>NC_088879.1:11214155-11547321 GCF_032884065.1 Artemia franciscana | reverse complement strand
CAATTTTGGATTCTTTCTTATTTCCAGAATGGAAAGATTGGGTAAATTATAAAAAGCTAAAGCGTCAATAATCGACAGCTCTGGCATATGATTTAGTCCAATAAAAGAAAGATTTAGTTCACAAAATGAAAATGATGTTAGCTTTGAAATTGGATTTTGGTCCAAATACAGGGTATTTAAGCTCGGAACAACTTCAAGAGCAGCATTTGGAACTTGCAGTAATAAATTACCATTCAGATAAAGCTCTTCCAAATAATTTAATCCGCTTAAGCCCTCGGGATCAATGGTGCTGATACGATTCCCATTCAGATACAAAACTTTTAAATTTTCTAAGCTTTTTAGGGCTTGTTTTCCAATATGGTGAATTCTGTTATGAGCTAAATTAAGCATCTCAAGATGGTTCAGCCCATTAAACCATTCTGGATATAAGGAGCCTATAGTGTTTAGTTCCAAGTCTAAATGTCTCAAATTTTCCAAATCACTAAAACAATCATCCTCGAAATAATTGATTTTATTTCCTGATAAGTTCAAGTCAACTAATCTTGTAAGACCATCCAAAGAATACCGAAATAATGTAGATAACTCATTTTTAGCCAAATTCAACTCCTCCACAGCACCACAGGTACGAAACAAAGGACCGCGTCGTAACGTTTTTATCCTATTTTCTGATAGGTCTAGAACTCGAACTGTCTCTGAAAGTACCAATTTATCTCCAAGATCCTTAATCAGGTTGTTGGTAAGGATGAACTCTTCAGTGTAGGTAGGAGGGATTGGGCTTGTTAAAAGTTGTCTTGAAGAGCAATCTGTCACATGAACACTTGAGTTGAGGCCAAGTCTCAGGATGCAGCAGCAGTGAAGAGGGCAGTTTGTTCTCCAAACCTCTCCCTTGCACTGCGACTGAGCTTGTGCAGCCACTGTCTGCCAGGTTGTCACCAAGCATAGCAAAATGATTTTCCAAATCATCCTAAAAAGATAATAAAACTGAATATCGAAATATTTCACTTTCTTTATTCCGGTATAGAGAAATACATTATCCTATCATATAATCTTTCTTAAAAATATATATCAAATAGAAAAAGATTACTTCCCTTTAGTTCCGTGGTGACAATGCGATTTTTAATATGATTAAAAAAAAAAAAACAAGTTTTTTTAACTGAAAGTAAGGAGTGACATTAAAACTTAAAACGAATATAAATTATTCTGTATATGGAAAGGGCTGTCCCCTCCTCAACGCCCCGCTCTTTACGCTATAGTTTGACTCTTCGTCACAACTCTACATTTGAAATAATAAACTTTGAGTAAAGAGCGGGATGTTAAGGAGGGGATAGCCCTTTTCATATACAGAATAATTTATATTCGTTTTAAGTTTTTATGTCGCTCCTTACTTTCAGTTAAAAAAACATGTTTTTCGAATTTAATTTCCGAACGTTTTTGAATTGATGCAAGTTTTGAATTTGGCTTACCGCACATGAATAATTAAAGCAAAATTTATATATATTACTTTTTCCTTTTTTTTAAAACTAATAATAACCTTAGAATAACCTGAGCTTGATTATTGGTTCAGTTGTTTAAGAATGACTCCTGAATCACAAAGGCTACTTAACTAGAATAATAGCCTCTTTTAAAAGTTGAAAAAGAAGCTTTAGAGTAAGACCGAGCTGCTGAGGAGAGGCAACCCATTTAATATACGTAATAATTTCTGTTCGTTTTAAGTTTTAATGTTGCTTCTTACTTTCATTTGAAAAAATTGTTTTTTATTTAATTATTGATCCTTTTTAAAGAGTGTCAGGAGATTCAGCTCCCCTCCACGGAAAATTCCCTTCCCCCACGAGAAATTTCTCCATAGAAAGATTATCCCGCGCAATTTAAATTAGCGATATTTGCGGAACTAATTTTGTAAGGCATAGTAACAAAACGGCCAAACTATCATTCGATAATTCGATATTATTCGACCTAACGGTCGAAACTATTTTTATGAAAATGAAAATCACAAGTTGAGCAATTCTCAAATGACTGAAATGAATAAAAGAAAAGATCTTTAAAAGATATACGTAATAGTCTATGTTCGTTTTAAGTTTTAATGCTATTCCGTGCTTATAGTTGGAAAAAACTTGTTTTTTTTTATTATTCAATAACAACCACTAGCCGAAAACATACAATATCTTTGGTTTGTTATCACATAAAAATCATAGTTATGACGGTGCTTAAGGTAAGATTAAATGCTAAGATCGGCTGGAAAATAATACGAAAAAATTATTGCTTATATCGGCCATTATTTTACAAAATTCGAACTTTAGCGCAAAGTGCGAGGCATTGACGAGAGAGCGAACTTTCTCATATACGTCATATGAAGGGGTTTGTCCCCTCGTCAGTACCTGGCTCTTTAAGCTAAAGTTCGATTTTTGTTCCAATTCTTTGAGAAAGACCTCTGAATCCCAAAGGCCGTTTAATTAGGATAAATAGATAATTTGAATTACAAAGAAACACTTTAGCATAAACAACGAGGTATTGACGAGGGGACAAACCTCCTCATATATATATATAAAAAAAGTTGTCTATGTGTTATGTCTGTCGAGTGACGTCATGCTTTTGTGTCGACTGACGTCATGTTTGTCGACTGACGAAATTACAGACCGGGACATCGGGACACAAATGACGACCGGGACACCGGGACATAGGGAATATAAATGACGACCGGGACACTCAAAGAGAAAGCGACCGGGACCCAAGGAATGTTCGATTAGCAATCACCATCGATAAAGCACAGGGACACAAATGACGACCGGGACACAGGGAATATAAATAACGACCGGGACACTCAAAGAGAAATTACAGACCGGGACACCGGAACACAAATGACGACCGGGACAAAAATGACGATCGGGGCACCGGGACACAGGGAATATAAATGACGACCGCGACACTCAAAGAGAAATTACAGACTGGGACACCGGGACACAAATGTCGACCGGGACACAGGGAATATAAGTGACGACCGGGACACAACTACAATGGGGACGCCGGGGGGCACAGGGGGATATATAAATGACGACGGGGACACAGGGAATGTTCGATTAGCAATCACCATCAACAAAGCTCAAGGGCAATCATTAGAATAATGAGGTATAGATCTGAATACAGATTGTTTTTCCCATGGACAAGTATATGTAGCATGTTCAAGAGTCGGTAAACCTGACAATCTATTTATATGAACAGACAATGGGAAAGCCAAGAATGTTGTATATTCGCAAGTTTTACTTAGTTAAAAAAATATATATATATATATATATATATATATATATATATATATATATATATATATATATATATATATATATATATAAATATATATATATATATATATATATATATATATATATATATATATATATATATATCTATCTATATTCACAGGTGGGACACAGGGACACAACTACAATGGCGCGTAACTAATATGGCGCGTAACGACTTACGCGCGCGGGGGGCTT
Source organism: Artemia franciscana (assembly GCF_032884065.1). Classification (NCBI taxonomy): domain Eukaryota; kingdom Metazoa; phylum Arthropoda; class Branchiopoda; order Anostraca; family Artemiidae; genus Artemia; species Artemia franciscana. The sequence continues at coordinate 11,543,833 of NC_088879.1, read as the reverse complement.
GGGGGGGCGAAGCGCCCTCACCAACTAGGTGTTAGGGTGGCGCGAAGCGCCACCCCAACAGCTAGTACGTAATAATTTCTATTCTTCCTAAGATTTAATGTTACTCATTACTTTCGGTTGTAAAAACTTGTTTTTTTAATTTAATTTCTGATCGTTTTTTAAATTATGCTGGGATATCCAATAGAAATTTTCTTCTCCGTGAAAAATTCCTCCATCGAAAGATACCGCGTAACTCAATACCCCCCCCCAACAAAATAGTTATACACATTGTTTCTATTGAAAATTTTTAAGTCTTCGTTTTAGGTTGTTGATTTTTTTAGTTTCAGTTTTCATACATTTCCTTTTATCGGTGCTAAAAGCATATAGCGAACATCAATTTTCATTCATTTTTCAATTCTCATCAATTTTCAATTTTCTGTCATTTCAGTCGAAACAATTTTTACGAAAATGACAGTAACAAGTTGAGCAATTTTCAAATGACCGAAATGAATAAAAGAAATGATCTTTAAAAGATATACGCAATAATTTATGTTCGTTTTAACTTTTTAATGCTATTCCTTGCTTTCAGTTGGAAAAAAATAGTTTTTGTTATTATTTAATAACAACCACAAACCGAACATATACAATATCTTTGGTTTATTATCACATAAAAATCATTGTTATGAAGGTGCTTAAGGTAAAATTAAATGCTAAGATCGGCCGGAAAACAACACGAACAAATTATTGCTTATATCGGCCATTATTTTACAAAATTCAAACTTTTTTCCGTAAAGAGCGAGGTAATGACGAGAGGGCGAACTTTGTCATGTACGTCATATGAGGGGGTTTGCCCCCTCGTCAATATATGGCTCTTTACGCTAAAGTTCGAATTTTTCTCCAATTCTTAAGAATGAACCCTGAATCACAAAGGCTGTTTAATTAGAACAAATAGATCTTTAGGAATTACTAAAAATACTTTAGCGTAAACAGCGAGGTATTGACGAGGGGACAAACCCCCTCATATACGTAATAATTTCTATTCTTTTTAAGTTTTAATGTTACTCATGACTTTCAGTTGCAAAAACTTGTTTTTTTTTAATTCAATTTCTGATCCCCAATGCTCTCACTAACTGAAAATGTAATTCTATACTATTTCATTATTCCAAGCCTTTACTTTTGGGGTGATCTAATTTTAAATTCTGGTGGAATATAATTCTTAAAAAAAGATCGAAGAATTTGCAATTAAATAGTGGTTTGTTTCTTCAGAATAAGTTGAAATAAAATTTCAAGATTTTCAGGAATCTCAGGATTTAATGCCCCCTTGCGTAACGCTTGCCAAATAGGATACTAATATATTACAGACTTTTTGGGTATTTAGTTAATAAGGTCAAGATTGAGAAGATAAAAAAAAAATTAAGAAAAAAAAAGAAATGGCTAATATTAATTATTCAGAACTATAGATGTTAATTTCCCTTTTTGTTTCCACTAATTATATAAATCACATGTTGTCACCCGAGGTCAGAAAAAACTTGCATGTTTGTTTTAGATGGCATAATATTATACAGATGGCATTAGCGAATAAGCAAGTACACCAGGATTTAATAGTTTTTAGTCTATTTTATTAGGAGGGTGGGGTGGGGGGAATCTAATAGTAATAACATGATGAAAAGTGAAACTTGATGGGTGGTACCCCTCCCCCCTATTCTCTACTCACTATGGCATGCGTGCAGGGAGGAAAGAAGGAGCAAGATAATAGTTTTAGTACGAATAGACAGCGTTAATGGATTTAGTTGATAATTATTTTTTAATAAGTCAACATTTTTTCAGTTGATTTCTTAGTTTGCATTTATACTTAATATCATTTGTTGTTTGCGCAATTATTATAGTGTTTGAATTTTTTCTTACTTTAGAAAGTGATTGTTAACATCTTATAAAAGAATCAATATCAAATTAAACAAGAGGGAAATAATTTTAATAAAAGAAGAAAGAACATGTCCTATATTTCTTTCTAAGAAACTGCTTCATATACTGATAAAACAACCAATATGTACTTAAATTAAGGTCTGTTGTTCACATATAATAGCAATTGTCCAGCAAAAGCATCATTCAAAAGATAGCGATAGAACAGGAATTTTACCGGGGTCATCATAAAGATGATCATCTTTATGATGATCATGGTCATCATAAAGGGAGATGACTGGATTTCTTCCCTTCTTGAAGATGGAAATTTATGAACTTTATGTAAAGACTTGAACATCGGTGAATCTTAATGAAAAACGCAAAAAAAGAATGCTTTTGTATTAGAGCTATAGACTACCTTCTGTTACTGACGTTTTACTTTGTTGTTCTATTTACTTTTTTACTTTGTTGTTCTAGACTATTTTACTTTGTTGTTCTATTTTTTTTCTAATGAACATGGTAAAAAAAGGAATTTTCAGTCAAAATACCTAAGAAAGATATTTTCCTAAATTTTGGGAATGGGAGAGAGCAAAAAATTTATGACACCGGGCGGATGGAAATTAGAGGACTATGCAAGAGTGAAGATTACTCCCGCCTCTCTAGCACTGGGGCATTCTCTTTTCCGAATGGGCGCTAAAAGAATAATTAGCGAAGAAATGAATTCCAGGAAACTAATTTCATCAACTGATGGCCTAATATTTAGAATTTAATATAATATAATTTAATATAATTTAGAATAGAATTTAATATAAAATTTAGAATAGTTGCACAATATTTTTAACATAAAAATAAACAGCTCACTTGTTCCTACTGTTTTTCTGTGTCCCTGAAATTGGAACCAAGCTTGGAACGCTGAAAGAATCGGAACTAACAAATGCTCTTTTTAGTATAAATCTTCTGTTTCTTCTTCTCATAGAATCGAGTGAAACCCTTGAATTAGAATGCATTAAAAAATGAGCCTAATCCCAAAAAAAAGTAATCCCCCCTCAAACAAAAATCTTGGAAACGCCTTTGATCAGAAGCAAATGTTTTTTCTCGGGTAAATTCCTTGTGAATTTACAAGGGGTTAAATGATCAGGCGTTTTGTCATAAAATATACTGAAATAAAATATAAGAGAGTTTTGTCTCTTCTAGATTTCTGGTCCATCAATGGTAGGTAATTCACTCCCTGATTCACACATATATTCCCCTCTATCACAGAATATAAATATTTCATTGTTATAAAAGGAATACTAATGGAAACTGTTATTCTGTAAATATATTTATAATCAGTCTGTCACGCATGAATTGAGGGGAGGAAGTGTAATTGTTTATACAGGGAATACAGGCAACATATCATTATTTGTGGAAACCACATTTATTCTTCTAAAGATATATCCAGGGATTAAATACTTTTCAAATGGGGTACTGGAACCCCCCCCTCTCTCTCTCTCTCTCTGCTCTCCTGTTTTGCCCCAATATTGCACAATTTATGCCTTTTCCTCTGGTCAACGAATCTATTTTATGCAATATTTTATGACCAGGGACGTACGTTTGGAGTGCTTATACCCCCCCCCCAACCGAAATCCTGCGTTTTCCGAACTTTTAGGTGATTCTTATTCAATTATAAAAAAATATTTCTTTTTTTATAACTATTACCCCTTCTCCTGAACAATCCGTGTGTACGTGCTTGACCGTGTTGTACACCACATGTCATCTAACCAAATTTAATATGTTCTTCTCCATTTCATGTTTCACGTTGATCGTGATTAATATTGTCAACCGTAAACCATTAACACTTTTTCCTCTATGTGTATAACCTTCTTCTAATAAATCTACTATGTAATCTAATCCTTACACCTCAGTTGGTCCCTTGACTCAGTTGACTTTCAATTTTCCTGACATTTATTAGCGTTTCCAATTAATTTATTATGGCTGTTTTTATCAAAGGGATATCTTTCGGAAGTTTTAATCGGTAATATTTGATGGTGCTTGAGAGGTTTTTGCGGTTATCCCAAAGAGACATATGAAGTAGCATTGACGTTACCCCTTTTATATTAAATCTGTAAACCATTTTAAGGCATCGCAAAGGGCATTTTTGGTCTTTTTAAAGCTATTGAGAAGCTAGAAGGAGACAACTGAAAATGGTCTACCTAAAAAAACTGTGGTCTGCTCTTTGGCATCTAGGTCAGGCTTCTTTGGTCCTAAAATAGGGGAAGTAGTATACTAATATACTAGTCACAATAACCCCAATGAAAGTAATAGCCCCAATTTATGGAAATATAGGAAGAGGACAAGGATTATTTTCAAGTTGTGTTTTAATAAAAATACCAGAAAAACGCACCTTTCAGAGTCTAAGGGGAGGACTGATGTCCCCTCTCCCCTCTGTTTGCATCCCTGTCTAAAGTCTTATAAAACGGGATGCTCTTTAACAATTTTGGCATTCAGATAAAAGTTTCCTTTAAACTTTATAACTGCTTTTTAGCAAATTCTATAACGGTTTGCTAAAACCGTGGGGCTGTGAAAACACAAATGAATGGACACGTGGAAAAATTAGGGGATATATCTCTGTTAAAGTATCACCCCACATTCTCCCTCCAAAAAGAACCAAAAATTTTAAGTTATAAGAATTAAGTATTAATTTTTGCCAGAAAGTATCTATATCTGTTGTACTTCTTATTCAGAGAAATACTATTGTCATTTGTTTTATCTATTGGCTTTTATATGAAATAAAAAAAAAACAAGTTTTTTTTAACTAAAAGTAAGGAGCGACATTAAAAATTAAAACTAACAGAAATTACCCCGTATATGAAAGGGGCTGTTCCCCCCATAAACGCCTAGCTCTTTGCGCTAAAGTTTGACTCTTCCTCTCAACTCTACTTTTCAAAACAGTAAAAAACTTTAGCGTAAAGAGTGGGGCATTCAGGAGGGAACAGCCCCTTTCTTATACGGGGTAATTTCTGTTCGTTTGGTTTAATGTCGCTCCTTACTTTCAGTTAAAAAAAACTTGTTTTCTTTATTTAATTTCTAAGCGTTTTTGAGTTAATCCATGTTTTGATTTCAGCTCCCCGCAGATGAGTAATTAAAAAAAAATTTGTATATTTTTTTGACTAAATGGCTTTCTTATAGTTTTGATCGAAGGATTTTTCAAAAAAGGAGCGGGGGCGGAGGCCCAGTTGCCCTCCAATTTTTTGGTTACTTAAAAAGGCAACTAGAACTTTTAGTTTTTTACGAACGTTTTCATTAGTAAAAGATATACGAAACTTACGGATTAGCTTACGCAACGAACTTTTATATTCGTATTTCTTATTACGTATATGAGGGGTTCGCCCACTCGTCAATACCTTGCTCTTTACACTAAAGCTTAAATTTTGTCCTAATTCCTTAAGAATGACCCCTGAATCACAAAGGCTGTAGAATAAATATTTGAAATTACTAAAAATACTTTAGCGTAAAGAGTGAGGTATTAGGAGGAGGTGAACCATTAGTTTTTTACGAACGTTTTCATTAGTAAAGGATATACGAAACTTACGGATTAGCTTACGTAACGAACTTTTATTTTCGTATTTCTTATTACGTATATGAGGGGGTTCACCCACTCGTCAGTACCTTGCTCTTTATACTAAAGCTTAAATTTTTTCCTAATTCCTTAAGAATAACCCCTGAATCACAAAGGCCGTAGAATAAATATTTGAAATTACTAAAAATATTTTATCGTAAAGAGCGAGGTATTAGGAGGAGGTGAACCCCTTATATGCGTAATAGTTTCTGTTCTTTTTAAGTTTTAATGCTGCTCCTTACTTTCAGTTGAAAAAACTTTTTCATATTTATTTTTTTATTGTTTTTTTTAAATAATGCTAGAAAATCCTGCACCCCTTCATGGAAATTTTCTTCCCCCATGACAAATACCTCCATGGAATGTTTCCCCCAGATAACCCCTCTTCTCAATCCCTCCTCCCAACCAAAAAATCCCCCTGGAAACGTCTATGCACTTCCCAATAACCATTACTATATTTTGGGTATTACATGTTGACTACATTTCTCTTTTGTAGCCTTAAATTTATATAGGAGTACAAGCCAGGAGAATCAAATTCAAGCACTTATCTTGTCTTTCTCTGCAGATGAAGGATGACAGATTGTCAAAAACTGTTCTTGTCAGCCAACCACCTGGGGCAAACAAAAGTAGGTCGTCCCCGAATGGTGTGGGAGAGGTCAGAAGGGAAAATTTAGTGGAAATTAAACTTCTTTGGAGAGTATAAAGAGGGAGGCTTTGGACAGACTGGGATGGAGGAGAAGCCTGCGTAGCAGTCTTAGCCTCATAAGCTTAGTGCTGAAGAAAGTTTGTTAGTAGTAGTAGAAATAGAACAATCAAAAATGATTAACAATTTAAAAGACGTTAGCTGCAATAGTTGATTCAAATGAGAAATTAAATTGATAAAAAAAAACTACTTTGTTTCAAGAAAAGAGCTGATGACCCTCAGTATCTTCGGGGAGCCAGCGAGTCTTAACGTGTCCCTTCCTTACGTATTTCATTAGTGAGCACAGAGGGTGCGAGATTTAACATTCATAAGATATATGGAGTAAAGGGGAGCATTTTCTGAAGATGAGTTAAATAAGTTTTCTCTCAAGTCTTGCCTCTTACTGTAGAAAAATTCTTAGCTCCGTCCTACCGCTCCTTCTTTGAAAAGCTTATACGTTCCATCAACTAGCGAAATATTTAATTTACAGAAAGATGCAAAGAGTATTGGAGACTTATTAAAGTGGTCACTGGCGTTACTGTTGAAAGTAAAAAGAATCAGAAACGCCATCTAGCGTTCTTGACTTTGCTTGACACAAAAATGCTGCATAATTCTCTTATATGCTTTAAAATGCAAGGTGATGTAAAAAAAAAAAGTTGAATTACGATTCTATCTTAAAGTTTTCCAGCTTAAAGTCAACTAGCCAACACAACCCTCCCAAGCTAACCTAGGCCTCCTTTATGCAGACTGAAGTTTGTCTTTAAACGATTTTTGAAAATAAAAAGTGCTGATTAATCATCCCCTGCCGAAAATTTCAGCTTTAATTCCATTGCATTGGAAATATAAATTGTCTGTTTTTTAATGAAATCACCAGACACCACACTGTAAGCTGAGTAGGCTTTAAGTTGTTTTTAATTCCTATCTTCCCATATTAAATTGCACCAACTCTAATAAAAGTCCAGTTTTCTTTGAGAATGATCTGAATAGTAAAAGTGTTTCCAACAATACAACAATTCTATTGCATTATATTACGTCCTGAAGGAAGTCGTAGGAAAGATTTAACGGAAATTGACACTTCTTAGGAGGATGTAAAGATGGAGGCTTTGAATAAATTGGGATGGAGGAGAAGCGTGTGTAGCTTTGTTGGCTTGAGATGGCTTGGTGTTGCAGTGAGTTGTTAATAGTAGTAGCATTGCATTAATTGCTAAGTATTGATTGCTAAGGAAATATCGATCCCGTATTATGATGAATCAGGTTGGAGATGCTTCAGGTTTTTCCCTATTGATTTCATCTCCCATTAAATTGTGAAAAAGACTTAATATGTACATATGATGAAATTGAGGGGACACTATTCTACGAGGATCTCCCTCCCCATTACAAATTGCTTCTTTTTCAAAATTTTCGATAGATTGTTTTCGCAATTTTTACTATTAAGTTCTTATGAGAACCTTAATGTACTATTTTAAAAAGTTTCCATTCAAGTATCAATAAATCTTAGAAATTTAATTATCAAAAATATAATAATATCAAAGTGCTAGGTATCACAGGATTAGTATTTTGGTTGGTAGTTTTGCTTAGCAGGATATGGGGCAGCACCAGCCTGGTAGCCACTTGGCTTGTATTCAGGGTATTTGGCAACCCCTTCGTATTGGACATCTGAAACAAAGCCAGTATAATCATCAGCCTTGTAAGTCACAATCTGTGTGCGACCATCGGGGAGCAAAACTTTGTACTGCCCAGAAGTGATCTTACCATCACTGCTCTCTTGCTGAGCAAAGTTATTATAGCTGTAATCATCTTGTACTGCATAGTTAAAGTTATAGGGCATGCCTGGTTCATAGGCAGGTTGTTTGTAACCACCTCCTTGGGCGGGGTAGGCAGGTTTTGCTGGGTAGTCTTGGCTAAATGCAACAGCGCAAAGGACTGAAATGATGAAAACCTGAAAAAGATGAACCATGGTTGATAATCCTGCTTAGGTAAACTGAGAAGAAGACTACTAACAATATTGCTACATAAGATATTAGAACATGCTTATTAGTACCATTGAAATTGCAGAGCTAAATTCAAAGAAGTCAAATAAACAAATTGAACATTTAAAAAAAAAACTATATTTTCACGGTAAAGAAAAAATTATTTACACATGTATCACCGGAATCCGACGCGGCACATTTGTTAAGCATAACTGAGCATATACCTGTGACCAATTGCTTGTGCCAAGAGTCTTTTACCAATTCAACTAATAGAAACAAGACGCTAAAAAGGTTACCATAGCTTTGAATTTTAATCAAAGAAACTTCAGCAACTAGTCGAAGCTCTTACTCGTAAACCGTCCAGCATGCAGGTTAATCCACCACACTAGGACACTGTTACAAAGTATTTTATTGTAGATTTCACTGGAAGGCTGCTTTAATTAACCCAAAGAGATGGAGGGGGAACTATCCTTAACAACGTTTGCCTTGAGTTTGGCTTAATACTATTTGGTTTTTACCTATATTTACCGAAGATTGTCCTTTTTGGCCAACCGTCTGGGCTACACGGAAAGCAGGTCGTCCTTGTCTGGGTTGGGAGGATGTCATAAATAAAGATTTAAAGGAAATGGGAACTTCCTGGGAGGGTGTAAAGAGGGAGGCTTTAAATAGATTAGGTTGGAGGAGGAGCGTGAGTAGCTGTGTTGGCCTCAGGCGGCTTGGTGCTGCAGTGAGTTAGTAGTAGTAGTATCTATATTTACATAAATACAGCACCCCCTTTGGTTGGGAACAGTTTTATTTTGTATAGTTTTACTTACAATTTTAAGTATCTGGAAAACAAAAAAAAAGTCTTAGCCACGGATCTATTGATAAGAAAAAACATTATCAAAATTTATGTTCTACTTCCCCTCTCAATCCCCAAATCATGTATTCTCCAGAACATAGTGGCTGCTAATTATGTATTCTCCAGAACATAGTGTCTGCTAATTATGTATTCTCCAGAACATAGTGGCTGCTAATTATGTATTCTCCAGAACATAGTGGCTGCTAATTATGTATTCTCCAGAACATAGTGGCTGCTAATTATGTATTCTCCAGAACATAGTGGCTGCTAATTATGTATTCTCCAGAACATAGTGGCTGCTAATTATGTATTCTCCAGAACATAGTGGCTGCTAATTATGTATTCTCCAGAACATAGTGGCTGCTAATTATGTATTCTCCAGAACATAGTGGCTGCTAATTATGTATTCTCCAGAACATAGTGGCTGCTAATTATGTATTCTCCAGAACATAGTGGCTGCTAATTATGTATTCTCCAGAACATAGTGGCTGCTAATTATGTATTCTCCAGAACATAGTGGCTGCTAATTATGTATTCTCCAGAACATAGTGGCTGCTGTTAGTTGTCGGAAAAATTTCAGAGGGTGATATACTTATGAGAACATGAATGTGAGCATAGTAATTTAAATATTATTTAAGCAATAGCAGTGGTGAAAAGAAACTACATCAAATTATGACAACTTCAAATTATTTTTTAAGTCCTTATATTTGGAAGTTATCTTAGAACCATTTATTTGCGTGCATTATATATCCATGTAACCGTGTCATAGGATTCTGATTCCAATATACTCAATTGACTCTCATTTATTAAGATAAACAAAGTTTTAAAGTCGAAATAGTAGAAATAGTATAGTGATCGTTAACCAATGAAAAGAACAAAAAAAGCGACTCTAACCGGGAAATATGAAACCAGTATTTAAAGTGGGGGGTATGTTCACTACCAATTTCTCTCAATACTGATCAAATGGCTCCGATACTGATAAAATGGAAACAGTCAAGGATGAAATGGGGCTTAGAGGGCTGAGACAAAGTGAAAAAAAGAGGTATTTGGCTGTAATGTCATGGTAACGACATGCTTGAATTTCGTTGGCTTAGGTCTGTGATGATTCGCAGGTATAGATCTAGTATAGATACAGCGTAAATGGTATAGGTATAGATACAGGTATAGGTATAGACCTGTAATGGTTCGCAGGTATAGATCTAGTATAGATACAGCATGTGATGGTTCGCAGGTATAGGTCTAGTATAGATACAGGTATAGATATAGCATAGATGGTATAGGTATAGACACAGGTATAGGTATAGACCTGTGATGGTTCACAGCTATAGATCTAGTATAGATGCAGGTATAAATACAGCATAGATGGTAAAGGTATAGATACAGGTACAGGTTATAGACCTGTGATGGTTCACAGGTATAGAGATGTCTTCTCCAGACCGCAACTTGGACTTTATAGATGGACTCCAAACCAGAATTGGGACTTTACTAAAAACAAAAAAATAATAATTACTGTCGATTGTCAGTTTAACATATCTATTCTAATATTTATTCCTTAAAGTCTTAATACTTCTTTATCTATTAAATCAAAAAGCTAAAACATTTCAAATGTGTTTTGTTTTCAGTAAAGTGCAAATTATGATCTAGTCTTGAGAAGACGTGGAGGTTGTCAGCCCTACTTATGTTAATTTTTGCTCTTATTGAGTTTGACTCGGTTATTTATTGTAATTTCTGTTCGTTTTGGGTTTGATTTATTTATTGATGGTGATTTGTAGTAGATTTACGTTTTGAAAATTATTTGAATTCATTTCTACTAATTTTTGGCTTAATGGAGCTCTTTACTTTTCTTTGGGGAAGGGGGGTGGGATATTTTCTGGGGTGGATTTTCTTTGAGGGGTATTTTCCAGGGGGGTATTTTCTGCAGGAGAATTTTTCGGGGGTATTTTTCTCGGTGGGAAGCTATTTCCCGGGGGGATATTTTGCGTGGGATGATAAATGCCGGTCGACAAAGAATTAATGAAAAGAAAGAAGTGGAAGTTGGTAATAGAATGGTAAGAAATCATATTGTAAAGTCCCCCCAAAAGAAAGAAATGGAAAGTTGTTTCTGTGTCACGATATCACTCCAGTCAATTTGGACAAACCCATCTGAATTTAAGAACCTTAAGAAACCTTAAGAGCTTAAAAGAATTTACTGGACTATTGCTCAACATGTCTACCGCGTCAGTGTCCAGAGAGTCTATGGGAATTTCGTTTAAAGAATATTCTGAAAACTGCTATATAAGTTATGGTAACACCGAGGAAAATTCCGTAAAATCTTTGGGAATTTTGGTAAAATATCGTGATGGTAAAATTTGTATATGTAACTAAAGACGTGCACGTACGTATGCACGTAAGGGAACTTCAGGCTTAGGTCCCCCAAAACCTAGATATTTCTGATATTTTTATTTTTATTCTAGTAACAATCCTAAGAGAAGCCCAATACATTAATTCTAATTTAGAAATGTAAAGTTCAAGATTAATGTGGAAGTTTTTACAGAATGTTTTATTTTATCTGTTATTAAGCTATATTCCCTCCCCCCTTCAAAAATTAATTGATGCGTGCTTCCCTGGTGAATGTTTATTATTTAAGTCTTGGTTCTTCTTTATTATACCAAAACGATAGAAATATCCAAAAATACTAACAAGACGTTCAAGTATTGACTATTAAATTAAATCAAATTAGCGCGCCTATTAAATACCACCTAAGGCTAACCATATACCCTGAGAAAAATGGATACTAATGTCTGTAGCTGGGGTGAGTATATCCTTTACACAGGAGCAGTGGCGTAGCTAGGGGGCAAGAAGGACGTCTGTCTCTGGCACAGCTTCTGAGGGGGCGCCAAACTGAGGTATCTCTTATAAGATTTTTTTTGTTTACTTATATTGTGGTAGTACTTATAGGGAGGCGGGGGCTGGGTGCTTGTAACCCTATCTATATCTTACCATAGCAGCATAAATTTTGTCTAATTAAATTAAAAGGACACACTAATTTAAAAAGATTTGGTTTAATAGACGTAATATTGACGGCTTTCTCACCATTTTGGGCATAAATATTTTTCTGATATAGCTTCCCAAATCCCAAAAATTAGAAGCACACTTAAACGAGTCGGATTACGGAGGTATAATTTAAAATTAGTTGTTACAAGCTAAAGTAAAAATAAATCTTCAAGATCGGACGGGCTTTGAACGAAAAAAGGCTCACTAAAGCATGGAAAGCAACCCCCAAGCCCAAACCCATCCAAAGTCTTTTCATACTGGGAAGGCAGTGCGATTTTCTACCGGTAAAACTAGTTAGCTAAATTTGAAAACACTTTTCCTCCCAAAAATTTAAATGTAAACAATCTCTTGAGTCCCCAAAATAACCAAACCTTCATAAGAAAGATATATTTTCTTAAACAATTTGGTGCTTTGTGTTTTTAGCTTACTGTCTGCTGATATTTCACCCACGTTTCTTATTTTTAATTTAGCACCCACGACTACCACTGTATAAATGCACATTGAGACTTTCTTTTCATTAAAAATTGAACTCTTGTTTTTTTCTAAATTTATCGGCATATAGCTGGCCCCAACATCCAACCAACCTCCTGGGTGAAGGGCCCGTGAAACAGAGATCATCACCGCCGGCAGTGATTCTGAAGTCTAGTGCCATGATCTTTACTCCATACGGAAATATTTTTTGATATAAATATTTTCTGTTGATTTTTCTTTTTTTAATTTAAAAAGAAAACCCACGTTTTTTTTATTTAGCACTCACGACTACCACTGCATAAATGCACATTGAGACCTCCTTTTTATTAAAAATTGAACTCTTGTTTTTTTCTAAATTTCTAATATATATATATATATAATATTATATATATATATATATATATATATATATATATATATATATATATATATATATATATATATATATATATATATATATATATATATATATATATATATATATATATATATATATATATATATATATATATATATATATATATATATATATATATATATATATATATATAGCTGTGTAAGTTTCCACTTAACTAATTCAAACAATCAGATTTCCATTTCAATGTTTTTAATTCTTTAATAGAAATAATGGAAGGGGTACACTAGGTAATAATGCACAATTGGGGCTATTGAGAAGTGAACACTATAAAATTCTGACAACAACTTTAAAAAATAATAAAATACTTACTTATTTCAACCATAAAAGCAATTTACTTTACTATATCCCCCTTCCCTTAATGTGCAAATATATAGCCAAAATTATGTACTCTATGTGCGTTAATCTTCTTTAATCTTAACACCCGTAATTTAAATCAACGTTTGAAAAATCTAGAAACAGAAAAATATTGGCGATATATAATTTGGGCTGTATATCTGCACATTAGAGGGGGGTGGAGCTAAAGTAAAGTGCAGTACTCTTAAGAATGATATAAGTATGGATTTTAGGATTTTTTTTTTAAAGCTTTTTTTCAGTATTTTAGTGTTTCCTTCGTAATAGCCTGATATCATACACCATTTTGGGCAGTAGTGTGGTGCAAAGACTGTCAAAAAAGGACTATTAAAGAGTAATTTGTACGTTGTTTTTCTTTTTGTTCTTTTTCATTTAAAAAAAAATCAAAAAATAAAGACACAAAAAAAATATTTTCGGGTTTTTTTTTCAATTATAGAAGAATATTACAGATAAAACGAAGGAAATATTCTTACCTTTGATATCATTTTTGAGTGTTTCTGTCCAGTTCCTTTACCGTATGTATATATCTCTCTCTAACCTGGCTAGATATGAACTGACAATAAACTATGAACAGATTTGAGCTTATATATGGATCAGTGGAAATAGCTCGTCAATGTGTTAAACTTTCAATGTCGTACAGATATTCTTTAATGCGGAACACACGAATTATTGAGAAGAAAAAATTGGTTTACGCCCATGAGTTGAAAAATTATATTTTTAAGGACGAATCCATGTATCTGAAGTATTTGGTTTAATATTCACAAAACAGCGTAATTAACCATACTTTGGCCAGGACAATTGATTGCAATATGTGCATAATAAGTTCCAACAACTCAGTAGACAAGGCCATGTCCAGGAGGAGAGGAGTACCAGGCTTGAACCCTTATCCAGAATTTTGCCTGGCTCACAAAAAAGTAACAAAATTGCATATAAACAAATGTTTGAGGTATTATGTTTTTTTTTTTGCCCTACCCCCTTTCGAAAGTCCTCTATGCACCCTTTCCAGCGGAATAGCAATATAAGTTTTGCGCAGTAGTATGCATGAGCCCCCCCCCAACAAAAACTTAAATGAATGGGAAAGCCATCAAAGTATTTCCCGCGGGGTTGGTTCACAAGTGCGAAAACAAATTGACAGAGAAGTGCTATGTTTTTTTTGTTCGTTTTTTTTTTTTTTCAGAGGCGGCAATTCACAGAACTTAGGGGCGAGGGGTAAAAGGCTCTTTAAAAATCTGGGGGCTGGATATTTTTTATTCTTTACGATAAAAATACCAAAAAGGTATTCTTCAAAATCTACTGATGGAATCTAGACAGGGGCTACCCTCCTGTCTCGGAAATTGGTGCCTTTTTTCTTCTTGGACAATATTTTTTTTTTCTGGGGAAGAAGGGTAGAGGAGGATAAAAGGAAATCCTTCTGTTATTTGTGAGATATTAAATAAAAAGAGAAATCATATTAGAAATTACCACTGCAAATTTTCCAAAAAACTCTCATAAATGTGATCCGTGTCCAAAATGATATGTTACAATTTGACGTCAACGTGGTATAGGGGGCCTTCAATTTAAGGTTGAGAAAAGTCGTACTTTGGTGACTTGTGCGAAGTAGTGTAACTTATTCTGTAAAGTCAGAAAAAAAATGCCGGTTGTCAATAACAAGTTGAGATATTTATTTACGTTTTTGGCCTATTTTTGGTATTAAACCTTACCAATAGGGATTTCATTGTTCACACGCAAAGTACTTTGAACTAAAATTTAAAATAAAATAAGCATTTTAAAAGCGGAGCTAACCAATTTGACTTGTGACTAGCTAAAATAATAAATACCTGATATGTGAAATTTTAATTATTTAAAAATTTTCGCACAATCAACCAACATGCAATTCCATACTCTAACCCATTATAAAACAAAGTAAGTTCATCGAATTGCCACGAAGTATTTTTCTGTTATAATTTGTCGAGTTAAGCGACTAAAACCTTTAAGATAGAAACCTTTTTTTCAGAATGGATGAAAATATCTTTTCACCCCTTATACCCTTTATAGACTGGGGGTAAGTACTCTTTTGTCCTATCAAGCTGCCAAGCCTTAAGTGCGCATAGGCAGTTCCAGGATTGAGACTATAAAATAAAAATACTAACACGTCCGCTGTAGTTTGTTTAAGCGGAAGCAGACATATTGGGGGGGGGGGGGTGGGCAGAAATTAAAAGAGATACCAGCATAAGGTAAATTATAGAAAAATTTCACAATATAATTGTAAAAGTCACAGAGAAATTCATGTTTTTCGAAGAAAGAGGGGAAAATATCAAAACCCTCCTCTCCGTTCTGCTTAAGCATATGCGCCTGATATACAGGTGCCGCTTCACAAAAATATTGTGGAACATGTTTTTTGAATCCATGGAGGGGCGGGGCAGTTTGATTATTTATTTTTGTTTCTTAATAAAAGTAGCAGAAAAGGGCATTTTTCAATGAAAATAACAAAAAAAAGATATTTTTGAAAATTTAGAAGGCGGAAAAATATCCCCTCCCTCCAACATTTGTATCTGGCGTGATACCAAATAAAACTACCTAGAGAATAAAAAATTAACAGACAGGGAGAACGTTGCAAATGTATATTGGCGAGAAGCCATGAATGAAAAATGTATGCCAGCGATCGTGAGTAGATAAATCTCTGAAGGTTTTTTTCGTAGTTTTTTTTTTTTTTTTTTTTTTTTTTTTTTTGCATATTGGACCCATTGAAATTGTACAACAGCATAATTGACTGTTATTAAGGCCAGGCTTGTTTCTGCTGCTCCACCCTAACAGACAATCCTAACAACAATTCCACTCGTTTTTTCGTTTCTTGAAACTAATCCAGGCAAAACAAAAGGAGGGGGGCAGGGGACATTTTTCCGTAGATCTTTTTATTTAGATTGTTTACACCCAATTTTCAAAATTACTACCCAATGAATACGTTTCTACGGGTTTCCCGGAAGAAATTTATTTGCAAGCATAACTTAAGGCCGATTTAGCAGTGATGTCAGCAGCACTAAATAGACTTGAGATCTACTTAGACTTTTACATTACATACCTTCATGTTACGTCATTGTAGCAGCGCTAGCTGCTACCTTGTAAAAACCAAACCACGTCAAATAGTAACTAAAATTAGAAATGCGTTTCAATATGGCTGATGGCTAAACAAATGGCTAGCGACAAAAAAGTGTCATGTCCGAGAAACAACAAAGTCACATCTGTCGATAAAAATGCTAACTTTTATGAATAACTTGGAGGTTTTCTTGATTTAACGCTTACAACCTTTTCCAATAAAGCCTTTAATACTCGATCAGAGTTTGAATATCAATCTCTGTTCCATGTTTTTACCTTTTTCATATATTGCTTCTGATGATTGTGACTATTTTATAAGATTATGGTCACTTTTTACGTCAGCCTCATTTAAAACGACTTTGGTACTTACGCGTTACAGCGACCACACATAATTCTAACGAAACCACTTTTCTGCGTGCACTCGCAGACAATCAGCTTCTTTAATTCTAATTTAATCTTTAATATATAGAGGTGGTTAGGCTAGGTATTTAATACAGTGTGTTCTGATCGGCCGGTTTTCCATATTTTTCTGTTGTATTTTTCTTAGTCTTCACCAAAATATCATATTTTCATTATATTTTGGCATATTTCAGTAAGATAAACTTTAACTTCACCTCTTTGGTGTGGTCGCTATAACACGTAAAAATCATCATTTGTTGAAGCATTAAAGGTTTAGCGTAATTTAATCACTTAGTATGGAAAGTGACGTAATGTGAGAGCTGCTTAAATTAAAAGCATAAGTGACAACTAAGGCAGAAACAGTCATATATTGTGGACAAGAAAGAAGTTAAAGAATGCCTACTCAAGAATAAGCCTCATTATGTAAGTTCAAGTAAGATGCAAATTTATGCATTAAAGTATCAAAAATGAGACAGAAAGCGAATCAGAACAAAAGGTACAAATGTTCAGCGCTTAATATTTTGAATAAGCGAAAATGCTAGTCAGCGGTCTTTGTCGCTGATCTCAAGTCGTGCGATTCACGTAAATTATAAATTATTTCTGGATATGTCTCGTATTATGGTTTAGATCTTGTATACAGCATTTAATCGTCTAATTAACTTCAATGCATTTCTACTAGTGTCTGGTGATTTTCAGTAAGATAATAAAAATAGTGAAATCATTAAAAAACAATTATTAATGTTGCGACAGACAGTTATTTTTGGTCTAAAATGGCCATGACATAGTGTACTGAACTTCAGCAGAATTAGAGTATGGTACCGACAAACCGAAATGGTGATTTAAAAAAAACATGAATAGTACAAAAGAAGAAACAAAATAAGTAATTTCAGGAAAAGCACGAACTAAAAATATCAAATAACCTCAGGTTTCACTCAATTCCTAATTGTTCTTGTAAAAGCAACTGGGACACGAATAAATCCACATGATGAATCGAAGAGAAGTTCAAGCTAAAGCGGCATTTTTAGGGTATACAAGATCGTATTCAAGTTTTAAATGGGCATAGGTCCATATGCTCTTTAAGTTTTAACAAATCTTTAGCCCCCGATATGCAACAATGCTGACAAAGGTAACAAATAATTTCTTAGACAACTGTGCCTTTCTATTTAAAGAATTTAACAAATAAAAATATAGAGAAAATGGTAGAATATTTTGAGACAAATCAATAGACAAAAAAGATCAAACTGCATGATAACAAGGAAATCTGAATAAAAGAAAAAAATGAAATAAATTAAGTTAAACAAAACATATAAAGAAAAGGAAAACGATAAACCAAACTCGCATCTTAAACTGCCAATATCACCATGCAAATAGCACGAATGCGCGCAACTGAATGGCAAGTTAGGTTGTATCAGGTACAATTTGAGTTTGGTAGTCTTTCTTGTTTGCTAATTTATAAGTTATTAATATGTGATTTTTGTTTATTGTTTTCTGTTTTCCTTTTCTTTATATGTTGTATTTAATTTAGCTTAATTCAGTTGTTTTGTTGATTAAGGCTTTTGAACGTAAAATCAAAACATTCTGATTTCTTTATTATCTTCTTTATATCTCTTATTATCTAAAATCTTTCTGATTTATTATCTACAGTTTGCTGTTTTTTTGTTGTTGTTGGGGGCCCCGGAGCTCCCCCAAGAAATTCTGAAGTACTTTGAAGTTCTGGCCGCTTCTTGTCTAAATTGTAAGCTAATTTTTATTGTCATTGTCCTCCCCCCTCCAAAGAAGAAATCCTGCTTAAGTGCCAGCTAAGCACATAGGTCAAGTAAACGTGAACTATTTAGCACAGTGAATGGAAAAATCTGCAGCCGCTGCTTTTCCATGATTGAATACACAAGTTCGAAAGAAATGAAAAGTTTTATGTCCTGTCCAAGTTAAAGTAATAAATCATTTAAGTCAATATCCTTACACGACCTTTCAGCTGTAAATTTTGACACAACAATTAGCTTATTGGCACCGGTTTACCGTCTTTTGTCTATTGTTTTCTCCTTTTTTTAATGTCCTTTTGCTTGTATCATCGGCGGATCTACAGAAAAAAACTTGGGGGGGGGGCGTATGTGACAGAGGCGCCAATAATTGACCAAATTGACAAGTTTATTTAAAATAAAATTAAAAAGAGAAAAAATATATGAGGCCAAAAGAAAAAACATTCGGGGCATGGTCCACCTAGTCCCCCCGGATCTACCCCTGGCTTGAGTTTCCTTTTTATATTGATATTATTTCTAAACAAACAGAAATAGTGTTGCAAGATGCTTGCTATGTGATGACACAGTCGTGGAAGTAAAAATTTGCCGACTGCACCCATGCGAAAATGCACTAAAGATGCAGTTTTTCAAAAAATGGGCTAACTTAAAGAAAACAACACGAAACCATCCCAAAAAAGAGTTTATATGGTAGAAAAGTGTCACATGTGGGAACGCTAGTTGCCACATGTCCCAGTGTCCCATGTGACAGATTCAGTAGTCTCAAATCTATCCGTTCACCAAGCCAGAATTGCGATATTACTTTGATTTTTTATTGGAGAAGGATCTAAATTCACAAAAAAATAGGAAAATTGTCCTTTTTTCAACTAAAATTCACCAAATTTTCAATCTAAAATAAACAAAACTATGTTCACTGAACTCCGAAAATCTAGTTCAGTATACGGATAGAGCTCAACCTTAGCTGTGGAATGACAGCCAAATTGTCATTTTCCGTTGACATATTAAAATTATGAGAAAGCAGAAAAATAAGACACCACATATTGCACAGAAAACACCAAGGGGTATCAAGGAGAAGGGTATGGGTTTAAGGCCACCCCTCCTAAAAAAAATTTCCGACTCGTAAACACTTAACAAAAATGCATAGAAGCAAATTCTTGATGCGTTTTCTTAAAGTTCTGTGCCCCCCGAAAAAAACCTCCCCAAACAAAAATTTGGAGGAAACACACACCTTCAGGCCATTCCTAAAACTGCGCAATAGCAGATTCTAGTATTAAATCTTAGTCTGCTTAAATTTTCCGACCAACTAGTAATAAAAATTGGTATCGTATTTTTTTAGAAATTGTGAATATTCATAATTACGCTAATAATAATTTGTGAATTATTCTCTGACTGGTAATATAAAATGTGGGTTTCAACGCAAAAAAAACGGTTGTAACTTTTTGTTTAATACTAATATCAAAAATTTAGGCACTCCCACATACTCCTCAAAATCAATATATAAAAACAAAGGGTGTATCCAGGATTTTTGTTCGGATATGCGCATTATTTTTGGTAGGGCGGGATTGGTATAATAAAATAAAATTTGAAACACATCAAAATTTTGTTTATACGCATTTCTGCTATGTTTTTACAAGTCAGAATTTTTTTTTAGCGGGGTTCAAACCCCACATCCCTTCTCCCCTGGATGTGACCTTGGACATAAATCCACCAAGGAGATGGACTATTGATATGAACCTTCGGTAAAGACAATTTTTTTTTACTCTACATTCTTACAAAGTGAAACATTACGATGATGAATAGGTTGACCATTCGCAGCTATTTCAAAATAGAAGCAAAAATATGAAGCTTTTGATGAAAGAAAAAAACAGACCTTTTCATCGAACTGTATTCATCCTTCGGATAAGTGCTTCAAATCAAACAAGTTCGTCGTTACTGCGGAGACTACTTTCTTAGGTTTTCTTTCAGTTTCAAATCTGTTATTTGAGCAGACGCTTTTACTCAAGGGGTCACCCACTTTGCCATTTCTTGTATACCACGTAGCGCACGCAACGCGAATCAGAAGTGTGCCGCACGTTGTGCGTAGTTTGCTAAGAGTTGCCCGTAGAGTTATGGCCTACCAGAACGATGTCATCTGTGCCGTAGCTAGTGAGGATCCAAGATACCCATCTGGGGGCGTTACCCCTCTCTTTTACAAACAGAAAAAGGGGAGAACCGAATTGGGCACTCGACGCTGTTTTGAAAAGACCTTGAAGAAATTCTAACACCATCATTGGAGAAAAATATAAAAATCAATAGAAGATATCCCTGACCATCAAACTAACGCGATATTCTTTGCTATTGAAACAATTACTTCAAGTGGCTGTACCTGCTTACACAAATTCCATTAACAAATCTTGTAGGCATGTTAGAAAAACTGTCCAGGGAGGGGTTTTGCTGTTGTAACTTTGCTATTGAAACAATTTCTTAAAGCGGCTGTATCTGACTATATGAAAACCATTAGTAAATCTTCCAGGCTTGTTAGAAGAACTATTAAGGGAGGGGGCTCTGCTATTGAAATAATTTCTTCAAGCGGCTTTAGTTGACTATATAAGAACCATTAATAAATCTTCCAGGCTTGTTAGACGAACTATCAAGGGAGGGGGCTTCGTTGTTGAAACCTTGCTATTGAGTGGCTGTATCTGCTACTACTACTACTACTACTACTACTATTACTACTACTACCAGCAAATCACCGCAGCATCAAGCCGCTTGAGGCCGACACAGCTACGCACGCTCCTCTTCCATCCCAATCTATTCAAAGCCTCCCTCTTTACACCCTCTCAGGAAGTCCCTATTTCCTTTAGATCTTTCTCTATCACATCCTCCCACCCAACCACTGACGACCTGCTTTCCGTTTTGCCCTAGATGTTTGGCCGAAAAGGAAAATCTTCGGCAATCTTCCTTCATTCGCAGAACGTGCCCTACCCATCTTAAACTTTCTTTTATTACAGCCCAAGAAAGCAGGATCGAACCACGCTTTTCGTACAACCTACCGTTTGAAATGCAGTCAGTCGGCCGGGTTCCCAAAATAATCCTTAGGCAATTTCTCTGGAAAACATCTAGGAAATCTTCGCCCGCTTTTTGGAGCGCCCTTGCTTCAGAGCCGAATTTGGCTACTGTCATCACTGTATCTGATTATACAAGTTCCATTAACAAACCGCCTATGTATGTTAGAAGAACCATCGACGGTTCTATTGAAATAATTTCTTCGAGTGGCCATATCTCATTTCACAGCTTCCATCAACAAATCTTCCAGATATGTTGGAAGGGATAGCGAAGGGGGGGGGAGTTGTTTTTCTCGGGATAATGGTGTCTGCTTCTTTTTTTCAGAATCTTCTCAATACAAGCAGTTTGCATACAAAATTCAATCCCTTGAATTTCCGATTGGTCATTTACAGTTTCGTAGCATCACTCTCGACGCCGGAAGCGTTTCGGCAGGAGCATTAAGTCAAGTTAAGTCAAGTGAGCTACAAGCGAAAAAAAGCCGAATCGGTGTTTCAGGTCAAATAAAATTAAAGCCAAATACGAATACTAAGCTTAAGATAAGTCACACATCAATAATAATAATGAACTAATAGTTTAAATAATAACTTAAGTAAAAAGCAAATGATAACGAGAAAAAAGCATAAGACCAAAAAAGAGTAAAACCTAAACAGTGAAACAAAAAACTAGTGCTAAATGGTGTCACAAAGGAGTAACTTACAAAAAACAGTTCGAAAAAGGTAAAAATAAAAAAGTGACAATAATAAGGGATTCTGTGTCAATATAGATTTCAGAAGAAGGAAGTCTCAATACTCGTCAGCAGTCGAAAAATGCCAATTTAAGATGTCACGATGTTCATTGTTGCTTTTCTGTATTTTTTAGAGGGGAGGGAATAAGAGAGTCTGAAACCTTAATTACTTTTTTTTCCAAATGTTGCAGTCTTTCTTATCGCTCCGCCACAAAAAAATGGCGAAAGACGAAAATAGGCGGTTCATACTACGGAAGCCCACAATTTCAAAGCCAGTGAAAACCAAAAAGGAATACAAATATTTCGGCCTTGGCCGTTACTTAGCCAACCTCAGTGTAAAAAGAGATGGACTGAATTTCCCAGAACAAAATACAAAAACAGACCTTACAAAGTAATCCTCATGTTTTTTTTCTGTGAAAGTGGCTCTTTATTTTGTTTTGGGTTGCGTTTCATCAATATCACTCTCATCAATATTTTCATTTGCACTGCGGACGGCCGAGCAAATGTTTCACCTGAAAAAAAAGTTGCCAGAAATTTAGTCTTTCTTTTCTTTGCCAGACTAGTTACTTGGAGGATCGTGTGAACTACACGTTCATTGTGGATGCTGAGGCATCATATATAGAAAAATATCCGTTAAAACAACATTTAGTCGAGCTGAGTATCAGTATACCCGATTTCATTATTACTTGTCTTTATTTAACATAATAAACAAAATATCAACCATTACAGATATAAATCACTACGCCAGGAAAAAAGATTTTTACCAAAGCATAGTGATTACTACATAAACACTCCTTAAAACATCCCAAAATAACAAATTAATGAAAAAAACAATCACCTTCTTCTTTAATCTCTTTATTAAATAGATAAAATTTAAAAACAGCGCCCAAAAAGATAGCGTCAAATCTAGAAATTAAGATGCAGCATTAGAAAAGAGTGACTAAATTTCACCAATTTATGCCATGTGCGAATATGTTCTATAGCAGTTACAAACTTCTGGAGAAAGTTTGCATTTTCTCTTGTTTTCAGTGGCTCCAATTACTCATCGTTCTTTTTCTTTCGTTGTCCCTTGTTTTTCCTTATTGTCATATTTAGCCAAATGTCCAACTAAATTTTATACGTTAGACCTGGAAAATAATATTTCTCCATAGTCGATTCATAAAACCTCGATATTCTTCCTGCTGAAGATCACAAGGGCCACAGAGGCAAATATCCTCTTAACTAACCCAAACTGTTAATCTGTTATCCCACTGTTTCTATTTACAATGCTTTGGGAAGCGATATTCAGACAGATATATTTATTGAAAGACTCACATATAATTTGTGGCAATCCTCTGCTGCAGTTACGAGAGAACTAAATGAACAATGAAAAAATTATAAAAAAGGGAAAGTAGATAGATCTTATACAATGCCCATGTTAGCCATTTATAAACTTGAACTCATATACAGTTGTGATTTATTTAACAGCTTTGCCAATGACAGTTTAAACTGAAGAGGAACCATACGGGCCCCCGTAGGTCTACTGGCATTGAACCAGACCATATAATATTAGTGGAAAAAAAATAAAACAATAGAAAATTACAACCTTCCCATTACTGATTCTTTGATTCTTCCTCCTCTTTTTCAGGTATTCAAAACTTATTGGTCAAAACAGCTGCTAGGCATGAGTGTTTACTTAGCTGAAGAACGAACTAATAGTGTCAGAAGCAGTCCCAGTATAGGGTTACCAACTGAGAGTTAGAGTAGAGTAAAGAGTTGCATGGTATAGGTCTGGGGAGAATATGGAAAACCCTCGATCGACAGAGATAACCATCCAAGAGCTACTGCTGAGGAGTTTTATGCCTTGGTTAGGTGATAAATAACTGGTCATAGTAGACCCAAACTAGTTGCTGGCTGAAGTGTGTGACTAAAATCTGCCGTCTCCAAGAAAAACTCATCCTCGCCACCTTCCAAGATCGATCTCACTGATCTGATGACAGCTAGAAATATTCTAAAGGTTTGGCTTCAGTAGCTTCTTAAGCTCCATTGGTGGAAGCAACTTTACACCAAGTTCAAAAATAGAGCTACCATGGTAGAGCTACTTAGAATTGGTAATGGCAGTTAATACCAAGTATCTCGGGAATGACTAGGGTAAAGGGGTATAGTCATAAGGGGGCTCAAATCAATCATTACAACCCATGGATCAGACAAATAAAGAGCAATTGCAAATACCAACTGAGTGTTATAATAGAGTTGTATGGGATGGGTCTGCGGAGAACATGGATAACTCTCGATGGGCAGAGAGAGTCCTCCAAGAGTTACTGTTGAGGAGGCTTATGGCTTGGCGATAATAACTGGTCATAGTAGGCCCAAACTAGTTGCTGTCTGAGGCGTGTAATTAAAATATGCGTGGATGAGTTCCAAGAGGAACTCATCCTCGCCATCCTCCGAGATTGATCTCCCTGATCAGATGGCAGGAGAGGCTTGCGCCTTCTTTAGAGGCTCATTTAGAGCAACTGTATTATTGACATTAACTAACTCCTCAAAACCTGGTATGGTCCTCTCTTGTTTCTACCTCCGATTAGTTATTAATTTATAATAAGAAGATGAGCGCCTCCTTTCCCTTAAGCTTGCATTTGCAGGTTGACCGAAATGAATACCAACAAAAATTCCTATCAAAAGTGTATTTGCAATTATGACACGTATGGATTATTGTGATAAAATTATGCCCTCATTCCCTTTTATATAGTAGCTTTAATGTAGTTTGTTTGAATGTGTGTGGGATAAGAGATAGGTGGCATAGTCTGAAATCGTATTTGTGGTCTGATAATTCTTGCCCTATTGATGTCATAGGCTTAACAGAGGTAGGGCTATTTGATAGTGAAAATTTTACAACTTATGATATGCATGATTGCTATTCATGTCCCTAGAATGGTAACAAAGTGTTCTGGGGGTACTTATTTATTTAAAACATCTGATATTGCATTTAGTAGGCGATCTGACCTTGAATCCTTGTTTCCATCAGTGGTGTCTAATAGTAGGACAGTTTATTCTCTTGTCATTGATCTGAACAGCCAGTTTGCATGTGATACTGTTTGTTTTGTAAGTCCCCTCCTTTTCCAATACATCTGTTCCGCGACTTGCGTGATCAGATTTCTGGTGTGGGGGCTTTTTCTAAAAACAGATTCGTGTTTTATGAGATTTCAATTGTAATATGTTAATTTCTGGATCAAGAGATGAATCTGACCATCTCTTTGATGTGGTTTCTTCTTTCGGGCTACTTCATTCAATTTTTTGTTCCTTCTCATGTTGACCCTATAAGAAATTTTGCCACTTTAATTGATAATATTTTCATTTCTCATTCTCCTAATTTAAAGTTCACTTCTGGTCTTGTTTTCACTGATCTATCTGGAATTATTGGGCCTTTCTACTATTTGAATCAAACTAATATTGCCGAATTTTGATCTATTATTATTTGGGTAAAAAGAGGCGTGTAACAGGAGCTAGCCACCCTACAATCTTTTTGGTTAATCTCAAGCATCACTAAACTTTGTTATTCCCGATCATACAAGCCCTCTTCTAATCTTCTAGGTTTGGTTTGATACGATTCGGCCTGGGAAAGAAAACACATAAGCCAGTATCTCTTCTAACAAAAAGTACAAAATCCTATATACTAGATAGAAAACAGAAGCTTGAAATTTCTACATTTGGGCTCTCTAATATGCTAAATTTTAACCTGCTTGATTTTTCGATGCTGTTTCCTGCTTTGTCAAAAATCAGTCGAATTTCCTCAGGCCCGTACTTTTTTATGAATAAATTTCATTTTTTAAATTTCGATTTCTATTGAGCCGAGTCGCTCTTTATTTACAGACCACCACCACAAAATTCTTGATATTTTTCTTATGGATTACATAAATTTTGGAGATGAATATTCAGCTGAACCACTAATGTGTCCTTAAACTAAGATGCTGTATATAAGCGTTCGATAGTTTTAAACTGATTGTATATCTCAAAATGCCCTAGATAACAGCTTGGACCTGTTTTTTTTTTTTTTTTATATATATTCCAAATTTATGGTTTTGTGGTAGTAAAAAGGGGAAAAATGACAAATTTGTTATGACATTTTGTTATTTAAAAATAACTAAATTTTAAGATTCTGCTGGAATGAGCTCCATCTTGATATCCTAAAACTAACATTACCATTACGATCACTCAAAGAAACAGCTAAAAAACGGCTGCATATCCCTAAGCATCTTTGTTGGGAAGAATATACAATTCATATCTTAAATGTGGATTAGATTTATGGCCTTTTCTGACAAACGGATTGTTTATCGACATAAAATACGATTTGAAATAGTAAAATATTTTACTAGTCCCTTTTATTTCCAAAGTTACCTGATCAACATTTTGAGATAGCCATTATAATTACTGTGGGGAGTAAGACTACGCCCTCAAGCCATGGGAAGACGCCTGTAAGCTATGAAATTTGTCCAATCTGTACGTATAGTATTTGTTACTGGTAAATATACAGACGCTTTCAGGGGGGAGGGATTTTTGTGCTTGGGGTGGGTTTCCTTGGTAGAATTTTTCACTGAGAGGGAAATTTCTGGGGGGGGGGGCATTTTCCATGGGAAATTCTGCTTGGGGAGACTTAAAAGAATTCCTGTTCGAAATTCTTTTTAATTGTCATACTTTCTTTTGCCAAAAATGTCTTGATGAAAAAAAAAAAAAAAAACACCTCGAAGAAACAAAAAATATCCCAAAGAAAAAATGTCTTGAGGAGGAAAAAATAAGGTATGCGTTTACATTGCACAAGTAAAGAAGCATATCGTCAAATATTAAGGTTGGGGCCCTTTGACAGTTATGTCTCGTAAACTATCACGTAAGACCCACATGTGTCCAATACGCCATCTTCAGTTACATCTGGGGGGTTCTCCACTTGATTAGCATTCCTAAGGGGAAAATATCGTGAAGAAGGGAAATCTCGAAGAAAAAAAAGGGAAAAAATCTTGAAAAAAAACATCTCAAAGAAACAAGTCTCGAAGAAAAAAGAAATCTTGAAGAAACTCTGCCATATATCCAGTTGCTGAAAAAGAAAACTTTGTTTGATGTAACTGTTTATGTTAATTTTTGCTCGTTGTGAGTTTTAACTATTATTTACTCTATTTCCCCTCGTTTTGGGTTTTAAGAACTTTTTTGAGCAAAAAAAGGCCTAAAATGAAAAAAATTGTTTGCCATCAATTAATAAGCAATTCGTCTAGAGTGCAGCTTTGATAAAGTCCATCTTGAAACAAACCTTTCTACACTCACTAGTTTCTGGGCTCTTTCTGTTGCTCCTGGGTACATAAGCGAACACCAGAGCTTATTTTGGCAAAATGATTTTAGACAAAAATGCTTGGAGACAAAGCTTTGCTGGATGAAAAGAAAAATGGTCTTTCTTTTATATTTTTTCTTTTTATATTTTCTCGTTGTAGAAACTACAACTATTAGGGTATTAGTCGTCTTGGTATTTGTGACGTTATTCAAATAAAAAATATTTTCTCAAATTAATTTAAGTCCCAAACGAATTTTGCCAAAGGCTTGACCTATCTAGATATTTTTTTTTATGAACAATTGTCTTATTAGGAAAAATATTGCTAAAGGAACAATAATCATAGAGTGAAGCTCGACCCCATGTATACAAAATATTATCGTAATTTTTCTGTCGCAATGTGTAGCATTTAATGCAAAACTACTGATAATCTGATGCTCACTTCACTGCTATCAAATGGGAATATCTTTGCCTAAAAGCTCAGAATCGACTGACTTGTCAAAACAAGCTTGTATTTGAAACTCCACCTACTTGTGCTAAAGGCTTTCAATCACCAGTGGTCTCTAATTTCAGTAAGTAGACGACTTATGAAAAACATCAACAAGGTTGGGAGGGAGCAAAGAATTTTTTCAAAGCAGTGACCTCGGTTGATTTCTTTAGACCAGAAAATGGGAGTATGTCAATTTTTGGAAACAAATACAGTGCTGTTTCGAAAAAAAACAATTACAGATACAAACACAATTATTACTTGTTTAATAAGATAGATAGATATACTTATTCGCAGTATCTGCACTAGTGAGTCATTACATTTCTAACCGTTGTCTTTGTGGGCCGTTAAATTGGTCTCTTAAAATTTTAAATAACATTTCGTTGATTCCTTGAAAACTGGCACACATTTTCCGTGACAAAATCTTAAAGCGTACTTGTATGATAAACCCCCTACCACTCAAGTTGTGCATTTAATGACGCATTATAGAACCGGTTTTTTTCGTTAGTTGCTTTTAGTTGCTTTCAGTTTTGCATGAGCCAGGGAAAAGAGAAGTGACAGAATATATGGAAAATATACAGTTTGGGCTATATATTTGCACATTAAGGGGTGGGGGTATAAATTATTTGGACAGTGTGAAGTTAGTAAACGACTCTTACTACATAATATGCAGAATAATTGTACCTAGAACGTAAGGCATACATAACCGCTATGCTTTACCCCCCTCCCCCACCTAATAGCCCATTTTTGAAATATATAGACCAATATACGGCCAAATATATACCCCAAATTTGTTTCTAAATTGTTATAATTTTTATCTTACTTTAGTGTATTTCATTAGGATTGAGCGTAGGCGAAACATATTAGAAGAATATTAGGTAGGGGGTATATCATACAAGTACCGCTTAAAGTATCAATAACATAGAAATACAGCCTTTTTGCCCTCCTACCTCCTCCTAAACCTATCTTAGATTCACACCTTAAAAGTGTGATTTCTAAGATTATCCTTTTGGTTATTTCAAAATTATGAAGTTTTTAGCACACTCCACGTTTTCGTCAGTGTTACAGCGTTGAAAATAGGTAACCAGAACAAATTAATTAAATTTGACAATGCTACATATTTTCAAACTATCTAGTGCCATTCATTTTAAGCTTTTGTTGCCGATTTCCACCCACATTTCTTCTTTTTTAAACGTGTTGCCTGATACTACATAACACTGCACATCTGCCTTTGGAGGTTATTTTCTCTAAGAATTGAATTCCCATTTTCCCCTAGTTTTGTAATATATATACGGTTATGTTAGCTTCCACTTAGTTAATTTAAACAATCAGATTCAATTTCACTATCCTTGGTATTTTAAAAATTAACAATCCACCACTGAAGAACGGGAAACGTTTTACATCTTCGCAAGTCAGGGGAAGAATATTTCTTTTCCGAAAAATTGAAAGGAAGAAAACAATTTGCAAGAAAGCTATTTACCTTTGACAAAGCTATTAGTGCTATCTAAATCCCCTGGAGGAAAGCCCGAGAAAGAATACTTTTAGTTTTTTCGTTCTAAATTTGGACAATAATAAAATCTAGCTCTAAATCGAAAGGGGTACTTTAGAAAGCGGGACTAATCCTGTTTTTTTCGTCTCTGGATTCACAGTCTTATCTCCCCCTATTGTTCAGTTATTTGGTTTTCACACATTCACTATTGCCTTGTTTTGGCTTGTCCGTCACTACTTAAATGCCTTCTAAGACCATACAGACTTTCCATTAGAAAGTCTGTAGAAAGATACTCAAAAGAAAGAAGCTGCAATGAAGACAGGTATACTTACCGCTTGGCAAAGTTAACGAGGATGATTTGGTGGGCCTCTATATAATAAGGTACGGATATTTGAAAAACTGAGTTGATACCTCCAAATCTGTTAAATAGTACGCCGCCTCAGTTTATTTATAGAATATTATGGTTTCTAGAGATTATGTCTACTGAATAAAAATCATAGTGGCCTACTGAGTAAATGCAGTGTATCATTTCAGTGTTTTCTGATGATGGCTGATGTAACTTTATGATATTTTTGCTTTCTTTCCTTGTGTACATGACCGTTTTTAGTAGTATGAAATATTAAATACTATTAATAGTTAAATACGGTGTTTCATCTAAGTGAATTCTGATGATCGCTGATGCAAGTTTCTGATATTTGTTGTCTTTTATTGTGTTCATGGCCGTATATTTGACTTTAAAATACACTTTATCTTATAGAAAAAGCGTATCTGATTCACTTTTAAATATCCAGAGCGGATATTTTGGAAATATGCCCAAGACATTTTTTCACCGACAATTGAGAACAAAAAATGAAATAAGAGAACAAAATAACAAAAATACAAAATCAAAAATGTTCCCCTTTTGTCAAACATAATGCTCACACCACAATCCCTGCAACCCTGAACAAAAGGAAAGTCATAAATAATGACCTAAAAGTCTGAGGTCTTGTGTTGTTGGGGTTTAGTTTCTGTTCTGAGCCTCTTCTGCACCAAGTAATAAAGGCTGTTGCACGGATATTGGTAGTAATGTAGGTTTTGTCTCACTTGTTAGTCACATATAGCAGTCACTACTCGAAGAAAAAAGTCCTGAAGGCGTTCTCAAAGTAGTACGTTTTGTGACTGGAAAAATCAGTTATTTATGTCATCGCAAGATATCCAGCCTCCATATCTTTAAGGTAGAATGTTGTTAGTATCCTTCCCACCGATACAACAACAGCCATCTTTTCGAAGTGGTTGCCACCGATACAACAGCAGCCATCTTTTCGAAGTGGTTGCCACCGATACAACAGCAGCCATCTTTTCGAAGTGGTTGCCACCGATACAACAGCAGCCATCATTTCGAAGTGGTTGCCACCGATACAACAGCAGCCATCTTTTCGAAGTGGTTGCCACCAATACAACTTTTTCAAAGTTTCTTTAAGAGAAGGTATGAATATCTAAAATGAAAATAAACGAGGCGTTAATTGCCAGGACTAGCGACATATCACTAGATGATAGCAGCGTGAAACCTGATTTTAAAAAGTTTAACTTTATTTGTTTTAATTTAACGTCATCTTCTGCTTATGGCGGTCATTAAAAATACAATACTTAGACTGTTTTTAGCTTACTCCGCTATCTTAGATGCCCCATTTCTTTTTTTTTATTAGTATTTCATGTTCTGTTGATGGTGAGTTATCAGTTTTAGCCCTTTCCCTTCAAAAGCAATATGGATTGTCGTTGGTTTGCATCACAATTTTACATCAGAGGCAACCAGCTCTGGAGGCAATCCTGTGCTTTCCAAAGGAAACCAGGACGTCCAAGAAGAGCCTCCAGTCGTCTTTTCCATTTGGGGGGGGGGTCTTACTCGGCGGCGGGTGACCAACAGATCGTTGACTGGGAGATGCTGAAATCACCTATGCACATAATT
The DNA here is from genome assembly GCF_032884065.1 of Artemia franciscana. Taxonomy (NCBI): domain Eukaryota; kingdom Metazoa; phylum Arthropoda; class Branchiopoda; order Anostraca; family Artemiidae; genus Artemia; species Artemia franciscana. The sequence goes on along the minus strand of NC_088879.1, from coordinate 11,512,389 downwards.
TCCGTTATATTTAATAACACATCCCAAGATTTAAATTCATGCTTTGAGCATACATCCTTTTGACTTGGCAAGTAACCCAAAATATTACCACTTTATAATGCTGTCAGAATCTTCACAACGCTACGATCGATGTAAATGGGTTTGCTGCAATGTTTATACTCCCCTTTGCTCCAATATTTTATCTCTGAGCGTCCGCGGCACCAAATCAGAAAATTCTATGCTTGGTGCAACAATTGACCGTCACGACACACAAAACCAAGTCACATCGATTGCAGAAGCTTCCCAAAAACCGATGTTTCGTTCGTTTGCATCACGATTTTACCTTAGACTCTACTTCGCCTCCAGAGGCAACTAGGACGTCTAAGAAGAATCTTCAGTCGTCTCCTCCACTTTTGGGGGGTCTTCCTCTGTGACCGGTAACCAACAGAACGTTGCCATGAGATTCTGAAATCGCCCATACATATGATGACGGCATACAAAACTGAGTAACATTGATCATAGAAACTTCCCAAAAACGGCCATATTTATTCATAATAACTGTGTAGCGAAGCAACAATTCTTTATGGTCAGATATTTACCGAAACAAATAAATAGCCGATCTTAATGCCAGTTTATGCATTAGACTGTGTCGTTGTATATAACGTAAATTCACGAAGTAAACGATCATTATTATACAAAATCACATCGTTGTGAAGTAGCAATTTTAAACGACATCACCGGAAATATGTTCAACGAACCGGTCGAGTATGTGATTTTAAGTTATATCAAGGCTTACATTATACTGCCGCATGGGATGTAAATTTATAGGCGCATTACGACGATTATCTCAACTGATGGTGTTTCGACAGTGAGGTAAGAAGGGAGGTACGTACCTACCGGGGGGCCATCATTGTAGGGGTGGCAAAGTATTAATTTAAAAAGGTTGTTTTCATGTTTACTATTCAGTTTGCTATCTTCACGAAACATTGCTTTCAAAATAGTTTTCATAACCATCTCCACGTTTTAATACGGATAGAAGCTTGAACTAGCTGCTTCTTTTTAACACAAGCCCTTAGTAACTGATTAATCACTTTGCCATATATAATTATTACAATACCGATATTATAATAATGTTAATAGTACTACTGTGTTACATTAATATGTTTACATTCAAATTCTTTAAAACGCAGTTTACCTTCCCTTTCACGTATTTGTTTCCATAACATAGACTTTGCTCCCTTTAAATCAGCTTTGTCAATTGTATAGTTACCAGTTAGGGAAACAAAACAATCCAGAATAAGGGGGGAGGGCAAATTGAAATGCTGCTGTCAGCAGACCTTTCTAGGTTTCTGTGTTTCAAAGCAGCCATTTTATCTGATATTGTAAGGAAGAAGCATTGAGAGACAGTAGACCTTTCTAGGTTACTTCGGCTGCTGGAAGAAGATCTTTCTAAGTTACTGTGTTTCGAAGCAGCAAATTTATCTGATATTGCAAGGAAGATACTGAGAGACAGAAGACCTTTCTAGGTTACTTCGGCTGCTCGAAGAAGATCTTTCTAAGTTACTGTGTTTCGAAGCAGCAAATTTATCTGATATTGCAAGGAAGATGCACTGAGAGACAGAAGACCTTTCTAGGCTACTTCGGCTGCTGTCAGAAGACCTTCCTAGGTTACTGTGTTTCAAAACAGCAAATTTATCTGACATTGCAAGGAAGATGCACTGAGAGACAGAAGACCTTTCTAGGTTACTTCGGCTGCTGGAAGAAGATCTTTCTAAGTTACTGTGTTTCGAAGCAGCAAATTTATCTGATATTGCAAGGAAGATGCACTGAGAGACAGAAGACCTTTCTAGGTTACTTCGGCTGCTCGAAGAAGATCTTTCTAAGTTACTGTGTTTCGAAGCATCAAATTTATCTGATATTGCAAGGAAGATGCACTGAGAGACAGAAGACCTTTCTAGGTTACTTCGGCTGCTCGAAGAAGATCTTTCTAAGTTACTGTGTTTCGAAGCAGCAAATTTATCTGATATTGCAAGGAAGATGCACTGAGAGACAGAAGACCTTTCTAGGCTACTTCGGCTGCTGTCAGAAGACCTTCCTAGGTTACTGTGTTTCAAAACAGCAATTTTATCTGACATTGCAAGGAAGATGCACTGAGAGACAGAAGACAAATTTCAAATTTTAGTACCTAAAAATTTAGTCGATTCTGCAAATTGTGTCTTCATTAGAAAATGTCCCAAAAAGCACAGTTACTCAGTAATGACAACTTTATCCCGTTAAAAAGCAATTATTTAAGAACCCAGTTTAGGTATTCTTGTTCTCAGAAATGACCATTTTTTTTTCAAAATAAGAACCTTTTATAGAATCCAGTTTGAATATCCCTATTCTAAAATACTTAAGACATTACGCTCAAGAGAAAAAAATTCCACCAAGATTTAAGATATAACAATAAATTAACCATTCATCCTTTTCAGCATAGATTTTACAAGTTTCAAGCCTCCTTAGGGAGGGGGGAGGTAGTTTTGCCCTTTGTAGTATATGGGTTTTTAGTTTTATTGGTTATCCCATCTTAGCTTCATTAATTCCTCAAAACCACGATTTTTAAAGATGTATATTTTGGTTGTTCCAAAACTGTTAGGGCGGTAACACATCTTCGGCTTAATTTTTGCTTATTTTTCCACATTCTTTTCCTTTTTTCTTCAATCTGGCAACCGCTACTGCCAAACTGCATAAAGAAGCTTTTTCCTTCAAAAATTGAATTTTCGATTTTTCTTAATGTCCTAAGACGTATATGGTTGTGTATTTTTCAACAAAAACAATTCAAAGAATCAGATTAAATTTGTTACCTTAAATTTGTCTTTGCCTGGTAAATTTGAAAAAAAAAGTTCTATTGTCTTTTTCCCTCAATTTGTTTCTATGTAGTAAAAAAAAAAAAAAAAAAAAAAAAAAAACAGTGTAGTGTTCCTAGTTCCGTATGTGCTTATTTGAAAATAGTACAATGAACACTTAAATAAATACGTATAATTACAAATAATAATACAAAAGGCATTCTAATAAATTCACGTTAGAAAAAAAAAAAACTCACATAAATATCGATGCTGTTGTACCAAAAGGTTCTAAGTTCCCAGACCAATTGTCATCATTGATTGATACTCAATACTGCTTCGACCCTCAATCATCCTGATCTTACAAGTCTTTTGCAACAATTTCCGAATTTTCTCATATAATTTACTCTTTTTCAAGTCCCGCTTTCCCGCACCAAAAACAAGTTTTCTGAAAAAAATAGAACTAAGGCAAGACTTTTCGGGATAAGAGCTGTTAAGAACCCAATAAAGTGGAGTCAAACTAAACGGGATTTCGAAATAGGCTTTTATGGGATTTTGAACTTTAAAAATTTCCCATCGCTCACCCCCCCCCCAAAAAAAAACTTCACTGGACTTCCAAAAAATATACAGATACATAACAGATCCTTGTCTTAGGTGAAGTTATTCTCAGCAATAATCATCAGGGTAAGTCCAGCGAAAAATTCTAGTGGGGTGAGAAATCTGACACATTTTTGAGATTGTAGATGATGATAATGATGCATTTTGAGGACCTCACACTTTCACACAAGTGAAACGCTCTTTAAGGTATAGAAATATCCTGGTCTGAAGTTTTAAATTGGAACTTATCCCCTGTAGGTACTGTAGCGTCAATGTTTGGCATAGGAAATAAAGTCAACAACCATATACAACTATCGGAACATTTTCATGTCTTCTTTTACTTTCCAGAGCATTAACTCCATGCAGGCGATCGCATCTTCAGCACTGTCATGGCCAGAGACTAGAAAAAGGAAGGAAAAAGGTAAATATATTATATTTACAAACTAGTAATACACTGGATACTTGCACGACAGTATACTTACTGAAACGAACTAAGGCACACTAGAGAATTAACAAAACTAATTATTTAATTGAACTATGTTGGTGGCTTAATCTGCGTCTTTTCTATGTCAAACAAATAACAACGAGGCCAACGTGAACATGAGGACAGGACCGAATATCCCAGTTGGAACCTCTCTCTGCGGAGCGGTTAGGCAAGTCAATCGATGCTTGCGCAAAGAGGGTCAGACTACAATGACAGACACCTCAAGCGTCATTTCCAGCCTCGGGACGATAAGAAAAAATAAAATAAAATACTTTAACATTTGTCTTTTCTATAAATTGCCCGTTCACCATCTTGATTTTATAATTAGGATTTGAGAAGTATTTCATTTTACGAAACGGGAAACAAAGCAGCATATTAAATACTGATTGTAGCATTACCTGGCCATGTTATTATTGCCGTACCTAGGCAATTTTTAATCATCATTCAGGGACTACCCGCTTTAAAAACTATACACACCAGGTGACGCGGATGATATATAGAGGTGCCCGTTTTACGGATAACGTTAAGACAGGGTTGCCAACTGGACATAGTTTATGTCAAAAGAACACATTCCCATGTGCCAGGACGCAATGATATAAAATAGCAAGTGACAAGTTTTAGAAATTTGAGGCATAAAAGGCCAAAAATGGACACCTTTTTTAAATTAATGACACAAAACGAACCAATTTTCATCGAAGTAATGATTTTTCTCAGTATATTTATATATCATTTAGCTTACTTTACTCCAAAGTAAGGGATTTACATCTTAATATCAATTTCATGCTTTCAAACCAAGTTATTTTGTATGAATTACAAAATAACTTTTTTCTTTTTTTATTATATTCTATGTTAACTGGCCGCTTCGAAAGACATTTAAATAACGTCTTTGGGTCAATAATACAACCTGTAAAATAAAGATAACCTCTAGTTTTCGATATTTCTAGATGGACACATTTTAGCACAAAATGACACATTTTAGATTCCCACGGGACATATTCAAGGACCAAAGCAGATCGTCCTTGTCTGGGTTGGGAGGATGTCATAAATAAAGATTTAAAAGGGAATTGGAACTTCCTGGGAGGGTGTAAAGAGGGAGGCTTTAAATACATTAGGTTGGAGGAGGAGCGTGCGTAGTTGTGTTGGCCTCAGACAGCTTGGTTCTGCAGTGAGTTATTATTATTATTAGTAGTAGTAGTAAAAAGTTGGCAGCCCTGCATGTAGTACTTGGAAATGTATACCAGGTGATGGCGAGCGGGTAGCCGCTCAATTATTATTTATCTTTAAAAGAATAGAAATGCCAAGAGGAATCTGAGTAATGACGGTTGAATCCGTTAGTAATGAGGGTTCATCGTTAGCTTACGACTTCAAAAGCGACCAAACGATCCAGTCAAGCAAACGACCTTTCTGGTTTTAAAAATCACATCACATAGATAAGATGACAGTCTGTTCACTTTCAAGCCTAATTTAATACACAAGATAATTTCAAAGTTCAGACATAACCGCAAACAAAATCAAAAAAGGCGTTGTCCTGCTAAATTTAGTGTGAATTGACTTGCTTTGATAAATGTCTTAATATATAGCCTGGTTAATACAAGGTAAGCTTTGACGATAAGCAAAACCTTCACACTTCATTTGTTTACCTACTGTTCTCAAATTCTCAAGTCTCTTATTTATGAAGATGGGATTTTATGAAAAACTATATTTTATATAGTGGTTAACGCACTATATTATTATTTTATATAATCTTGTTAATTTATATTGTTAAGTTATATATTACTGTTATTTTATATATGGTTAACGCATATTTGTGAGACAAAGCGCATGCAGCGGCAGAAAAAAAAGAAGAAGAAAAATCTACCAAGCTTTTGCCTTGACTAAACTATTCTTGGCAAATTAAAATATCAAGACTGTCCGTGATGATACATGGGCACAGGGCCGTAGGAAGGATGTTTACTCGGGGAGGAGTCATACAAAGAAAACTTTAAAAACCACATCAGAAATTTGTTTATATGAATTTGTTACACTTTTACGAGTCGGACATATATTTCGGAGGGGGGGGGCAAGGGGGCTTCAAAACTTTTAGCCTCCCTGAATATGGCCTTGCTAACAATCTATTTATGTATTTTAATGTAATAACACAAAAAATGGAAGTTTCTGCTTTTTTGGGGGGCTGATGAACGGTTTGTAGGCGTATAGAAAATTTTTGAAAACATGCTGGTAGCTAGTAGACACAGACCGCCCGATGGAGGTGCCAGGGGTGAACCCATGAAAAAAAGAAAAATTAAGAAATCCAGCTTCATACTAAACTTGTATAGTAGCGATAGAAATCCAGATTAGGGGAGTCTCCAGACCCAGAGGAAGCACTTGACCCAGTAGAACCCGTCGATGACAAACTATTTGCTCTATTTTTTACAGCTGCCAAAATTTCTTTCTTTTTCGCCATTGACGGTTGAGTGGCTTCAGCTTTCTGCTACTTCTTCTTTTTCGCAGCATCGTCGGATTTAGGAGGATTCATATTTAAATCTTTGCGGATATGACCTCAACTGCATTGGTAGCCACAGGTTTTATAAGCCAGGTCGTATCCCTTTTTTGGTCCAAAGATTTTACAACCGCTGCTTCTTCGACCAAGAACGCGCGCTCTACTGCACGATTTTAACAAAAGCTAAGAGCTCATATGGCACTAGAGCCAAGAGCCAAGATGGTAAGAGATCTAGCAAAATTCTAAGAATCAATAGATTGATTTAAAAGGAAAATCAGAGGTTTAATGCCGGTCGGGATTTAAAATAAGAGCTCTGAGAAGTTAAAAATACCTCATTTTTTTCGATTTTTTCTCTCCCTCCAGTCCTGCAGATGGTCGAATCGGGAAACGACTGTTATCAAGTCAATTTGTGCAGGTCCCTGACACGCCTACCGATTTCCATCGTCCTAGCACGTCCAGAAGCACCGAACTCGGCAAAGCAGTGGAAACCCATTTTGATAGCCTCTTCTCCTTCTATTCGGGGACACCCTATATTCTTTTACGGACCAATCTCTTTATTTATGATTTGATTATTGAAGAACGTTTTTATACTATTCGAAAATCAGCAGCGTTTTTTAAGGGTGTCAATCCAGATATAAAATCCTTGATTTTGAATGATTTTAAAGACGTCTTTATTTTGGTTCATCCCCACGTGGATGTCCAAGAAGGACGATTTTGAGGACCATATCATCCTTCATCCAGAAAATACCGCTTTGATGCAGGGTTGCCATCACGGTCAGTTCCTAAAGTGCTACAATTGTCCAAATTTGCGTCCTACATATCAATTTTTGGTGCTATATCCAAGAGATTGACTGTAATAGTGATAAAATAGCACTCACGTGCCATTTTAGCAACCCTGAGCACGTACTACACTGCATAATGAAATAGTGCTAGAATAACACTTTCGTACAACAGATGCCAACCCTGTCTGGACATTATTTTTTCCACCGACAGGAAAGACCAATTCGAAAGACAAAATTGAAAGATGATTTTTTTTTTTATTTGAATGGCAGTCATGTAATATGTATCATGAGAACCGAAGCAATATTATTTTAAACAAGACTATTTAAATTATTTAAACAATATTATTATTATTTTAAATAATATTATGTTACCATACATTGAACCTCTTAAGCTTCGAAATGAGCAAGGGCTTATAAAAGATTTCAGCAAAGGTTTAGAATAGCAGCTCTCAAGAAGGAGACATTCTAGAACAAAAAGAGACACACTTTTAGACTGCTATTTTATGCTCTTTTTCATGTTTTTCATTAGCCCCTCCAGTGGCCTCATATAACTTTAAGCTATGAGAAAGAAAAATTGATAAAAACTCAAAAGTAGATAAAAAAGAGAAAAAACGAGGAAATATAATCTATTGATACTTATCGTATAGCAACAATTACATCATATTTTATTTTGGTTAGATTCTGTATATAGCCTAAGGCTATACGAGAAGATTAGAGGGGGAAGGGACTTGGGAATAATAGTCAAAACGAGAACAAAACTATAAATATGAGCATAAAATTAGCAACCTAAAATACCTCTTTTGTCCTATCATATCCCCTTCTATCCTGAAAAGCTGCTATTACTAACCTTCACCAAAGATTTCATTGTTCTGAGCAATTCGGAATAGTTCCACGACATTCAATGTAAGAGCAAAATTGTTAAATTGCCCAAAGTTTGGACCAGCCAAAAGAAATTTAAAAATCAGAGACTAACAAGATTTATTCCCGAAGTTATTTGCCTTTCCCTTACAATAGCAAAATTGGATTGTCTTTTCTTCTCCAGCAAATTGTTCAAGATTGACCTTTTCTCAACTTGTCAGACTCAGCATCTAAGATCTAACTTTGAAAACTTTTTTCTCGGGGGAACAAACCTGACCAATTTCTTCTTAGTCATGCCGTAGATACAAAAGAAAAAAGAAAAAAATGAGAGAGGAAGAACATGAGCGCTAATGTTTGCTAAGAGATGAAAAATAAACAGTGATCCAGATCAATTCTCCATATTTTTTCTCTGGGTAAGATGTAGGTACTTAGTAAAACCTTAGTTACTTCATCTTTTAGCTAGGAGATGAAAAAGAAATAATGACCCAGCTCAAGTCTCCAAGTTTTTTCTCTTGATAAGAAGTATCAATACAATCCAAAATTGAGACTGAAATATTTAATATTAATATAGCTATGACCACAAGGTGGACCTCTAAAGCACAATGCGGCATACTGCTGTCCTAATAAAAATATTTACCTTAATTTACTTACTGATTTCTTATTATAATTAATTACATTTAGTCAAAGGTCTTTACAAAGGTCTTACCAATTCATAGTTTATTAGGTGTGATTCTTTTCTATTATGGCGAGCAGGCTACCGAAAGACAGCAGAGAGATCTTTAATCTAGGTTATTGCTCTTAATACTAAAAATATTAACTTGTAAAATCTAAACCGACATTTCGAATAATCTATTAATTTCAGGTTTCAATCAGTTGAAGAACAATTAGGTAATAGTTATATAGTAGGGGAATGCCCCCAGAAAGAGGCTCCACAGTACATTATGAAAGTCCCCGCTAGAGGATCCTTGTAACACTCAAAAGGTCGACGTGAGGACGTAGTGCTGTTGCCTTGTGCACCAGTCGCTGATTAGTACCTATCTATACTGAATCTGACCCACAATCAATAAAGATAATAATAATTTATTGACCGTAAGCAAACACTTCGGGCGATGAAGCAGGAAAAGCAAAAAAAAAAAAAAAAAAAAAAAAAAAAAAAAAAAAAAAAAAAAAAAAAACCAGCAACATTATATACACATAAAAATAGTACTAGTGAAAAAAACATAAGAATCTACTGATGGTCAAAAATACCAAAAATGTCAAATATCGTCATTTGTCTGATAGACCATCAGCTGATGGTCATCATTTGTCAAAGAAGTCAAATTGTAAACAAAAAATCAAATAACTATCATTCATTTGCAGATATTACAGGAAATTCAGCGTGCACAAAAAAAGAAGTACAAGCCAATTTTGGGATCCAATCTTAAGATGAACCCTTAGAGGAAAAGACCTGCAGTTTAATTTCACCAATACCGCCGGGTAACAAGTTGATACGTGCTAGGCTTTCCGGTCTCAAATATGACGGGAGTTGTAAGGTAAAGCAGAGGGCGAGTATCCTTTAAAATACACACTGGGTTTAACTGGCAAATAATAGACCTCAATAAGAGTGGACGTGATCAGCATAGGACCACCCGGGTATATCTCTGCCGTCTGGCAGGGAAGATCCAAGTACGTTAAGGTCACATGCCGTTGTTCTCGCCCAAGACCAAAAGGGTGGAAACGGTTCAATTTCCGCATTAGGCCAAAACGATGTGCCAAATTGTGTACGAATGAGGAAGAAGGGCTCCCGCAAAGGAAAAACTCCACTGACAACCATACAAGTACATCGCGTATAAAGTCACCATATTCGTAAGAGTCTAACTGCAAGCCACCAACGACTTGACTTGCCATTAAAGATTCCGGCCAATAGAACAAATTTAATATAGGATGAGGGGCTAAAGGTGCCACAGCTTGAGCGGCTAGTGCTTGGCCAAAACGCAAATTTTTCTATATCGACAATAAGTACAATTTTATTAGCAATAAAAAATTCAAGAAAACCAATGTCATTCAATCAAGTTGGAATAGCTACAAAAATTCTTCTGCCTTAGAAATAAAAATTATCAACAAAGAGGCAAAACCACATTAACAGAGAGAATAGATTAGGACATGCAGAGCCACAAACATAGCCCGTTTTCTAGTTTTTCTAATTAAATTGTGTTCTTCCTTAGTATGGCAGGTAATCGCTAAAATAAGTTTCCGATTAAAAGGCATTAAATTGTACAAAGCCTTCAGACGTGGAAACAAATTATATAAATAGGCCTAAAGCCGAGAATTTGAATTCAGTGTAGTGTTTTTTTCTTTTCTGGAAAATAAAATATATAAGAACTCTATTTATACAAAGACAATAAAAAAACTTTTTATAGATGAGAGTTGGAACCACTGTTTAATGCAAAAAAGGGATGAGGGGGTCACTGGATGCTGGCAAACTTTGCGTGAACTTGGTCACCGTTGGCCTCTCAACGTTTAATAGTTGCTTTGCATCTATTGACCGTTGATGTTTTGAGTGACTCCTCCCATGAGAAAGGAAAAGAGAAAACAAATAATATATATATATATATATATATATATATATATATGCCTATAATATAGAGTTAATCTAGACTTTCCTCATTCAAGACTCAGCAGAATCTGCGCCTAATTGTACCTAGTTTAGCTGTCTCTAGCTTGGAGTCTATAAAATCAGTAAGTTACGAGTTCTAGATATGGTCGATCGATAGTCTACAGTTAATTAGTACCAGTTTGTTCCGCATCCATTCAGGCCGCTAGCTCCTGAGAAGAGACTTTGCAGCTAAAACGGGGTTAATAGTATCACCTTTAAAAAGACTATGGGCATATAAGAATCATAACAGACGTGAATGTTAAAAAAAAATTAAGTCTTGTGCTGCAAACTGGTAAAATTGATTACTGGTAAAATTAATTAATTACAAACTGGTAAATTAGCTTATTATATAAAAAGAGCAAATCAAAAACATTTAAATACATGGGACTTTTCTGAATATAAACTTGTACACAAAAATAGTAAAACTAAAAGAAAGCCAGAGAGCAGAAGAATTAAAAATGAAGCTAAAAAATCAAAAAATAAAATGAAAATTCGGGTCTCTATTTTAATTCTTTGACTTTTCTCTAGATTTTGTAGACATTTCTTCTACTTCTCTTTATTCGGATGCGGAAGACACCTTGTTCGGAATAAAGGTAACAGATTGGACACGCCTTATCTTTGCTGGCCTGAAGTCTCATCGTGTAATCGCATTTTATCATAGTTGTCACGCATGGTCAATTAAGTTTTATATTTTTCACTCGGCTATAGCTTTAATTACTACTCTTGTTTTATATATAAGTGGTCCAACCATCCTTTGTCCTTGGCATTGATGTGATAGTTAAGCTGGTTTTAGTAGATAGCAAAACTGTTTGGTTAATCCTTAAATATTTTAAGGAACGTTTGGTGTGTCATTAAAAAAATACAGGGCATTCAACAGATGAATGTCTAAGAATAGATAAGGAAATACAAGACAAGAAAGAAGAAGGCAAAGAAAACAAAGACACTGCAGAAAAACTGAAGATTTATTCTTACCTGAATACTGCGTAATCGGCAGTGACGGTTCTGGTCTCTCTTGCGCCCGGGACAAAATCTTGATTAGCGCCCCCCTCCGTCTCCCAAAAAATTTTAACAAATTATCATTTATAAACGAAATTATTCATTTATTTAAACCTGACTTTCCTTACTTTATATAGGGAAACATATTGAAAAAAAATGAAAATTTTGGATTCAGTTTGCTTATTCTCGCTGCAAACTACGCCTTCTACTTTATTTTATTACAAATAAAACTTTAAAATGATTATAACTTTTAAATCATTTATTTGAAATTTTGCATACCTAAAATTTCTGCATTCGGGGCAAGTGCCCCCTCTGTCCCCTTCCAAATCACCTGTGGTAGTGGGAAAGCAGTACGACTTTGTGGAATGCAAACAATTCCTTTTAGCGAATGCAGATTCCAAAACGTTCTGATGATTCAACCACATACAGAACACACGAAAAAAATTTAAAGGATGCAAAAATAAAAAAACAAAACAAAAATACTGAAAAAAAAAATATGAAAACAAAGGCGTGCTCTAAAAAATTTCTGATTCTACGAAAAAATCTAAAAGAATTCGTAATATATCATAATTTGTGATTATGTACTTTAAAAAGGGATTAACTATATTAGTGAGGTACAAAGAGCTCCATAAGACGTTGAACGAGTACGTGAGACAAGGTCTAAATATTCTTCAATTTCCAAATATTTCATTGTATATTTGCTTTGACTCACTTTTTTAGGATTCTTCCGTAATTAACATGAGCTTTAATACGTTTTAAGACTGATTAACAAGGGGAGGTATAAACGATTTATAGCCCAAATTTTCAGTTCTTTCATTTGAGAATGTATACTTTTCCATTAATTACAAAATTCGGGTATTTAGAATTCCAGGTATTTTGGAAAATAGCCAAGCTTGGGCAGCAAGGATGGAAAAACTCACTCCCAGCTCATCTTTACTCACGGTTGTTCAGCTCAATGCTACACATGTAGCTCAGTATTGCACGACTGAAAACTCTCGACTTTTTATCTTCTTACTATTAGCCAATTTTATACAATTTTATCTTTGGAAGGTATTATTTTTTCCTTATTTACGGCATCCCTTTTCCTTATTTACTTTTACACTTCAATTTTATCTTTGAAATAGTGTTATTTTTTCTTTATTTACAGTGTCTTTTTTCCTTATTTACTTTTAGACAATTTCAGACTTTCATTTTATCTTTGGAATGATGTTGTTTTTTCCTTATTTCCTTATTTACTTTTGGACAATTTTATAAAATTTAGACCTCAGTTTTATCTTTGGAATGGTAATACTTTTACTGTATTCAAAATGAGTTTAACTATGGATCAGTTGACCTTATTTATTTGACCTAGGAATAGACGTCTTAGCTATCCCTGTAAGAAAGGTTGCATCAAGGAGGAGGGGTGAGGTTATCGGATTTGAACCACCAATCAAAGTTTCTGTCCGACCTCCAACATATTAACAATTAATAACTTAAAACATATGAGGAGATGAGACCAATCAAGCATAAAACTATAAATTCAACATTTCTTTTGAAATTAGAAGACAGAAAAGAGTTTGCCACCTTCATTGGAAATTCATTTTACATTTAGGCAAGATTAAAGAAGAAAATTTGCATCTAAAGACCTTGAATGAACAGGAGTTAATTATTTTGTTTTGTATACATATGTTAGTTTGTATTTCTATTGATGAAAATCTCTGTATATGTGATCAGAATATCTAGACTTTTGTACCTGTTTTCACAGTCTAAATAAAAGGACCTGTCCCCATTTGAATGTTTACATGCATCTAATTTTTTTTTACGTTTCATAAACATTTTTTGCAGAACAAGACCCCCTCCCCACCCGAATACACACACTAGACAACGCACTTGCCTGCAAGGACGACCGAGAGGACAAAAAAATGAAACGAAAATCAGCAGAGAGATACATTTAGACGAGACTGGGTCTGAGTTAAAATCGTAAATATTGAGTAGGGGGACGTGAAACCCAGTACCGACACGGCTAGAAGTGAGTACATTTAGATGAGACTGGGGTCTGAGTTTAAATCGTAAATAGTGAGCAGGGGGACGTGAAGCCCAGTACCGACATGACTAGAAGAGTTTTTGAGACAAAATAGCACTTAAAAGCAGTATTCGATGTTTTCAGCTCAAATGGTAGCTCACAAGTTAATTGAGTTTAGGTGGGTGAAGGGAAGGGATTACTCAGTTCAGCAATTCATGGCTCTTGTAATCCACAGTCTTGTCAACAAAAATAAAGACACTTACCGTCATTTTGAATTATTTTTTTCAAGATGTCAGCACTCAAAGTTTTCAGAGCCTTTTTATAGGGCGGGCCCATCTTATGAGGAAAAACCACACTTGTGTCAACCACTGTTGGATGTATTAACTGAAAAGATAAGAGAAAAGATAAAAAGATAAAAGATAAAGAAAAGAAAAGACGAAATTTTATTTCTTGCCACACAAAGAAAAAAAAAATTAAAAGCACTAAAAATACAGAAACTCAAAGGCAAACAATAGCAAATATCAATTAAAATTAATATGAAAAAAAACAATATGGAATACAAAAAACATATAAAATTTAGAAATCGGTCAAAATTTAGAAATCAGTTCAAGAGAAAAGTAAAAAAAAAGAAATTATATGGAATTAAGCAGCAAAAGAACTAGCTGACCGTTAAAATTAGAAAAAAGACATCATACAAGAGAAAAGCAAATAGTTATACAAAAAAATCAAGCGAAAAGTCCACTTGAATAACGTTATTTTTCTGTGTTCCCCACATACCGAGACAAGTTACTCTGAGCTATGTTGCAAGTTGCTATGAGCTACCGACGGTTTTGGGTATGCTTCTTTAATCCTCAAACCCTGGGACAGCTGTCTCTGAGCCATGTTGGAAAGGAATGTTGATGATCTCTAATATTGGAAGCAACACTAATAACAGCAGTCAAGGGTGGTTCTGAAACGTGGGTGCTCCGAAAGACGGAGCAGAGTTTTTTAGATTTTTTTTCAGAGGAATTATATATGGACAGTTTTGGGTATTTTTCTTTATTCTTCCCACCCTGGGACAGTTGTCTCTGAGCCACGTTGGAAAGGAATATTGATAATCTTCTATATTGGAAGCTATACTGATAACAATGGTCAAATATGATTCTGCAACGTGGACCCTTCGAAAGATGGAGGGCGATTTTTTAGATGTTTTTCGGAGGAATTGTCTATGAACTGTTTGAGGTACCAGTTTAACCGACCGCATTTCAAAAAGTAAGCTGTACGAAAAATGGGGTTCAATCCCGCTTTCTAGGGATATGAGAAAAAGCTTTAGATAGCTTGGACACGTTCTGCGGACGAAAGACGACAGATTGCCAAAGATGGTCCTCTTCGGTCAACCGTCTATGGTCGAACAAAAAGCAGTCATCCACGAATAAAGAGGGAAGACCTAAAGAAGGATTAAAGGAAAATAGTAGCTTATTGGGAGTGTTTGAAGAAGGAAGCTTTACCAAAATGAGGATGGGCGAGGAGCAACCGTGGCTAGCTAGGCCTTATG
The DNA here is from genome assembly GCF_032884065.1 of Artemia franciscana. Classification (NCBI taxonomy): domain Eukaryota; kingdom Metazoa; phylum Arthropoda; class Branchiopoda; order Anostraca; family Artemiidae; genus Artemia; species Artemia franciscana. The sequence goes on along the minus strand of NC_088879.1, from coordinate 11,497,221 downwards.
TGGCTTGGTGCTGCATCGAGTGGTTAATAGTAGTAGCCCATTTGCCAATTTTTTGTCTTTGCGTGTTTTTCACTTTAAATTGTTTTTTATTCCCAGTTTCTCCAAACACTACCAGCCATAGAGCCTTGCAAGGGGAATATGTTGTTTTTTCTTTCTTTTTTTTTGTGATTCTTTTTTTTTCGAATAAATGAACTCAGAACTCTGGACATATAGTGGATCTGCCAAAAAACGGTGAATTAGTGAACATATCTTGTTGAGAGATACTGATATAGCTTTAGATGATGGTGCTGATAAAAAAAAAATATCATAGAATCTACAGCTGAAGTTTCCAAACTCCAAAGTATGAATACTTGTACTGTGTGAAGTACATTACTTGAGTTATCACCAAGAATATAAGAAAAATCTTTATTTAATTAGATAAAATAGATACAAATGTGTTTGCTTCATCATATGGAGGAGTGGGGGGGGGCAAAAGTAGGTATATAAGATACCACAAGAAAACAGTACCCACTGCATTATTCAGCAAAGGAAAAGACGTATAATTTTCATCGTTTTTATGTAAAATACGTATACGTAATTATATAACGTAATTAAGTAAATAATTTCATCGTATTTCGTATATTATATAAAATTGAAGGATCTTCTGGCACCCAAATCTTTCCGCCCTTCTTTCTGTTCCAGTCCTTCTCATAGGGAAACTACTAGTCTCAATTTCATTTACGCGACACCACTGCATACCTACTTTTACCCCCCTCTCCCCCATGTTGTCCATTTAAAATTAAAGTGATGAGAAAAACACTTATATTTCTGAAAGAAGTCGTGGCCAGGAGGAAAACCTTCACCTCCTTACATCATTAGCAATGCCATTCAGAAACCAAAAGAGCTTTTTCGTTATTTTTCTTGCAATTTTCAAGGATAATCCCATCGTACTTAAGTTTCCGCCTCTGTTGAGTTCCCTTGGTTAAATCATTAATTACCACTGAGGAATCAAGGCTTAATTAAATAACGCTGCATGTCATTATAAATTGGCAGAGCTTCGAACAATAAAAAAACTTTAAGTTTATCCATTTGAGATTGATGAAAAATCTATGAAAAACTCGTAAAACAGCTATAAATAAACACAGACTTCAATCACATCAAACACAGATTTCAAACACAGATTTTCACAGATTTAAATAAACACAGATTTCAGTGACAGAGACCAAATCTTCCATATCTCTGGAACTGCTTGGGTATTAAGTTGAAACTTTCAAGGAGTGTTTTAAGGGGTGGAGTAGACGTATAATTACGGCTTGTGGGAGAGGGTAGAACTAAATCAAAATCCACTGTATGAATCCATGGTATCAGATACATTATCTGCCTTGTCTTGAAAATACCTCGGCAGATGGGGGGGGACTTCAGGTAGCACAGGAAAAAGAAGGGACAAAGGAAGGATAGGAGTATTTCAAATAGTTTTCAGGAGATAAGCTAAACCAATTTGTTTCCTGACATTCTGCACTGCAAGTTGTTATGGGACTGCGAATTATCTCATGGTTCAGTAGCAAGGTAAATAAAAAAACATTATATGTTGCCCAGTTATCAAAATAAAATATTTGTCTTTTCCTTTGTTTTCATTGTTGTCAGGTTATCAAAATAAGATATTTGTCCTTTTCCTTTGGAAAGGGAAGGGACAGAGGAAGGATAGAAGTATTTCAAATAGTTTTGAGGAGATAGCTAAATAAATTTGTTTCCTGATATTCTGCACTGCAAGTTGTTATGGGACTGCGAATTATCTCATGGTTAAGTAGCAAGGTAAATAAAAAAAAACATTATATGTTGTCAGGTTATCAAAATAAAAATTTTTAATATATCAGGAACGGCTTGGAAGAGTCATTTAAAACTCAAAGGAATTTTTTGGGGAGAAAGGGCTTAATATTTTGTTACAAATCTACCAAAAAGTTTTAAGCTTCAAGCCCCAGTTGGACAAGAATTCATCCCTGTTAGGTAGCAAGGTATATCTAGATACAGTATGTAAAACGAGGTTATAAAAATCAAGTATCCACAAAATCTCAAAAAAGCCTAGAAGTGTCAATTTGAGATTTTCAGGGAGTGCAGAGGAAGGGGCTACAAATAAATCTTTTTCTCTAATCCATCTTAACTTATTAAGCCTTAATGGTATCATTTCACTGTTAAGTAGCAGGGTAAATAAAAAAAAAAAAAAAAAAAAAAAACACTATGCATTGCCGGGTGATTAAAACTGCAAATCTGCCATTTTTAGCAAAAAGCTTCGGAATTAAGTTGAAACTTTCACGGGGTGTTGGGGGGAGGGGCTAGTGTGCCTAAATCTTTTACTGGAAGACAGAAGGGAAAGTTCTACAAACTTCGTCCCAAGTCTATTTAACAAAATTTGCCAATCCACAGCTGTTTGACTGGACTCCATTCATGCTGAAATTGCGATGTAGGCCAAAAGCAACCGTGTGTAGCCACTTTATCAAAATAGCCAATCTTTATTACCTTAAAATTAGTTTCGAGAAACCCACAAATATTTTCAGGGGGACGTAGGAGAACAAGTAGACATCTGACTTTGACTTGGGAGGAGAAGAATTAAATTGTGGGAAACTATGTATCCAGGTTAAAAACATGGAATATCTCCAATACATCAAGAACGGTTTAGGGTATCAAGTCGAAATACTAAGGGATAATTGAGGGAGTTCGGGTCAATCTTGAATTACAACTTGAGGGAGAGGGTAGAGTTAGATTAAAATACACTATATGCATCAAGATAATAAGAATGCAAAACCCACAATATCGAGAGAGCCTCCCGCACCTCCCTAAACCTTCTAAAGGCCACAGCATCATAACAAGATACATCTAAAAAGTTTTCTTTTGCAATTATAACGTCAATAAATTTCAAAATTGCTGGGACTTTCAGAAATCAATACCATTATATTTTACACTCCGTAGTCAATCTACTTTCGTTACTACCATGGTCTTTGTAGTTGTTTAATTGGATCTCAATCATAATTCTGTAAGATTTTTCAAAAATAGTTTAAAAAACGGTAAACGTGTAAGTTGTTTTGAAGCCAGTAGAGTAAGAATTTCAACATGGCAATAGCCAGGAACAGTTTCCACAAGTAACCAGGTCTGAACTCACATTCTGAGTAGAACCAATTTCAGTCTTCTGGCAAATATGGTTCTGACAGTTTTACGTAATTTGCGAATCAGATGGGAAAGTATAATGGACAAGTCAGCTTGCAAATAATGGACAAGTCAGCTTGTCCAAATCCGGTTTCATAGCGACAAAGACAAAGCTCAATTTAGTTTCCAACGCACAGTGATAGAAGATAGTGTCTGAACATGGATTTTGAAATGAAGATTTGGGATTTGCTAAGGACTGAAAATTATGACAATTATGTTTTTCCAGGATAAGGGCTATTGCTCACAACAAAACAGTGCGTCAATGGACACAACATGACTTTATAATATTACGAGAAGGGACATTTAGGTTAGGTTTACCTAATTAAAATGTACCTGCATCGTAGTTTTTTCCACGAAAGAACCTAACTTCACTCATTAAGCGTTTTCTGTATAATACACAAGTACTGAAGGTTATTTTCATTATCCTCAGCTACCAAACTGCACAACTGCATATAGAGGTTATTTTCATTATCCTGCAAATGGGACAAGTCCGCTTTGCTATCCAACTTGCAAATAATGTCTTTACATTTACGACAGACAATAACAAAGCTTTTGATAAACCTTACTCTACCTTTAATGCTTTGAAATCACTTTCTAGACTGTGGCCAATCAATATTGTTTTGTCGCTGAACTTGCTCAATAGTACAGCTTGCACATCTCGGAGACTAGTTGTTACACCCCTTAACTGATCTTCTGATATGCCACTAAACCTAAAAAAAAGAATCTAATAATTATACAAATCTCATAAATGAATCTCAACTATAACACGGTAGCGGAGATGAAGCGTTTTCTACTGATAAACCAGATTATAAATTCAGTGGAAAAATGAAGTCTAGAGAGCGGGATTATCGGGATGACAAAGTCAGGAACAGTAACATTTTTAAACCCAAAATCAAAGACACGCGGACCAGCGAGATATACAATGCAGAACCTTGCTATAAAAAAAATAAATGCAGTTAAATCGAATATCGGTAATCTATGTAATATTTGTTTATATATTCGTCTAACAAAAGCTTTCGACAGGTATGCTTTTTAAGTTTATTATTCAATTTTTTTTGGGGGAGATTATGTGCCTATCTAGCTGCTGTTCGGACTACCTACCAGAAATAAACTGGAAGGGGAGATAATTTGAAGACCATTTTCAATTCCTTCAACAAAAGTTTTTTGATCAGCTAAAACTGGCTGAGACGGGAATCGAGGAATGTTAATTTAAACCTGGGAGTTAATACACTATTAATGATATGATTCTATTTTAGCTGATTGACCGAGAACTTTAATTGAGATTCGCATTTTTTTTTTAATTTCTTACACTATCTCTTTATTTCATTTTATTTTTTTTGTTCGACACATTCGAGATAAACTTTGCTTTATACAATTATAAGTGTGCTAGTAAGTCTTATTTTACAGGGACATAATTGTACATTTGCGTGAACTAAGTCGAAATAAAAAAAATCGAATGGTTGCAGGCATCAACTCGTTGCTAATTGTAGAAAAAAAACAAGACAGAGAGTCTGATTGAGTAAGAGGCAAATCTGGCATTAACCTCCTTATTAGGACAATCTTGCTTTACAGCAAGATTGTCGATTTCACTATTTAGGTTATAAACTCACCATTTTCAGTAAAACAACATTTTCTTAATCTAGATTATCGGTGAAATGACACATTTTACATGAATGTTTTACATCTTCCCTGGAAATTAGAAGTAACATTTTTGTTCAGTCAACGTTGTCTATTTGTTTTCAAAATTTGTAGACTTACCCTAACCAAGAAAGATCCATCAAACCCCCCTCAAACAAAGATGATGCCAATTATACATTATTCTACATAATTCTATTAAGTCTCATGTTGGTCAGCATAGTTAATCAAGATTTTTACAAGCCATGACACATTTGCATGACATTTTTACAGGACACATAATACAACAATTTTTAGAGAATTTGGAGTCAAATCTGCTTGTTTAGTGAACTTTTTTTGCACTAAAGGAATTCCAAGCGTTAAAATTGCCCGTGTCTTCATTCTCCAGGTCAGGTCATTGACAATGGCCATCTTGTATTCAGTAAAAAATTAAACATTTTCATGATCTAAATTGTCAGTGAAATGACGCATTTTACAATCCATGCTAAAGTAGATTTGCCCAACATTCTCCAGAGGAATTGGCTAAAGAAACTTTTTGCAGAGAATTAAAAGGAGGGAAACTACCTAACGATTTACAATTGTTGGTACATGCACTTTAAAATCAATAAATCGTGCTTATTGGACTGGCAGCCCACATTATATCCTGGTTAAGCCTAGACATGATTTGAAAAACTATCAGAAATTAAATTAAGAAAATAACTTTCTTGATCTAGATTGACAACATTTTCTTGACATATTTTACAACCCATACTAAAGCAAATTTGCCCAATATTCTCCAGAGGAATTGTCTTTGTCATCTAGATTTCTTATTTCAAAGAAAGGATTATTTCAAAGATTCAAAAAAAATTTTTGGTGCTTGTTTGACAGACCGTATATAAGTCAATAGTATGTGTGAAAAATGTGGCTTGATCTCCCTTCTTAGGACTACAATTAACAAAAGGTCAAGATGACTTGGTCACGTTTTACTAATGAAAATTGACAAAGATTGCTTTTTTTGGCCACCCATCTAGAGTCAAAAAAAAATAACGTCGTCATAGAATAGTATGGCAAAAGGTCATAAAAGAGGATTTAAAGGAAACTGGAATTTCAAGGGAAGCGGTAAAGAATAAAGTTTTGAATAGATCAAGTTGGAGAAGGAGCGAACGCAGCTGTAATACCTCAGGCGGCTTAGAGCTACAGTGAATTATTAGTAGTAGTAAATTTTGAATTTTACAATATGCGTTGTCTCTGAAAAGCTGTCCAAACAGTTATGGCTTAATTGACATAAACACGCACAAATTCAGAAATAAATGTTTCCAAGCCCCAATAAATGCCCTCATATTTTTAATCTGTAAATTAGAACCGATCAATGATAAGAAAAATAGAAAAAATTATTATGAGGATTGCAAAAAATGTCAGGATTTCAAGGGTTCATAAAACTCATATTTTTTATTATTAACAAGAGCTAAGAGATCATATGAATTCTACTTTCTTACTAATAAGAGTTACGTTAAAAACCCAGCCATGTATTGGATATGGTTGCTATGGCTGGTTGCTAGGCCCCCACAGCTGTATGCAAATGAGATGCTCATGGAAATATGCGAAAGAGATGTGCCCTATGTAATATAGACAATCTAGTTGCTAGGGTAGGTCCATGATTAGATCTGGTTGCAAGGTAAACCGGTTATGCTAATGGGATTTCTCTCTTTTAGTATGGTTATGTAAGTAGGTCAATGCTCTTGATTAGTATAGGCAATCTTTAGTGCCCAAATAAGGGTGTAAACTCTGTATCTATTGATGCTATACTTCTCTTGTATTTCCCTGTTGTTTTTATGTTTTACACAAACGATAATAACCAGATTTTCCTCTTAGTCTTGGTGGAGAGGGGCGTAAGTAACTTCAGGAATTCAAGTGTTAAATATTAGGAATTTGCATAAAAAAAGAAGTACGTTATGTTATAAACAGTTTTCCAAAGCCTTCTCAGCATTTGCCTTAAGGCGAGTTATCAAGTCAATTATCGTAATTAGTAAGTTATACAACTTGTTAAATCAAGTCAAGGTAGGGAGAGGACAAATTCAACCTTATAAATGAAAAAGTTTCATTTAAATGGGCGCTAAACTTGTTTCAACTAAAGCGTTGACTTTATTAAGTGTTTACTCAATTTTAGCATAGAAACTTAGCTCGGGGGCAGAGGCGCCATTTGGAACAAATCTTGGGGCGGGCATGGGGCATTTGACAGAACTTGTGACTTTTATTATGAACCTACTTTGAACGTTTACAATGATTAATAGCAAATAGCATAATTACCTCAAGGGTCTTCAGGTAATTACGCTCTTTGGCTAATAGGCGTGCACTAAGTTCAAATCATTTGAACAGAATGGATTATGTTGGACATAATGGATAATTATGGCCGGAAAAGGGCCCTCTGTGGTGGAAGCTTGGGCCCCCTGGAAAATATGGGGTGGGTATTTGACCACCCCTGACTCCCCCCCCCCCTCAAATGGCGCCTCTGCTCGGGGGTTCAAGACAACTCTCACGATTGATGGACGGTACAGAACGAAGAGTTTGCCTTCTTAAAATCTGATATTTTAGTTTTTGTGTCTTTTTAGCCCTTGTCCCCCTCCTTAAATACCATAATCAAGCAATAAAAAGGGACAAAAAAAACTTGATGGACAGCTTTTAGGTTAAAAGTTACATCTAGACAATTCATTGCCATAGTATTTAAAGTTAAGTCCAAGAAATGAACCCCCACCGATACTTTTTGGAGGATATGGTGTCTTTATCTCCAACCCACGGACGTCAGTTGTCATCAGGCATACTTTTCTTTCTTTGAAACCAGACGATTAGTCCTCTTTTTTCTTTGCAACCATTTTCAGGGAATGAAGTTTTCTTGTTTTGTGTTTTTTATGATTCACATCTTTTTAGAAGTTTCCCTTTAATTTCAGAGATTAATTAGCATCTTCTCTAAAATAACGGAGAAGATTTCCAAACGGTCTTTATAAAAAAAAAATCTTAAAATATAATAAGGCAACACCACAAATAATATTGAAAATTATTAGTTAATATTTTAGATCTTAAATTCTTTAAAATACATTTTTTCTCTCCTTGGATTTAGTCAGTGTTGCCAGTCAACTTTTTCAGTTTAGTGCAAGGTTTGATGATGACAGGTTGGATTTGATTGACCTAGGTTAGTCTAAGTTAAGTTTTTAACCAATTTCTGATATTTAAGTCAACATAAGCTAACTTTAACTTCTACCATCATAGCTTCCGTAAGACTGAAAAAGCTGACTCGCAAAGCTAATGAATCCAAAGAGAAAAGGAAGTATGTGGTGCTATTTTTGAATATATCTATGGACCAGAATCAAAAGATGAAATTTCCAACTTCGGCCAAGAATAAGTGTATACCACAAACATATCTTCGTTAGCAATGCTACAAAATTGATATAAAACTTCAGTTAAAGCTGTTACATAGCCTGAAATTTAGGATCCCAGAACGTTTCTTTTTTGTAATTTTTAAATAAAATATTTGTTCCGTTAAAGGCGCATTCACACTGAGATTTTACTAATACAAAGATTGAGCTAGCACTAATTGGAACCAACCAGAATCTTTCCTAGAATGTTCTGATTGGCATCAGCAAATTCTATGAAAAATCTAACTGGCTAAAATTAACACTAGTTAAATTTGGTATTAATGAAATCTCACCGTTTTAAAGAACTTTTTTTTTAAACCAACTTAAGTTGGCAGGACTATTGAAAACTGTAAACTATATTTGAAAAAAAAATTGTAAGCAGCGTGACCTTGGAATGTATCTATGTAAGCCCAAGCATCTCATTTTAAAGACTTGAGAAAGGAAGAAATGTTTTTGTTGCCAAGGATATCCCTTTTACTCAGACAAATCGCTAGAGAGAAGAGTTTTCGAAACATGCTCAAGTTGATGTATATCCATGTGGATTGTCTACAACTCTAAATTAAAGACACTTTAGACACAAGGCGCCAAGAAAGAGATCAGTATACGTAAATTCAGCAGTTTCTATATTGTCTTTTTTTGCTTCTTTTTTTATGGTGTAGGTAGTAGAGCGTGGCAAGACCGAAACTGCATTTAATTCCCATGAAGATATTAGTATAAGATATCGTATATTGTTTTCCAATCTCTCTTTTTTCTTGCTTTCGTATGGTGTGTAAAAAAAATTAACATCATTTTAAGTATGTTTGCCATCTTTCAACAAGATGTGGGTGGAATGATTCCATCCACATACACAGACTAGCAATTTCAGAACAGGCCTGTAGCTGTAACTTGCATCAAAAGGGCAAGATACTCATATTATCAGATTCATTAGTCTCAAATCTATCCATTCACCAATCAAGTATTACTATATTACTTAGAATTTCTACCCAGAGAACAATCTAAACTTGCTTAAAAATAGAAAATTTTAATTTTTTCGAAAATTTTTAACAAACTTCGAAATTATTTTAAATCTTAAGAAAAATATACACTGAACTCCAAATATAAGATTCGGTAGATGTACAGAACTGAATCTCAGCTGTGATTGCAAAATTATTATCTCTCGCTGCGAAAATAAAACGATAAGAGAGCAGGAAAATAACATACCGAAACTTCAATGGACCATTAATATTTAAGAAGAAAGTACTTGGTATACGGGAACGGAAGTTTCAGAGATTTTCATGAGTTAATATTTGAGTTGATTCCTAAAAGTTTCATTTACATAGCTCAACTTTACTGTTTGAAATATTAAAGAAAGTTCCAAATTGCTCCAGATTTGCGCAATTTCAAAGATAAATTCTTAGTATTCTTTTGAGGCTTTTTGAAGTAGACTAGGATACTCTTTTCAGCAGCTAAGCTCTCCTCTATCAAAGGCGGTTTTAAGAGGGAAGGGGGACCTTCCCCCCTTCTTACAGTAAGTAAAAGCAACTTGAATCCGAAATTTTCATTTTCCCATATAAAGTAATAAAAGTCGGACTTAAATAAATAAAAAATAATTAATAAATGAAAATTTTGTTAAAACTTGGCTAGAAATATTTTGCAGGACAAGGAGGGGGGCTAATCAAGACTTAGCCCCCGGCACAAAAGAGGCTAGAAACACCATTGTCCTCTATGCCAATAGGCGTTGGGAGACAGCGTTTCCAGGTCTGTAGATTATGTGAAAATCGAGTGGCGAACCGATTTGAAAAATTTCCTGGTGCTGAAATATGGAATGCCCCAGGATGGTAATAGGGTATCAATGCATGTAATTAGTCATATATAGTAGTCTAGGGTAAACAATTACTTTCCAGATCAACTTCCTTTAATTTTTCAAAGAAAGTAAGGAACCTTCATTCAGCTTAACGATCACTTAACGTCTGGGATGTCCCTGGAAGGTAATGGGGTACTAATGTATGTAACTAGTTGTAAATAGTAGTCAAGGGTAAACAATTACTTTCCAGGTCAACTTCCTTTAAGGTTTCGAAGAAAGTAAGGAACCTTCATTGTACTTAACCGTGACTTAATATTTGGAATGTCCCAGGAAGGTAATGGGGTACCAATGCATGTAATTAGGCGTACATAGTAGTCTAGGGTAGCCATTTCCTTCCAGATCAACTTCCTTCAATGTTTCAAAGAAAGTAAGGAACCTTCATTGTACTTAACCGTGACTTAATATTCAGAATGTCCCAGGAAGTTAATGGGGTAGCAATGCATGTAATTAGTCGTACATAGTAGTCCAGGGTAAACATTTCCTTCCAGACCAACTTCCTTCAATGTTTCAAAGAAAATAAGGAACCTTCATTCAATTTATCCGTCACTTAACATTTAAGGGTACCTCCTGTTTACAGGTAAAGTAATATACCAGCATCTAGAAACATGATTTAAACTTTAAATAAACATGATTTGACTTATAGACGTTTTTAGAGGGGGAGGGGAGGGGGAGTCAGCTATTTACAGGTAAAGATGCATACATGAAATAGCTTATTCGTAACTATAAACCTTTATCCATGATTAGTGGAAACTCAAATAAATCAACTCAATTAAATAAAACTTTAAATAACTGTAAATACGATGCGTCATTTTGCATTAACAGTATGCATCTTTAAGAATGAATACGCCACTGCACTGCATTATGGCCTCTGAAACTGGGATGTTGATAAGGTAGGCTTTTTATAATTCTAAACCGATTAGCTATCTCAGAAATTTCATTTGATAGTAACTGGCCCCATTCGGGCCATATTTATACGACAGAAAGATAGAACAAACCATTTTGCTGAGGCACCCCACTCAAGGACAACCTGCTTTTTGCTTTGGTCTTAGAGCACAATCTTTGACAATATATAATCCCTTATCCGTAAAAAATGTTGTAGCCCTAGAAATATAACCCTAGAAAAACAAGGACTATAATCTTAGCTTTTCTTTCATTATAGCCCTAAAATGAAAACCCACATTCGGAGAGCTTATTGTTTGATAAGCCTCCAGTCAAATAACTACTTAAAACTACCCTTAGATAATTCATTAATAAAAAAGTAATAAAGCTTCCTGGGACTTTCAGGTCACCCGTGCTTCAGAGCCCTACTTGAATACAGTCATTACCCTAGCTAAACTGTTATTATTTTATTATTATACTCATATTTCAGGCATCGTTTGGAATCTGTTTTCATAAAACCCCATTTTATTCTATGACAAACAGCAATTAATTCATAGCTTCTTTTATTCTGTATACAAAATACAAAGATTAAGATGAGACAGACAAGATTCTGTTGAGCTCCACAATAAATCTTTCCCAGGGGCTTACCAAAGGTTCAGAATTTGCTTTATCTTTGCAACTTAAGCTCATCTAAAAAGCAAGAAAACGGAAAATATGTTCCACAAGTAATTCCTTTAATAAAAGAAGCAAATGTGCCTAATAAATCTTCTTCATCTCACTAATAAAACTAGTTTGATTTATAAGCCGAGGCAGGGGGTGTCAATTCACGAGAATGTAGGGGGGGGGGGGTGTATTTATCAAAACCTAACGGGGACGATCAACTCTAGTTTTTTCGATTTTTTTAACGAAAATACAAAAAGGTATTTTTTTTGAAAAAAGATTTTTTTGAAATTGGGTGCCAAAATATAGGAGAATATATGCCCCCTTGACTCCCCCCACCTCCGATTAACACGTCTGAACTGAAGCTCTACTTTAACCACAAGAGGATGTGGTTTATTTTCAAAAATACATTGGGTTTCCACCTTAGGTAAAAAAAAACGTCCTTGAAATAGATGCGAAAAGAAACACATTTCTTAAATCTATTAAATAAAAAAACAAGTTTTTTTTTATTGAAAGTAAGGAGCGACACTAAAACTTTAAACGAACAGAAATTATTCCGTACATGAAAGGTCTGTCTCCTCGTCAACTTCTCGCTCTTTACGCTAAAGTTTTTGTATAAAGTAAAGTTGTGAGACAGAGTCAAACTTTAGCGTAAAGAGCGGGGCGCTGAGTAGGGGACAGCCGTTTTCATATACGGAATAATTTCCGTTCGTTTTAAGCTTTAATGTCGCTCCTTACTTTCAGTTCAGAAAACTTTTTCTTAATTTCTGAACGTTTTTGAATGAATCCAGGTTTGATTATGACTCACCATACATGAATAATTAAAACCAAATTTGCATATTAGTTTTACTTTTTTTGGCTAAATGGCTTTCCCAAAGTGCTGATCGGACAACCTACCCAAACCAGACCTATACCCAGGATTCCTCGTCAGGTGAGAGGGGGTAACAATTTAACGTCATGAAAGATTGAAAGGAAAACTGTTTAGACATAAAGATTATACACTTTAAATTTATTTCAATATTCCAGTTTTAAATATGTAATGAGGTTAATTTCGAAACCATATTCATTTGCATCTCACGCACATCAAATCACTTTTCCTGTCAAATTAAAAATTAAAAATTATTAAGAGGAATTGTTTAAAATTTGATGTAGGTATTTTGTTTATCTGCAATTTATTTGTTTACGTAATTTCACTATGTTGTTTTTTAATTTTGCGAATTTTTATCATTGTTTTCACTGTCTAATAAAGGATTCATCCCTATTTGAACTGTTATTTGTGCGTTAAAATTTGGTATTTTAAGTATTAATATTTTGGTATTTAATATTTTAATTATATTTGGTATTTTGGTATTAAAAAAAAACTTGCAAAAAGTGTCTTAGATATTTTGAAAAATATTCTTTCTTTTATCCATTAAAAAATATTGCCAAAATTTTTTGCCTTCCTAAATTTCCATGATTGGCTTCTCTTATTCCTTTAATAACCAAGTTTAATAAATCTCAAGTCCTCTTGTAAAAATATATTTGAACTAGAAAACAGAGAAAACATGTTCCATAAAGAATATCTTTAATAAAAAGGCGACATTCCCTAATAAATTCTCTTCATCTCAGTTACAAAACTAATTTGATTCATAAATCAAGGCTATGTTTAAGCTATGTTAGGTTATGGCCCTTTTTATGAAATCAGTCATGAGCTGATATCTAACTACATTACGTTATGGTCCTTTTTGTTAAATAAATCAGCTATGAATTTTGTTAAATTAGAAATCAGTCTTTCGCGCAAGTTATAAACGCTTCCTTAGAATAATAAGCGTTTTTTTTTTTTTTTTTTTTTTTTTTACAATTTCAGACAAAAGAACCATTCAGGATTTGCATTCTTGTTTTGGGTTGTCGCCCCCGAAATATTTGTCCTCTTTAGTTTTTTAATATTTGGTAAATTATGACTTACACTTACTTACGACACGACTGCCTATCCATGGATTATTCTTTACGGTTGATTGTATATGGCTATGCTGTCTGACCTATGCTATTGGATGGATGAGTAGGGCTATGGCCTCATTCAAGCACTGATCTATATTAATTACTAAAGTAGGAAAAGTCTTCCTTTCTCCTTCTGTCTTTCTTTTTTGTTTATATGGTTATTTTTTTCTGTTTTGTGCTGCTGCATTGATGGTTTCTTTTTTCATTATTTATATAATATATATGTATGTATATATATATATATATATATATATATATATATATATATATATATATATATATATATATATATATATATATATATATATATATTGTAATATAATATATAACATATACATATTATTTTCGGTAGGAAAGTCAAATTGCTTGCATACCAGGTGAAGCTCTCCTTCGTTCAAGATAAATATGGCAAAATGTGGAATATTCGAAAGAAAAATAATAATTAAACGTTCTTAATAGGTTGAAACCTTTCCTTAAAGTTCTTCATAGGTTGAAAGGAAACAATTAATGGGTAAATATTATACACTAGAAATGTGTTTAGATTGGACACTGAACATTTCTTAAATGTATTATGACAAATCAAAATAACCTGCTTAGCTGGCCTTTTGATAATCCGAGTGTTTGTCGTCTCATTCTCTTCGCTCAGGCCTTCAAACCTCGCAGTTCAAACGTTCTACCCCTCTCTCTGAAATTGACCTAAATTTCCCGAACTATTTAACAAAAATAGTTTACTTTTCTGACTAGCATACGTTATAGTTATTATTGTTATAATTACTATCACCTATTGATAGTAACTACTGTCAACCCATTAGTGTTACAATTACCATATATTACTGTAGTCACAACTATAAACAAATCTAAAGTGGCAATCAATAGACAATCTAAAGTGGCAATCAATTCCCTTTCCTACGATGTAGATATAAATTAAATAAAACAAAGTAGAGTTACCAAAGCTACATAGAATTCCAACGGTGTAGATATAAATTAAATAAAACAAGGTAGAGTTACCAAAGCTACATAAAATTCCTAAGGTGCTCGTCAAAATAGCTTCAAATGTGAAGTGTATGACGTTATATGATTGTGACGATGTTTGAATTTACAAACATAGCTAAATTATTATATAGGACAGCGTTCCCGAAATGCGTGTCGTGACCCAGAACAGGAAATTTACAGGGTCATAAAAAAATTGTATAAACAACTATGTTTAACTTTTTTTAATCTGTTAGACGCTAGGAATAGCTTACTGGCAAAGAATAGCCTAGTGTGTATTTGTACCCATTCATACAGGTTTGTCACCCCCTATGACAAACGAGTTGCCTCCCTGTCTCCTTTGTATAAGATTTATGTATATCGTTTCTTGTTTAAAGTCAAGTCAGTCACCAGCGCACAGTGCTGCCAATATTGCTAGGTGTTATGGGTGCAATGGTGCATTTTTCAGCTTGAAAATTTTTCGACATCGATGCCCTTTCCAGGACGCGTAAGGTACTTTCGTATTATATGGTACAAACTCGATAATTTGAATCACGATGATGAGACAATAACCGGTTTTCACGGTCTTTATACCAAACAAGTAGCTTTGGCTCGGTGGAAAACTACATTGTAATTATATTTTAATTAAGTATTTAGTTGGTATTTTGGTTAGGATAGGTATTTAATATAATGCGTTCTGTGGAGCCCCCTACCATAATTCTTTGTTGCAGTTTTCAAAATTTTGTTACTAAAATATTACATTTTCACCATATTTTGTTTTATTTCATTAGCAATCATCAAACTTAACTTCTCAAGTATGTACCATATAATACAGAAGTACCCAGCGTAAATGATTATCGACTGATTTTTTTCCCCGGGGAAAAAAACGAAAGATAAATTAAATTTTACTTCATTTACAAGAATTTTTAATGATTGTTACTATTTTTTTTCAGTTACTTATATTTTTCTCATTTGGTTATTCTGAAATCCTGTGCGCGAAATAGGCAAAAAAATAACTAGGTTTTTATTAAAAATGAAACTTGGCTTGTAAATAAATGTTGTTTTTCATGAGCTGGTCGCAAAAAATTTCAAAACTTCCTACCAGGTTATAGTTAAAGAAGTTGGGGAGACAGTAATACAAACTTTATAGTTTAATTACTGGCGGATCCAGGGGAAAGAATGAATTTTTTTAAATGGATAAATTTGTTATTTAAAAAATATTATCAATTTGGTCAATTATTGGAACCCTTGTAACATTGCCCCCCCCCCAAGATTTTGCTTATTGGCGCCCTTGACACATTGCCCTTCCCCCCTCCAAGGTTTTGCTCTAGATCCACCCCTTAGTTTAATAGTCTTTGTTACCCAAATCTAAACCTTGAATTATGCTCAAACAATCACAATCTATTTTTCTATTGGATTTTTAAATAAAAAATTAAGAATTTGAAAAAGAAATAAAATAGTCTACTTTGAGAGTTGTCTAATGGCTTAATCAGAGTCATATGTATTTTCACCAAAAAGAAGCGGTTTTCTCATTATGAAAGGGTTTTGAAAAGGGTATGAAAAGGGTTTTTCTCATTTATTGAAAAGAGTCATAGTCCTCTCTTATATATTTCTATATATCATGTTTCTTAGAATATTTCTATTATATTTCTTATTTTTTATATTTCTATATATTTCTATATTTATATATATATATATATATATATATATATATATATATATATATATATATATATATATATATATATATATATATATATATATATATATATATATATATATATATATATATATATATACGTTTCTTTATACTCCTTGTCTTGCAATGGGGAGTTCGGTATAGGGGGAGAGGGGAAGCTAAAAAACTTAAAATCACCTTTTGGAAACTAATTTAGCTCTCGGCCTAAATTAGACAAGCAGCCATGTTTGTTTTTTTTGGAGGGGAGGGGTAAGAAATCAAATGGTATTTGAAGATTTATGAGTGCTATTCACACATAAAGACTAGATACACATTCCGAATATATTTAGATATTACATTAAGTAGAAAGAGATTTGACAAATATTTATTAGAGGTATTAACAAGAGTGTATTAACAAAAATAAAGCTATTAATTCGTTAAGAAATATGGTTTTCTTTTTATTAGGACTAAGTCTCCTACACAACCTTGATTCTGAATTGGAAACATGTGTATATTAAAATCATATACCGCTTTTAAGCAAACATTACAGAAATCCATCTTTCCCCTTAATTATCGTCAATCAGCATTAAATAACGTTTGAATGAGCGATGAAGTAGCTACTCATCTTACACCATCCTATAGACATTGATCTGATTTTTTTAGGGGGGATAGATGGGGAATAGAGCAAAGGAAGATTTTTTTGTAGTTTTTTGTTAGTTTTGGAAGGAAGAATTAGAAGTATCAACATGACATTTGGTTTGTTTACGGTTATACATTGGAATCCCATACAAGCTTTTACATCAGGATTTTTAGAATGGTGTATTTTTTTTTTTTTTTGAAAAATAAAAAAGGTGCTCTGCTAAAGAAAAGTAAAATATTATCAGATCTACGATAAAGAATTAAAACAGTGGTCATATCACTACTCCGTTTAAAAGACTGTTTTAAAAGTTTTGACTTTAACTAAAAAGACAACCCCCCCAATGGTTTCCCCAGCCTTAACTTGATTAAAACGTGAGTTGATCAAGGTTTACAAAAAATTGTTCGATAGATATTATTCGTGTGTTGCATGAATATACAAATTCAACTGCGGTTGGACTCACACAGAGTTGTCCTTTTATTGCAATTACTGCTGTACAGGAAAAAAAAGTAATATAATTTTTTTTTTCAATCCAATCGGAGAGAAAAAAGCTATAAAAGGCCGTACTCAGGCAGGGGGGAGAGTACAGGGTTTGAACCCCCCGAGATTTTTGCTTGACTCTTAAAAACCTAAAGAGAATACATATAAATAAATTTATACAAGCTTTTTTTTAAATCACCCCCATCCCGGAACAGTTAAAAGGGGGAGGAGGACAACCGGGGTACCTGCCCTGGGCCCCATGACTGGGGGTTGCCCTCTTTGATTCTGCTTTTTTGCTTATATTTGAGTCGGGAGGTGGCGCAGTAATTAATTTTACCCCGGACTCCACCAATCTAAGGAACGCCTCTGCCCCCCTCCAAAAAACCCAGGATGCACCCTTGATATGTGTGTAATTTTCCCTTTCCTTTCTCTTCACACTTTTTTCCTTCTCCAAAATTATCCTGGCTGCTTTTTAATTTTAATTTCATTTCCTTAGTACTATTTTTCTTCTTTCCAAGACCAATTTGCAAGCCAATTAGCCCGTGCAAGAAAAGAGAGCGCATTTCAGCGATTCATTTTCTTTCTTTTCATACTGTGATAAAACTAATCAGCTTTAAGTCCACTTTATACCATGTTATAGCTTTTTGCCTTTGGTTATATCCTTGTTAAGGTCCTTTATTGTAGACTCGAACTACGGATTTATTTCCCTGGGGGAAGAAAAAGAGAAATCTAAAGAACAAACTTTTAAGCAAAGAAATCCTATTGGAGAGAGAGTAAAAGAAATTAGGCCAGGGGCGCTAATGCATGGAAATGCAGGGAGAGAGGGTGTATTTTCCTAAATCTAGAAGGGAGAAATTTGTAGTTTCTTGATTTTCTGATCAAGGAAAATATACACAAAAAAGTCCCATACTTTATAAAAGCAAGATTTCATTTTTTTTGTTTTTTTTTATTATTATCCTTTTTCGCATATTTATTTTTAGTGTCATAGCCCCCCTTCCTCGTACCTTTTTTCCATAAAGACATACGATCAAAATTTTGAGATATATTTTGGTTTTATTTTTTTCCTTTTCTCTTCTTTTTTTCTTTATTAATATTTTTTTTTATTTTTATGATTAGAGATTGGTCATAATTTGGTTATTTTATTTCTTTTTTGTTTGTTTGTCAAGAGTTGTTATAAATGTGGTATCAAGTCCTTTCATGTCTTTCTTTAGGCGGCCACTTGGATTGACATTATGTGTTATGTGATCCCCTGATTTGGGCATGAAACAATGAAACATTAGTCAGTCTTTACTTAAGAACATTTCTTTCTCTAAAATATCAACGTGGAAATAAAGAACGATAAGTCATTTAAAGACCTTTTACTTAAAAACAATTGCAGCTTATCCTCAAGTGTTTGAAGCTTTATAAGCTTTAAAATATCTTTCTTAAAATTTGGGAAGAATTTGATACTTCTCTAGAGCTCTAGTTGATTCCTGACTCTGCACTGATTATATCACTAGCCCTACCTCATACGTTGATTTGATAATCCAGACACTTCTCAAATACTAATCTAAGCATAAAAACCTAGTCTGATTTATCAGAAAATTCCTATGCCGCTCTCTACAACATTTTCTCCGCCACCCACCAATGCTGTTAAGTTGTCTTCATTGTGTTCCCATTTTCTAAGGAGTTGCCTACTTCGCGCCATTTTGATCGATTATGTGCCCTCACGAACAGAACCATGCTACCCCGCCGGATTGAACAAAACTGCTTTATGATTTAAAGCTCAAATCCCAAGCCAGAGGAATTTCCTAAGAACATTTTTAGGTTCAGCTATTAAAAAAAAAATACTGAAGACGGAAGGCTAATCAAAAAAACTAACCTGGTATTATAATCCAGAATGGGGTTATCGGGCATGACCAGGGTTTCATAAACAATTTGACAGTCAGACCCAATAACTGTTAGCCGGGTTAGTTCTATGCCTCCAGTTGTATAGCACATTTCACAGTCAAGTGCATATACTCCAAAGTTACCATCCTCAGGAGGATTTTTGGGTAGTGTTGAAACAAAACCTTTTACACAATTCAGATCAGCTTGTTCTATAACGTGAGAAGAGCCAACAGTGCAACCCGTTGAATCAATATCACAGCCACAGCATGAGTATTTAGTTTCTAAGCCTCCAATTCCTGAAATTAAAAACTTCGCATTAGTGCCTTATTTCACGTGCTTGTATATCCAGGCTTATATAATTCTCCTTGTTAAAAGTCCTAATAACTCTTAAAAAGATTGAGTGAGAGGCAATTCTGGCATTAATCCCACCCACCCCTTATTAGGATTGCATAAAAATTATGTTAGCATTTTGGTTACGTTTCTACAAGTCGGAGTTTTTTTGGGAGGGGGATTGAAGCCCTGTAACCCCTCCCTAGATACAGTCTTGTCTCTGAGTATCTCGAGGAACAGTTATTTTCTAACACCACTTCAAATCGCTTGAAGTACCAGCTGAAGATTCCAAATATTTCTGAATTAGGATTTCCTTCAAATCATTATTTTTTTTTTCAATTCGTTTATTAACAAAAAAAACAAATCACACACTATAAACTAACTACACCCTAAGAAAGCACTGCCCGTAACGGGTGACAGTATTCATTCAATCATCAAGAGTAGAAATATAAGGTAAGAAAAGAAAAGAAGAAGAAGGGAAAAGAAAAGAAAACACACGTAAATTAATAAAACAAAACATAGAGAACTGTCGGTAAAAGAAATTAGGATCTAATTCAATGTTATCCATTAAGAAGCTTTTAATCTTACTTTTGAACTCTGGTAGGCTATTAGCATTTTTCAAAGTATTTGGCAAACAATTCCATATTTTCGGTCCGGTAAATTTAATTGAAAAACCAGATGACGTGAGACGTCTCGTTTCTGTAACTAGTTGCGATGCATGCCGAGTATCATGTTGGTGAATTTCATCATTCCTTCGAAAAACTGACATAAACGACTCAGATGCGGTATTTGTGCTTACTTTATATAAAGTTTCGGCAAGGTTCTTTCTCCAAATTAAATTGAAGATCTAACAAGTGATTCTACCAGTTATTGAAAAAAAACAATAGATAAACTATTCAGAGGTAATTAACTTGTAAACCAAAACAAGAGACAATTAACTATGCTATTCATAAGACATCTACTCTATTCAGACTTCAATCAGGGTCAGGTTGAAATTTACATTTTTTTGCCAATACTGATTGCTCAAAAATAAGTAACTGAAAATTAGAAATTTATGTGTCACATTAAAAAGAATTTTGAAACATGCAACAGAATGATTTGCAAGAGTGTATCCCAGATTCTAGCTCATATACATCAACAACAAGAAAAAGAGGGAATTATCCTTACTTCAGCGAATTTCAACCAGGACCTGGTTGAACTTCATGTCCTAGTCGTACTTTGCTGAAGTAAGGATGCTGGGACTGTTGAAATATTCATTCAAATATAGAATTCTAATGTCTTACGAAAATAATTTCCTGTTGTTTTTTCTCGTTGTTGATGTTTATGATGGAAAAGGGGGGGGGGGATTTTCGATTTTTTTTAAACATTAAAATTTGTATGTAGGCATTTCGTTACGTTTTTACGAGCCAGATAAAAATTCCAGGGGAAATGAGGGACAGCCCCCCTGGAAATAGCCTTAGTGTTTTTATTTCTTTGAAACGAGGTACAAAAGCGGTAATTATAACATCCGATACCCTCAAGAAAATACCATCTCTTCATATCGCTGGTCTATTCTAATAGACCCGTTGCTAAGTCCACAAAATCAATCTAAAGATGGCATTTAAATTCAAGCTTTCTTTTCCTTGACCGGAAACATATTAAACCGTAACTCGGCACTCAAACTCGATTAGGATCCGAGTTAGACTGTCCCTTATCATGTCTGTCACCTGGTTTTAACTAAAATTTCTTCAATTCTCAAAAATGTAGAATGGGGGAGCAAAAATTTTTTCTCAATTTTTCACTGAAGGTAGAAAAAAAAGAAGTAATTCTCAGGATCTAAGGGGAGGGAAGGAATTTTCGATTTTTACGAAAATACCGAATAGTATTATTCGAGATCTAGGGCGAAGTAAAAATCAATGGGGGTAACTGCATCCCTATTAACACCATTGGTACTGCACTCTTTAAAGAAAATACCTTTAATTTCCGTTATCAGGAGGGACAAAAAGAAAAAAAGGAGAATACATCAGAAAAGCTCTAGCTATCAACAATCTATTTCCACACAATAATATATAAGAAAGACATCTATCCGGAAAATTGCATTTCCTAACCTGATAGAAAAAAATCACTATGACACAGATTAAGCCTAGTAATGCTTCTTGTATATCTTCAAAGCTAAATATACGACCTTATAAGCTTGAAAATGTATCTCGTGCTAAATGAGGGATAATGGTGGATTGACAGACGACATAAATCAAAACTGTCAAGTGAGGAACCACAGATAGTGCATAGAAGCGGAAAGTGGAACGATGGAACGGAAAATGGAAAAAACATTTAGATTTTTTTTTGAGCAACTGAAGATTGCGAACAAAAAATGAGACGAATTTAAAAGCCGTATCTAGGAGGGGGTATCGGTTTTGAGGGTTCTGCTTTTCTTTCGAGGAGTGGAGGGGGGATAATAATTTTTTCTGGTAATTTGAATAAGATGTGCAGGGAAATTCGAAAAAATCTAAGATTTTAGGCGGAGGATTGGACGACAACCCTTATTAGCCCCCCCCTTACTTATTTATGTGAAGGCAATGGTCTTTGTTGCCTGAGTCTGGACTCTTTTGGTATGTCTATCTATAATAAAATAGTAGCTTTACTATTACCCGAAGTCATTAAGTAAGGTATCAACTAAGTAAAAGGTATCAACTAAATCTAAATATTTAAAATATTTAAATATTAAAAGGTATCAACTAAGTAAACTTAAGTAAGGGTATCAACTTAAGTTATTAAAAGTAAGGTGTTAAAAAAGACTATGTGAAAACTTCCAAACATTTTTCTTGTGCTAACTCTGAAGGGTATAACGGGAATATCATTTCAGAAACAGATCTGCACCCCAAATCAGGGCAAAAACGACTAGGACTCAAAAGCCTATTCTGATGATCTACTAGCAGCACAGACCAACAGTGCCATTCGGCTTCATTATCAGCCAAAGATAAACTTCAGCTCAAGAATCTTTGTAACAAGCCTGGATTATAGGGGCACAACCATTAGGGCTCCAATTTTGGAGCCCCCCCCCGCCAAAAAAAATGAATCCTTATAATAAAGGTAAGGTCTGTGTACCACAATGTATCCAACCAATATCGAGTTTCAAGGCAAAATTCAGTTGCGTTGTTTCTATAGCTATCATGTTTTCGTCGTTGCTCTTTATACTATGCGGTAACTTCTAATATAAGAGTTAACCTTTCGCCATATGAAATACTTTATTACCAAGGCCGAATTCAGGGGGAGGTGGGTTTTTTTTTAAAGTTCTTTTTGCAACCCCCCCAGAACAAAAATTTAGGATACACCCTTGTTTGTTACACAACATATACTTTAGTTAAATACTCAAAATGAAAAAAAAAGTTCAAATAAATCAAAGGGATTAAAGCAATGTGACGAAACCAATGAAAGTAGTGGGTAATTCGAATCGACAATCGTGGTATGTCTTATAACGGTCTGCTGAGTTATGAAGCGTAAAAATTCAGGGAGAAACCCTATTATCCAATTTATGCATTTTTTTAAATATATGGTTGTGTAAATTTCTAATTAATTTAAAGAACCAGATTTCACTGTGCTTAGCAAGCCCGAATCCAGGGAGGAAGGTTACCCGGTTTGAACAGTCTTCCCCGCCCAACCCGAAATTTTTGCCTGACCCGTCAAGAAGTAACAAAATGCATTTTGTTACCAATGCATTAGTAACAGATATTATGGGTTTTGTAAAGATTTTTCTTGTACCCCCACCCTCCAACAAAATTTCTGGATACGCCCTTTGTGCTTGGTATTTTAACTAGGCACTGAAAATGAATGGAGATTATTGGTCCAAATTGTCAACCATTTTCGTCGCTTTGCTTATATTAGCAAGATGCCACTGGTATCTTACAGTCACAAAAACGAAAATTCAATCCGCAAAAGCTACTTGTCAAGTTCAAAAGAAAAGCAATTTCGGTTCATCTTTTGGAAGCACCCATAAAAAGGGAGAATTATTTCCAGTAGAAGACGTTTTCTTACCTCTTCGTTTGATTGGTTTACCCCAATGGTAAGTGCATTCTTCTTTCTTTATAAGTATTCCCCTTTTGTCAACTAAAAATACTACTGAGCATCGATCGCATCGTCTTTCAAATGGGCTTTCTAATGTGGGAAGCTCCACTTTCTTTCTAAAAGTCTGCAATATAACAAACATTATTAGATGTTTATGTTGCAACCATCATATTCCACTAGGACCACAGAAAAGGGGAAAACGGAGTCGGATCTTTGTCAATTTAACATCTGAACATAAGATTAAACTAAAAGCGCCATTGACAGTACAATGTCAGGCAACCTCATTAAAAAGCAGAGAGTGTCAAAGAGAAAGTGTCACCACCAATACCGACCCCGGCAATTTTACAAAAACAAAATTTAAAAAAAAACAAAAATAACTTGAACGATAGTAGAAATGAACAAAATACTTTATATAAACAAGATATACAAAAACAAAGAATTTAATTAGCTTCAATAATCAAAACACATCGTAAGTTGAAATGCAATACATTTGATCAGATGGATGTGTGTGTTTGTGTACACCATCGGTGAAACCATCTTGTGTGAACACATTTCAAATTAAAGGTTTTGCTTGACTTTGAGATAGTCTTTTGGAAAAGAAAATATCTCTTGACATCCATGATAGTTGAAGAATGATGCTATTATTCTACATTTCTTTGTCCTACATGTTCTATAGTTATTCACTGACAGAAAGAACAGTCAAATTCTAATCGCTTAACTTTGGGAGTATATCTCAAAAACTTGGTTCAATTTAATATTAAAAACAGGGGCGTATGCACAGGGTAGACCCACCCCTCCCAATTTTTTTCCCGATGCGTAAAATATTATAAAATTCATAGAATTCTATAATCCCCCCCGGAAAAAATCCTGGCTACAGCCCTGACTGAATATTTCATATCTATTAATAAATAATAGTTGTAATTTTCTTCTTCATCCTCTCTTCTTTTTTTAGTACTATTTTTAGCAACCCTCGTGTACAGGTAATATTATTACCTTTATTAATGTTACTAATATACTGATAGATTTATAATATTATTACCCTTCGTGTATAGGACGTCAACCTTTAGTAGGGGTTGTTATTTACTTCTCTTTTTTTACATACTTTGTTGACATTATTGTGCATTTATAAGCTTGATATGGTTTTTTTTATTTGAAAAATAAAAAAGAGAGAAAGCAACAGAGAGAGAAAAAACACACATAGAGTCATAAAGAGAGAAAGGGAAATCCAAACCAGAATTGGTGTATTATCATTTATAGAGTATATTAGCATAATTCGCCTGAATGGAAACATTCCACAAGAACGAAAAATGACCTTTCTTATTTTGGGTAAAAAAAATTGTTACTTTTATTTGTTACTAAAAACTCTTAATTACTTTGGGTAAGAAAAATTCTTGGTGCTTCTGTGTTATGTAGCACACACGCGAGAAATTGAAGTTAGGTTAATCATAATGAAATATACCAAAGTACGATGAAAATATAATAGATTAGTAACAAATTTGGGCTATAACATTGCACATTAGAGGGGGGAGGGTAAAGCACAGCATATATTAAATACGTAACCTAAACAAACCCATTCGAAAATAACCTAACCGAAATAACAACTAAATATTTAATTAAAATAGAGCTACAATGTATTTTCCGCACCGAGTCGAAGCCGGTATAAAGGCCATGAAAACGGGTATTATCTCATGTTCGCAATATAATTTTTCACGTGCGTGCTATATAACAAGGAGGTACCAAATTCTCAACAACAAAAAACGTAAAATAGCGAACAAAAATGATGAGACTAATTAGCTCTTATCACCATAAAAAAAAATGAAAGAAAGAGACAGGGAGAGAGCAGGTACAAACAGAGGAATTTATCGGGGGGAAGGTGGCTAAATTATCAAAGACATTTTTTTACAGTTTGCATAAAAAACATTCAGACATCAATGGCGGTTCTGGCTGCTCTAGTGCCCGGGGCAAAATCTTGGTTACCCTCCCCCTGTCTCTAAAAAAAAAAAATTGCAGACCAAATTTTAACAAAATAAGTATTCACATTTATTAACTCCACCATTTACTTTAATAAAATTTCAAAATTTCAAGATGCTTATAACCGTTAGAATATTTATTTAAATTTTGCGCCCCTAGAATTTATACGCCCAGGGTAGGCCTAGAGTCCCCCTTGCGTACATCCTTAAGGGATAGAAAAAGAGAGAATACTTACATTAAGAACCATCCTTGCCCTTCCTTTCTCCACTGGATCTGGCATTGGAAAACCATTGGATTCCAATTGCTCTTGTGTTAGAGCGTATTTCTCTAGCTGTTTATACAGCAGCGAACCTAGCACAAAGTAATCCGAATTGAACTTTAACGAATAAAAATCCCACGGTGAAAAATATAAGTCGTATAACAGCACCATTATTTACAAAAATTATATCTTCATCAAACTGTTTCCAAATTAAAAATGGCTAAATCCTCTGCTATTGTATCAGTGCAAAAAATGGTAATAAATGCTGAACAAAGAAATTAAAAAATTGAGAGGAAGTTAATTAAACAGATTGACCTGACGGCTGACTTAAGTTCCAGCCGTCCTCCGGGGACGTTTTGACACCTGATTACCAGTTTTATATGAATAATAATAAAAAAATGAGAATATATTAGAATTATTTTGCAAGCCCATTACATGAATATGATTAATGTGTTTCTTAATGAATCTTTTCAGTATATTTAAAATAACAAACTTTCAAAGTCTGATTTAAATAATGTTTTAGCACCCACGAACAAAGGCATTGGGTCAGGTATATACACTTATAATAGATAACTTTTAAAATGGTTAAAAGTAAAAAAATAACGTGGAAATTGGTATTTTCTGATCTTGCTCCCTCATCCCATGAAAACTCCAGCAATATCGATTAATGTCAGTAAAATTGTAAACCAGGAATTTTGTTTTTGTAAAACAAGACATTTACGACCTTGATATAGCTGTTAAACAATGATACAAATATATTCCATTACCACTCACACAAGATATACTAAGAAACTATTGGTTGATTTTACTTTATAAACTAAATTCTCCAAAATGAAAGCCAATGAGCAAATGAAACAATATAAAATATAATAATGGTCTATATTTTAATTAAGACAGTGATTGTTGAAAGAAAAATTGCAATTACAAATAAAATTCTGAATTTTCGGCTTTATATTTGGAAGTCTTTATCAACGGAAAAAAAGATGAGAAAGAAGATAATTATAAAAAATTGATAATGAAGATAGAAGAGAAAGAGACAATTACGCCAAAACACACAAATGAGTACCCATATTTAGATTAGAAGAAGAAGGAACTACAAACCATTAAAAAGGGAAATTGAACGAGAGGAAAGGGTATTTTCAAAGCATAAACTTGTTTAAAAGTCAGTATTTTTTTTTTAGTTTAGTTTTATATTTTACAGAGAAGAAACGTAGACCTAGAACCGAAGAGACCTTATTTGCTGGTGCCAACAAGTCGGTTACTGACAAATACTACTTACTTTGACCTCAGGATTATCGTAATGCCAAACTATTAATTTAAAATTATTGTTGTTGTTACTTATTTATATTGAAAAACCGGTCTCCGCAGCGTAGAAAAAGTAACACATTAGAAAAAGGGCATAATATACCAATTACATGAAGCAATCACAATGGCAATAAAGAGTGATGCAGTAAAGGCGTAAAAAAATATAAAATAGGGAAAAAATCACTTTTGACGGTGTTCAATTTAACATTAAGACACTAAATCATAAAATACTTTCAATGTTACCATTTCCTTTTACATATATCCTTTAAAAAAACAAAGATATAAGACATGACTAATTGATTTATTAATCTTATGACCTGCATTAATGATGCAAGCAAAAAATTAAATCAATTGGTTTCAATAAAAGCATATGAATACAATTCAATAATTCCAGTTGCCTGTTGAACGCCAAAAATCACAAAAACTAAAAACAATAAGTTTACTGAATGTGTGGTCTAAATCTCAGCCAGGAGGGGGAGAGGGCACAAACTGACGTCTGAAGGGGACAGTTCCCCCTACCATATAGGAAACTAGGCTCCTGCATGAAAGCAAAAATAGGGTCATTGCATTTCAGACGTTTTTCAAATTGACTACGCAACTTGCGTAGTTAGGGGGCGAGGGCGAACGGCTCAGCCTCTGACCGAGGTTGTTTTCCTTCGCTTACATTTCAGTAATGATGGTGTAGGGAGGGTAGAGGGGCAAAACTGATATTGTTTCCGGGCGCTGAAAACCCTAGCTACGCTTCTGAAACTTTACTCGAGTAAAGCTTTATTTACTAATAAATGAATACAGCTTTATTGAATAAGTTTTTAAGGGGATGCAATGCCAACGGTGATATTGAGCATAAGCAAAAAGACAATGGATCTGATGAAACAAACCAAATCGCAAGACCTTTAACCATGAAAGCAGTGGCGTAATTTTGTAAAAATCCTGGGGGGGGGGAATTAGGGCCGATTTTCCCAAATCAAGTGATTATGAAAGTAAAAAATGAGCCATATAGTACCATAAAAACAAAGATATACTATAGAAGACTGACCTGTTTCTCTGGTTGCTTGAATTATGCAGGCTTATTTTAGTTTTGACAAGATTTTTGGAGAAACTAAATTTCAGCTAGGAGGGGGAAAGGGATAAAAACTGGGGTCTTTGAGGGCAAACTGACATCTGGAGGAGTTGCCCCCCCCCCTGTCCCAAAGGAAATTAAGCCCCTGTATGACAGCTAGAATAAGGTTTAGACGTCTTTCTAATTGTTTTGCAGTCTGGCATCTAAGTTGGCTACAGCAGCATTGGAGACCCGCCCAAAGTGTCATAATTTGAAGACTCCTCACCTAGGACCCATTAAAATTTACTCACCAGAAAGTACACCTGGTGTTTTCTTTGCTCTTTCGAAACTCCAGGATCCTTTAGCACCGCCTTTGCCAGCCAGAATATCCAAATGAGACACAGTCTGTTTAACCCCTAAAAATACGGGCAAGTTTAAACTTAAAGAAATTAAGGTTAAAAATTAATAAGTATAAGTTAAAAATGAAAACAAAAATCTCATAAGAAAACAAAAATAACAAAAAAGTCAAGACTATTAAAAAATCACTAATTTGGATTTCATTACACTCTGAAGAATAGTTAAATAGATGGATTGAATTCTAACTTTAAGAAAACGAGAAAAAAACGAAGAGAATCAAGATGACCTCTCCTCCGGATCCTTCATCAACTAAATGTGCAAGAGCAAGTTACCATTGACATTACTTGACAAGTGTTACCATTTGACAACTTTACTTGACACTTTACTGGTTATTTTACGTAACTTTATTTGACAACTGTAATGGTTAAACCTGGTAATCAAACCTTTCACGAATATCGCCTCTATTCGTTACGTATTCAAAGACGTTTAGTTTAAAGTTGATCTATCTTCATATTACATAAAAAAACTAGTTTTTTTTTAACTGAAAGTAAGGAGCGACATTAAAACTTAAAACGAACAGAAATTACTCCGTATATGAAATGGTTTTACTGCTAAAACTAGTAAAACTAGTTTTACTGCTGATGATGAACACTGTACATGTGTTCGAAATATCCAGTTAAATAATTTTATATCTATTCACTGTCAATAAAAGGGAATCATCCCTATTTTGAACTGTTTTACTTTATATGAAATGGGTTGTCCCCTCCGCAATCCCTTGCTCTTTACGCTAAAGTTTTTAATTGTTTTAAAAGCAGAACTGCGGAGGGGACAACCCATTTCATATACGGAGTAATTTCTGTTCGTTTTAATGTCGCTCCTTACTTTCAGTTAAAAAAACTAGTTTTTTTATGTAATTCCTGAACGTTTTTGAATTAATGCATGTTTGATTTTGGCTCTCCACACATAAATTATTAAAATGAAATTTGCATATTAATTCCTTTTTTGGCTAAATTGCTTTCTCTTAGTTTTGATCAGACGATTTTGAGAAATAAGGGGTGGGGAAAGCCTAGTTGCCCTGCAATTTTTCGGTTACATAAAAAGGCAACTATAAATTTTAATTTTTAACGAATGTTTTTATTAGTAAAAAAATATACGTAACTTAAGAATTAGCTTAAGTAACAAACTTTTATATTCTTAAATTTTTATTATGTATATGAGGGGGTTTGTGCCCTCGTTGATACCTCGCTCTTTGTACTAAATCGTAAGTTTCGTCCCAATTCTTTAAGAATGACCTCTGAATCCGAAAGGCCGTAGAATAAATAGTTGAAAATACTAAAAATACTATAGCATAAAGAGCGAGGTATTTATCTCCTCCTAAATACCTCGCTCTTTATGCTAAAGTATTTTTAGAACCCCTCATATGCGTAATAATCTCTGTTCGCTTTAAGTTTCAATGCTACTCCTTACTTTCAATTGAAAAAACTTTTCCATGTTTATTTTTCATTGTTTTTTTTTAATAGTAATTTTAGAAAATCCTTCGCCCTTTTCATTGAATTTGTTCCCCCATGACATATTTCTCCAAGGAAAGATCCTCCCACATAGCTCCCTCCCCTCAACCCCACCCCCAAAACCAAAAAATCCCCTGAAAACGCTGTACACTTCCCAGTAACCATTATTATATGTAAACACTGGCCGAAGTTTGTAACTTGCAGCCCCTCCCCCAGGGACTGTGGGGGAGTAAGTCATTCCCAAAGACATAGTTATTATGGTTTTTGACTATGCGGAACAAAATAGCTATCTCAAAATTTTGATCCGTTGACTTTGGAGAAAAAATGAGCCTGGGAGGGGGCCTAGGTGCACTCCAATTTTTTTGGTCACTTAAAAAGGGCACTAAAACTTTTCATTTCCATTAAAATGAGCCCTCTTGCGACATTCTAGGACCACTTGGTCGATACGATGACCCCTGAAAAAAAACAACAAAAAAACAAATAAACACACACCCGTGATTTGTCTTCTGGCAAAAAATACGAAATTCCACATTTTTGTAGATAGGAGTTTGAAACTTATACAGTGGGGTTCTCTGATACGCTGAATCTGATGGTGTGATTTTCGTTAAGATTCTATGACTTTTAGGGGTTGTTTCCCCCTATTTTTTTAAATAAGGCAAATTTTCTCAGGCTCGTAACTTTTGATGGGTAAGACTAAACTTGATTAAACTTATATATTTAAAATCAGCATTAAAATACGATTCTTTTGATGTAGCCCATTTTTTAGAGTTTTGGTTGCTATTGAGCCGGGTCGCTCCTTACTACATTTCGTTACCACGAACTGTTTGATGAGCTGCAACTTCGGAAATATGAGTCTTCAAAATCAAAACCTGAATTCTAACAATTGCGTTTGGCCTTTTGCCAAAATGTCTTAAAATTAACGCCACGTATAATTTAGCGCTAGAGTTTAAAATTAAAAAAACACCCGCTTTATATGGGCAGAAACAAAGAGGTGGGATCAAGGCCGTATCCAGGCGGGGAGTAAGGGGTTTGACCCCCACCCCAATTCTTTTCCGACTCGTATAAACGACACAAAAATGAATATAAGTACATTTTTTTTTATAAATTTTTGAGGTTTATTGTGTTATCCCTCTCCTCCCCCGAAAAAACTTTTGTAAAACCCCTCCGAAAAAAAATTCTGGATACGGCCTTGAGTGGAATTGAAGCAATCGTAGCGAGAAAAGCCAGAGTTTCCACCCGAGTCAAAATGCTAAGATCTTAGTTATCTGGCCTCCATTCTTGGATTTCCTTTTTATTAACTCATTCAAGAGGACCTAGTCAAGAATACAAAACACAAAAGATCCTCTTTGTTCACAACCATTTCCAAGGAATTACCTACAAATTAGGAAATTATGCCGCTCCCCGACTGGATAGTATCTTATTAGGGACTTTGATGATATAATTATTGAAGAGTATGAAGACCTTATATCTTTGATCAGAAGACAAATAAGTTTGATGACAAAACAACGGAATACTAAATGCAAAAGTTCTGAATTAAGCTTTTTTTAAAAGTAGGATTCTGGGTTCACATAACTCCAACTTTTTCAAGGTATTTGCCTTGACAAAGGCGTTTGATTTTTGCGTCTACCTCATTAATATTTACCTATTATAAGGCGATTACCTCATTAACAGCAGATACAAAAAAAAACCAGTCACATAAAATTATTCATTCCGTCGGCTAAAACCCAAACGGCAGAACTAGAAAAATGAAATCCCGTAGAAGTTATTTCTCTTTAATGAAGCTGTTTTTAGCGATTAAAATTAACAAATGGGAAATTTTAAGCACACAGAGTTGAACCGCCATGAATAATAAATTTATAGGCCAAATCGGATGACTTCCGAGGGAGAACAATTTTTTGCCTGAAAAGCCTACTACGCAGCCTTAGGGTTAGCATTTCACTGGGAATAAAATGGCCTAAACTTCCCTTGAAACCAAAATATCCCCCCTCCAAACTATTGGAGACATTCTTCATATTTTCATTATTCTCGCTCCAGATACTATGGGTGGCAATTATCCAAAAATAAATACAGAAGTACATTTCTCGTTCCCATCACGAAGTCCCGTTGCAACAGTGGCGGTTCTGGTTTCTCGTGTGCCTGGGGCAAGATCTTGATTAGCGCACACCCTCCCCCCTGTCTCCAAAAATTTCAGGACAAATTACAACAAAATTTTCATTTATTAACAAACTTTTGCCAATTACCCCCTCTACTTTATTTCGATAATATAAATTTCAAACATCACAAAATTATTATAAACGTTAGATCATTTATTTGAAATTTTGCTCTCCTAAAATTTTTGCACAGAGAGCAAGTACCTTCTCTGTCCTCCCTAAAACCACCTCTGCCTCGTTGTCCTTTACCAAAAAAAGAGACAGCACTTCCAATCAGCTTGGCATTCCCAGTCCATACCTAATGTTTTATGAAGAAATTGTGCCAGTCCCTATGACCGTGAGGTACACACAGTCCACAACTTCCCCTACCCACGATTCTTGGGGGTTCCCCAAATATCCTAAATAAAATTGGGTTCTTTAAAAATTCCCCAAACATTAAGTGTAATATTCACACATATTGTGTAATATTCACACATTTACGGACGTTAATTTTAAGGGAAAATCTGGAGAGACCAATTTTCCTTAGAGGAAATTCAGCAACAATAACAACAATTTTGGGGTAGATATAGGCAATGATACAGCCCCTTTCTGGGCCAGCCCGTCTCTACCAACTATCAATATATTATCACATATCCTGTACTACTCTACACCTGTTTTAATTTTTATATTCTATACTATTTGTCATATTGTTTTTATTTGTATATTCTGCTACTATTCTATGCATAGAACATCTGTATATTCTATGCTTTTAGTTTTTATTTTTTATATTCTATACTGTTCTATATATTCTACATTTCTAAAGTTCCTCCTTGCCCCCTTTTGTAAGTTTTGACAGCCTAGGATCCCACCCAAAATAATGAACTGCATACCTACTTCATCCACAGACTCAGAACAAAACAAATTGCTGATCGATATAATATAGAGCAGAATAGAAAACAGGGTCATATTAAGCAATTTTTTTCCGTTGCCTTTCTAAAAGGTTATAGAAGGTACTAAATACAGTACCTTCCAGAAGTTCTTTTAAATCCTGAAGAAACTATATAATACCTCTTTTCAAGGGCATATCCAGACAAGAGATTAGCGGGTTTGACCCCTCCCCCCCAAAAAATTGTCTGACTCGTAAAAACATAAAAAAGGCATATATACAAATTTTTGATGCATTCTTTAATTTTTTAACTTTTCAAGGCCATATCCAGGGAAGGGATTACTGGGTTTGAACCCGTTGGTTTTATGCATTTTTTTTATTTATTCTTTTTGTAACCCCCTTTCCATTGAAAGAAATCCTGGATACACCCTGTAACGCCTTGGATATGCCTTGCAAAACTTCTTCAATCCCTAATGGAGAACAATAAACTAAGACGGAGATCTTCACTAATCAGATCAAAGAACACAAGAAAGAAGACTTTCTGTCGCAGCAACTTTTCAAGTATGAGCTTCCTTATTCTTTCTCATCCAACTGCTAATCTAAACACAGCAACTTTCTCATGGGAATGGAGAAAATAGAAAGTTTTTCTTTGAAGTTACAAAGCTTTTACTTGAACAACTCTAGATTCAGCAAAACCGTTGCTAAACATTAGAGGTGGATAATCGTAAGGAGGTGGATAACTCTATTAAGTTGTTGAAACCACAGCTCCCACTGAGAATTAAACAATATCCTAAGATCCACTTGTAAATATCCCAAGATACTAAATAATAATAATAATATATATGGCAGCATATAATATATATATATATGTCAGAAGTTTGAGAAAATTCGTTAAGAGCCTTAATTTTAGAAACAAAAATGTAAGTGACTGATTTTTACATACATTAATATTGGAATAACGTCGTTATACTTGTCACATTTTTGTGTAAAAATTGAAGATTTTCATGTATGGAGAATTTTATATTAAATTGCTTAAAGAGGAAAAAAACTGCTAATTGCAAAAATATTTGCATATATTTTGACAAGGGATTAGAACAATTCAAAAACCTAAAAAAAAAAAATTGAAGCCTATTAGAAATCGTTGCTTTTCTTAATTTATGTATGAATATATTAAGCACAGGTACCTTGGGTGCCAGAAGCTTTTGCCCCTTTAGCAGCTTTTTTGAGTCGGCTAATGGCACTTACAATGACATTAATATAAACGAACTTATTGCCACTTCTTTTCCGAGCAATTATTCATTTTTAAGTTTAATTTTCAAGACTTAAGTCTAGCCTAAGTATTTAAATTTGGAATAAGCATAGGTACCTTGGGTGCCAGAAGCTTTTGTCCCTTGAGCAGCTTTTTGAGTTGGTTAATGGCACTCACAATGACATTAAGATAAACGAACTTATTGCCACTTCTTTTCCGAGCAGTTATTCAATTTTTAAGTTTCATTTTCAAGACTTAAGTCTAGCCTAAGTATTTAAGTTTGGAATAAGCATAGGTACCTTAGGTGCCAGAAGCTTTTGTCCATTGAGCAGCTTTTTGAGTTGGTTAATGGCACTCACAATGACATTCAGATAAACGAACTTATTGCCACATCCTTTCCGAGCAGTTATTCAATTTTTAAGTTTCATCTTCAAGACTTAAGTATAGCCTAAGTATTTGAGTTTGAAATAAGCATAGGTACCTTGGGTTCCAGAAGCTTTTGCCCCTTTAGTAGCTTTTTTGAGTCGGTTAATGGCACTCACAATGAAATTAAGATAAACGAACTTACTGCCACTTCTTTTCCAAGCAGTTATTCAATTTTTAAGTTTCATTTTCAAGATTTAAGCCTAGCCTAAATATTTAAGTTTGGAATAAGCATAGGTACCTTGGGTACCAGAAGCTTTTGCCCCTTCTCAGCTTTTTTGAGTCTGTTAATGGCACTCACAATGACATTCAGATAAACAAACTTATTGCTCCTTCCTTTCCGAGCAGTTATTCAATTTTTAAGTTTCATTTTCAAGACTTAAGTGTAGCCTAAGTATTTAAGTGCCAGCAGCTTTTGCCCCTTCAGCAACTTTTTTGAGTCGGTTAATGGCACTCGCAATGGCATTCAGATAAACGAACTTATTTCCACTTCCTTTCCGAGCAGTTATTCAATTTTTAAGTTTTATTTTCAAGACTTAAGTGTAGCCTAAGTGTTTAAGTTTGGAATAAGCATATGTATCTTGGATGCCAGAAGCGTTTGCCCCTTCTGCAGCTTTTTTGAGTCGGTTAATGGCGCTCACAATGACATTCAGATAAACGAACTTATTGCCACTTTTTTTCTGTGCAGTTATTCAATTGTTTAAGGTTCATCTTCAAGACTTAAGTATAGCCTAAGTATTTGAGTTTGAAATAAGCATAGGTACCTTGGGTGCCAGAAGCTTTTGCCCCTTTAGTAGCTTTTTTGAGTCGGTTAATGGCACTCACAATGAAATTACGATAAACGAACTTACTGCCACTTCTTTTCCAAGCAGTTAGTCAATTTTTAAGTTTCATTTTCAAGATTTAAGCCTAGCCTAAATATTTAAGTTTGGAATAAGCATAGGTACCTTGGGTACCAGAAGCTTTTGCCTCTTTAGTAGCTTTTTTGAGTCGGTTAATGGCACTCACAATGAAATTACGATAAACGAACTTACTGCCACTTCTTTTCCAAGCAGTTAGTCAATTTTTAAGTTTCATTTTCAAGATTTAAGCCTAGCCTAAATATTTAAGTTTGGAATAAGCATAGGTACCTTGGGTTCCAGAAGCTTTTGCCCCTTTAGTAGCTTTTTTGAGTCGGTTAATGGCACTCACAATGAAATTAAGATAAACGAACTTACTGCCACTTCTTTTCCAAGCAGTTATTCAATTTTTAAGTTTCATTTTCAAGATTTAAGCCTAGCCTAAATATTTAAGTTTGGAATAAGCATAGGTACCTTGGGTACCAGAAGCTTTTGCCCCTTCAGCAGCTTTTTTGAGTCTGTTAATGGAACTCACAATGACATTCAGATAAACAAACTTATTGCTCCTTCCTTTCCGAGCAGTTATTCAATTTTTAAGTTTCATTTTCAAGACTTAAGTGTAGCCTAAGTATTTAAGTGCCAGCAGCTTTTGCCCCTTCAGCAACTTTTTTGAGTCGGTTAATGGCACTCGCAATGGCATTCAGATAAACGAACTTATTTCCACTTCCTTTCCGAGCAGTTATTCAATTTTTAAGTTTTATTTTCAAGACTCAAGTGCAGCCTAAGTGTTTAAGTTTGGAATAAGCATATGTACCTTGGATGCCAGAAGCTTTTGCCCCTTCAGCAGCTTTTTTGAGTCGGTTAATGGCGCTCACAATGACATTCAGATAAACGAACTTATTGCCACTTCTTTTCTGTGCAGTTATTCAATTGTTTAAGGTTCATCTTCAAGACTTAAGTATAGCCTAAGTATTTGAGTTTGAAATAAGCATAGGTACCTTGGGTGCCAGAAGCTTTTGCACCTTTAGTAGCTTTTTTGAGTCGGTAATTGGCACTCACAATGGTATTCAGATAAACGAACCAATTGCCACTTCTTTTCTGTGCAGTTGTTTAATTGTTTAAGGTTCATCTTCAAGACCTAAGTATAGCCTAAGTATTTGAGTTTGAAATAAGCATAGGTACCTTGGGTGCCAGAAGCTTTTGCCCCTTTTTTGGGTCGGTTAATGGCACTCACAATGGCATTCACATAAACGAACTTATTGCCACTTCCTTTCCGAGCAATTATTCAATTTTTAAGTTTCATCTTCAAGACTTAAGAGTAGCCTAAGTATTTTAAGTTTGGAATAAGCATAGGTACCTTGGATGCCAGAAGCTTTTGCCCCTTCAGCAGCTTTTTTGAGTCGGTTAATGGCACTCACAATGGCATTCAGATAAACGGACTTGTTGCCACTCCTACTGTAAGCTGCCTTTTCCTCTTCCACTGCCTTTAAATAAATGAGAAATTAACGGTTACGAGAAAAGAGAGATGAAATCAGGTACACAAGCAGGGTTAATAACAGTAACAATATAACTGAATATTAGAATATGGAGTGTCAAGAAATCCAAGAAAATTTAAGATTTCGGAGGGGGGCAGGCCTTGGACTCCCACTCATGGGTTTCCAACTCAAATGCAGATAGTTTTTTCTTTCAACCCGATGGTATTAGGAACGTTTACCTGTAATCTATAATTTTAGAAGGAAGGGTGGTTTCCTCTAAATATTCCTGAAGACAAATTGACAATAGAGAATTTTAAAACTCCTTACACGTACACTTATAATGATATACAGTCAATATTTTATAAAGTCACAAAGTCACACAGTAGTAATATAATGATTTTTGCCCTTTTCAACTTCCTAATCAAAGGTTAAGCGGTTCTGAACAATCTCTCAGCCCATTGGTTTCTTGCACCCTTTCGAGAAAATTTGGCAGTTGATTAGTTTGTCTTTGCAGCTAATATTGTACGATGTCTTTTAAATTATTAATTAAAGTGAAACACATGACCCTTCCTTACCAAGTAAGACGACTAACATTAACTAGAGATGAGCTAGAACATTCTCAGCTTTAAACTAGAAACAAAATCGTAGAAACGTATAAAGAAACAAAATAGCAATCGTAAAAGACAAAGGTGTAACAACAAGTAATGGTAGAAGAAAATGGTAGATTGATAAATAGATAAAAGGGAAAGGCGAAATAAAATTACATATACGAGGAAAAGAGCATAGAATCTATGATGGAAAAAATCGCTGGAGGCTTTACCGCAAGCAAATCTCCCTTGAATCTACCACTGTAAAGATTCTGGGTCTCAGCCAAGGACGTTGTTTCTCCGAAGCCTATCAAACAATGTTAAATAGAATGTAACAGAACACTGTGCCTTCTTCTTCTTTTTTTACAGCTACCCAAAATTTTCCCACAGTAACAAATACACAAAAACAACTGAGAAAATACAACAATAATAAAACACGTTATGAGTCGACTAAATAGACTGTGCTATACGCAGGAGCCGAGTAAAAAGCATAGTAAAAAATGCACAAAAACAACTGAAAAAAAATACAACAATAATAAATTAGGTTATGAGTTAATTCAATAGACGGTGTTATATACAGGAGCCGAAGACACCGTTCATCAAAATAGCCAAAAAAGGCGTTTATATGAGAAGTGTTGGTAAGTATGCATAATTTAAACTAGTGATATAAGGGGGGGGGGGGTGAAATACAAAATTAATTAATTAATTAGTTATAATAATATTAATTAGTAATAATATTAATTAGTTAATTACATAATAATGAAATATTTACAATAGCATCAATAGCATCAAAATAATATCAAACGTCATATGCTTATTAGCCCATAATAGATATATGATAGATAATAATAAAATATTAGCCCATAATAGATAATATATATATATATATATATATATATATATATATATATATATATATATATATATATATATATTTATATATATATATATATATATATATATATATATATATATATATATATATATATATTTATATATATATATATATATATATATATATATATATATATATATATATATATATATATATATATATAAATATATATATATATATATACTAGCTGTTGGGGTGGCGCTTCGCGCCACCCCAACACCTAGTTGGTGGGGGCGCTTCGCGCCCCCCCCCAAGCCCCCCCGCGCGCGTAAGTCGTTACGCGCCATAATAGTTACGCGCCATTGTAGTTGTGTCCCTATGTCCCACCTGTGAATATAGATAGATATATATATATATATATATATATATATATATATATATATATATATATATATATATATATATATATATATATATATATATATGGTTTTAACTACGTAAAACTTGCGAATATACAACATTCTTTGCTGTCCCATTGTCTTTGCATATAAATAGATTGTCAGGTTTACCGACTCTTGAACATGCAACATATAATGGTCCATGGGAAAACAATCTGTATTCAGATCTATACCTCATGATTCTAATGATTGCCCTTGAGCTTTGTTGATGGTGATTGCTAATCGACCATTCCCTGTCCCGGTGTCCCGGTCGTCATTTATATCCCCCTGTTTCCCCCGGTGTCCCCGTTGTAGTTGTTTCCCTGTGTCCCGGTCGTCATTTATATTCCCTGTGTCCCGGTCGTCATTTGTATCCCGGTGTCCCGGTCTGTATATACATTCGTTTTTTAGTTTTGTTTTTCTACTTTATTTTTTTCCTTTTTTTTCTTTTTTAGCTTATTTAGATTTTTAGATTTTTTAGTTTTTTTATTAGTTTTTAGTTTTTTTTTCTTTTTAGTTTTTTTGTCCCGGTCGTCATTTATATCCCCCTGTTTCCCCCGGTGTCCCCGTTGTAGTTGTGTCCCTGTGTCCCGGTCGTCATTTATATTCCCTGTGTCCCGGTCGTCATTTGTATCCCGGTGTACCGGTCTGTATATACATTTGTTTTTTAGTTTTGTTTTTCTCCTTTATTTTTTTCCTTTTTTTTTTCTTTTTTAGTTTATTTAGATTTTTAGATTTTTTAGTTTTTTTATTAGTTTTTAGTTTTTTTTTCTTTTTAGTTTTTTTGTAGTTTTTACCTTCTTTTTAGTTTTGTTAGTTTTTTTTTTTACTTATGTCCTGGTCGTCATTTATACTCCCTGTGTCCCGGTGCTTTGTTGATTGCTAATCGAACATTCCTTTTGTCCTGGTCGCTTTCTCTTTGAGTGTCGTCATTTATTTTTTTCTTTTTTAGTTCTTTTAGTTTTTACCTTTTTTAGTTTTTTAGATGAAATTTTTTTTTAGTTTTTTCCTTTTTTTCTTTTTAGTTTTTTATTGGTTTTTACCTTTATTTTAGCTTATTTTTCAGTTTTTTCCTTTTTTTTAGTTTTTTTTTATTTTTTATTTTTTTTAGTTTTTTACCTTTTTTTAGTTTTTTTAGTTTTTTTAGTTTTTTAGCTTTTTTACTTTTTTTATTAGTTTTTAGATTTTTTGTAGTTTTTGCCTTTTTTTAGTTTTTTCAGTTTTTTTTTAGTTTTTTATTGGTTTTTACCTTTATTTTAGCTTATTTTTCAGTTTTTTCCTTTTTTTTAGTTTTTTTTAGTTTTTAGTTTTTTTAGCTTTTTACCTTTTTTTAGTTTTTTTAGTTTTTTTAGTTTTTTAGCTTTTTTATTTTTTTTAATAGTTTTTAGTTTTTTTTGTAGTTTTTGCCTTTTTTTTAGTTTTTTAAGTTTTTTAGCTCTTTTATTAGTTTTTAGTTTTTTTTGTAGTTTTTGCCTTTTTTTAGTTTTTTTAGTTTTTTAGCTTTTTTATTTTTTTTATTAGTTTTTAGTTTTTTTTGTAGTTTTTGCCTTTTTTTAGTTTTTTCAGTTTTGACGTCACCTGATCCAGTTTTTTCAGGTGACGTCACCTGATCCACGATCCACAGATCCACAGACAACTTATTTTTATATATATAGATAGTTTTTTTTTTTTTACTTATGTCCTGGTCGTCATTTATACTCCCTGTGTCCCGGTGCTTTGTTGATTGCTAATCGAACATTCCTTTTGTCCTGGTCGCTTTCTCTTTGAGTGTCGTCATTTATTTTTTTCTTTTTTAGTTCTTTTAGTTTTTACCTTTTTTAGTTTTTTTTAGTTTTTTAGATGAAATTTTTTTTTAGTTTTTTCCTTTTTTTCTTTTTAGTTTTTTATTGGTTTTTACCTTTATTTTAGCTTATTTTTCAGTTTTTTCCTTTTTTTTAGTTTTTTTTATTTTTTATTTTTTTTTAGTTTTTTACCTTTTTTTAGTTTTTTTAGTTTTTTAGCTTTTTTACTTTTTTTATTAGTTTTTAGTTTTTTTTGTAGTTTTTGCCTTTTTTTAGTTTTTTCAGTTTTTTTTTTAGTTTTTTATTGGTTTTTACCTTTATTTTAGCTTATTTTTCAGTTTTTTCCTTTTTTTTAGTTTTTTTTAGTTTTTAGTTTTTTTAGTTTTTTACCTTTTTTTAGTTTTTTTAGTTTTTTTAGTTTTTTAGCTTTTTTATTTTTTTTATTAGTTTTTAGTTTTTTTTGTAGTTTTTGCCTTTTTTTAGTTTTTTTAGTTTTTTAGCTTTTTTATTAGTTTTTAGTTTTTTTTGTAGTTTTTGCCTTTTTTTAGTTTTTTTAGTTTTTTAGCTTTTTTATTTTTTTTATTAGTTTTTAGTTTTTTTTGTAGTTTTTGCCTTTTTTTAGTTTTTTCAGTTTTGACGTCACCTGATCCAGTTTTTTCAGGTGACGTCACCTGATCCATCCACAGACAGACAGACAACTTATTTTTATATATATAGATATATATATATATATATATTATTTGTAACAATAAATTGTTATTGTGCATGAATGTCATTTAAGCAAATTTTAGGTCAGTGTCTGGATTGTTGGATATGCTGAGATTTTTACACAAGCTTTGCCTGACTGAGGCGTGAAGGTTCACCTTGGACACTTTTCAACATATGCACAAGGTACATATGTAGAGTACAGTTTTCGAAGAGCACCCTAGATTTAACTAAAAAAGAAAGAAAGAATAATTATGGCATATCTCAAGGAAGAAAACGTCGTTAAGTAAAAAAATAAAAAAAACAACAACCTCCTATGCTCGAGTTTCTCATCCTAAAACATTTTGATAAATTCTTCCAAATTTTATCGAAAAAAATCCGACTTTTTTTTCAAAAATTTATCACCAAAAGGAACAACCTGTTTTACCAGTATAGTCCCAGTTGCAATTTCGCCCCAGTCCTTATTCTTGTAAAATTTGAATTTGTTGCTCCTTTTGCCAAACGTGTAGTGCTTAAAAAGTTTCGAATCGTATTTGTTTTAAAAACCGAGCATATTTTTTTGGATTTCCATTCGGTTTAAAAAAAATCAAATATTCTTTTCTCTGACCTTTTTTAGTTGGGAATGTATTCGAAAGCCAATAAATGACTTTTTTCTGCTGGCAGTGGTCCAAGAACCTTCCTGCTACTGTACAATAGCAGCTATACAATAGCAATGTTATTGCTATACAATAGCAATAACACAATAAATACCACAAAATAAACAACATCAATATAAACTATATATATAAATAAAAAGATAAACATATTTAATTAACAGATGATTAATGTACAATATTAATAAAAATAAATACTAAAAGGGTAGAACAGCTTTCAATACCTGCTCATAAGCATCTTTTACTGGGGCACCAACGCTCAACATATGATCAATAATAATATTCAGATAGCGCTGTCTTACTGTAACAGGGACTTTGTTCGCTGAATCCGGGGCTATTATAGGACGTTCTATTAAGGCCTGAAAATAAACAACGCTGTCACCATAAAAAAATTAATTAGTGGTGGAATAGCCAACACATTACATTATATATAGTATATATATATATATATATATATATATATATATATATATATATATATATATATATATATATATATATATATATATATATATATATATATATATATATATATACACATATATATATATATATATATATATATATATATATATATATATATATATATATATATATATATATATATATATATATATATATATATATATATATGTATATATATATATATATATATAATTGTAAGCAGCTTGGCCCATTTGTAAATCCTACTTACAAACATGTTATAACAGGGGACTTGTCAATAATAAAGCAAGATGATCTTCAAATTATAATGAATAAAGGGGCTAATTTCCGTCTTTCTCATCATCTGAAACCATCGAGTGTTCTTGATGGCTTGGAAAATGATTTTGATTTATTTATTGATAAGTGGTGTAAGAAAGAGAATAAAAATAAAGAGAGTTTTCAAAGTTGGAAGAATTTAATTATTAGTAGAATAAGAAATAAAATATATTCTAACTTAAAAAATAGTAACACTAAATCATTATTTTATAATGCGAAGATTAAACAAGCAATTGCTAATCTAAAGAATGAATTTGTAATTGTGCCAGTGGATAAAGCTAATAATAATTTTGCCATAATTTGTCAGAAGCTGTATTGTGATATCTTAAAAAGGGAGTTATGCACAACTAATGTTTACGAAAAGGTAAATATAGAGGATGAGAATTTAATTAAAAAGACTGAAGAAATACTTTTTAAAAATTTTAATACTAAAATAAATGACAATGATAAAAAGTTCCCTTTCCTATATTGGACTGTAAAATTTCATAAAAATCCCCCCAAACCACGGTTTATTGCAGGAGCAGCTAAATGTCCAACCCGCATTGCTGCTACTGACCTTTCTTTAATTTTAAAGGAAATTGTAAATAAACTTAAAACCTATTGTTCTGGTATTAAAAAATTTTCGAATTTTAATCCATATTGGAGTGTTAATAATTCACTGCAGGTGATAGATTCTTTAACAATGGTTTCAGCTAAAAGAATTGAGTCTTTCGATTTTGCGACAATGTATACTAATTTATCACTTAATGTAGTGTTTGATAGTTTAAAAATTGTTATCAAGAAATCTTCCCTCTTATCTAGTAAAAGGTTCTTAAAAATAGACATTTAAAATAAAAAAGCTATATAGACAAATCGCTTTAATACTACAGTTAACTTGAGATGTTACAGCTTGGATATGATTTTTGAGTTATTGGAATATTGGAACAATACTTATATAAGATTTGGGGGTGATTTGTACAAGCAAATTGT
Organism: Artemia franciscana; assembly: GCF_032884065.1. Lineage (NCBI taxonomy): Eukaryota > Metazoa > Arthropoda > Branchiopoda > Anostraca > Artemiidae > Artemia > Artemia franciscana. Next base: position 11,453,491 of record NC_088879.1, on the reverse strand, counting down.
GGGAATTCCCATGGGGGGGGGGGAATGCCAGCTCATTTATAGCTGACTTGTTTTTAAGTCAACCAGAATATAATTATATGATGGATAAGAATAGCCCAAATAATTTAAAACATGTTTTGTCAAATAATAAAAGATATTTAGATGATATTTTGGTCTTAAATTGTAAGTATTTCATTGATATTTCTAAAAATATATATCCACCAGAGCTTATTCTTGAGCCTAGTCATGGCGCTGGTCGTGAAGATCATTTCTTAGATTTAAATATTAATATTTGTGATAATAAATTAAGTTTTAAAATGTATAATAAAACGGATGATTTTGATTTTGAAGTGATTAGTTTCCCATTCCCTGAAAGTAATATACACTCAAATATCACATATTCAGCGTTTTTCTCACAGTTACTTGGTTATGCAAGGATTTGCAGTAATTATAATGATTTTAAAAATAGATGTAAAATCTTAAGCCAAAAATTGATATCAAGAGGTTTTTCTGCAAATAAACTAACTTGGCAATTTAAAAAATTTAGTTTTCATTATAACGAATTTTTAAATAAATATCAAAAGAATTGTCTAAAAATACTTAAAGAAATTTTCAACTAATTTCGGAGGTTCGAGAAATGTTGTCGCAGCGCCATTTATTTTGAATTGTGTTTCTAATTGAGCGGATTTTCTTAAAAATTAGCCACATGGTAAAGATGAATTCTATAATTGTTTAGTTCATTCAGGTTTTTTGCAATGTGTTAATATTTGTGATTTGGTAAAATTTATAATATTTAGTTTACCTATTGTTGCTAAAGGGAGGGATATATTAACAGGATAAGCTTGTTTTGGTTTTACTTGGTTGTTTTACATTTGCTGTTTTTTTTTTCTTTCATAGGCATATATTTTGGGGGTGATACCTGACGCGGGGATGTCATGGATATTCTGTGGTAGCCACAACACTGTGCTGGGTAGAGAATTTAGAGTGGCGAAACCCTATATAGGCCAGTGTATTCTCCTGATGAGCCCTTATGTTGGGTGTTGCCTCTGAATTATTTGTCTATATTATTTTTTCTATTGTTTGGTAAATGACGACTTATACTTATTGACGACATGACTCCCTGTCCATGGATTATTCTTTATGGTTGGTTGTGTGTGGCTATGCTGTTTGACTTATGTGATTGTATGGATGAGTAGGGTTAAGGCCTCATTCAAGTGCTGGTCTATATTAATCACTAATTTAGGAAAACAGTCTTCCTTTTCTCCTTCTGTCTCTCTTTTTTTTATTTCTCTTTTCATGATATATATATATACTGTTTGTTTGTTTGTACGTCTAAACCTCTTTTAATCCACTGTACTTCTTTACTTCTGTTCTCTTAAAAAAAAATGTACTGTGGTTTTCGTTTAAGCGATCAACAATTGCAATTCAAACCAAAAAAAAAAACTAAAGAAAAAAAGAAAACACCAGAAAAAAAGCGCGCCCCAGCAGCACGTGGCAGGGGGAAGGGGGTTCAGAGGGGGCAGGGACTAGCTGACACTCCATGTGTGTCAGCAACGCTTTGCAGGGTTCAGCTAGTGTATATAAATATATATATATATATATATATATATATATATATATATATATATATATATATATATATAAAAAAATGTATATATATATATATATGTATATATATATATATATATATACATATATATATATATATGTATATATATATATATATATATATATATATACATATATATATATATATATATATATATATATATATATATATATATATATATATATATATATATATATATATATATATATATATATATATATTATAACACAGCGTAAACTTGAGTGAGTGGCGTATAATACACAAACACCAAAATTCCTTCCTCCTACAGAAAAAAAAATAAAACTCTAAAATTTGGAAAGCCTTATTTTCCACGGGGGAGAGGGTATAATCCGGGGTTTATTTTCCGGGGTAATATTCCATGGGCGATATTTATCACGGGGGGATAAACACTGGAGGGTATTTTTCATAGGGGTAAACGCCGCGAGGGGGGACTAAACGCCGGCCACCGGCTATTTCATTTGAACCTCCACTCCATTTGTAACTTTTTTCCATCAATTTTTTTTTAAGCAACAAACAAATATAAATGTTTTTTTGTAAGGGATAGTTCATTACGAATTTCATTACATTGTATGTAATCTTAATTATTTTCAGGAATATTTTTCCAAAACAACGAAGTTATTTTTGAAAACATTAACAATATTCTACAATACCATCCCCTCGACATTTAAAACAATACTCTCCGGATTCGAAGGGAGGAGTTAAGCCAGGGCCGGCCGAATCTAGGGGGGAAGAGGGGGCAAGCGATCCGGGTGGCAAAGCAAAATTGTAATTGTGGAGAAAATTTGAAATATTTACGGTATTGACGGTGCGGTAGGGGGAGGTGAAATCTACGTCTGCCCCCTCCCCGAGAAAAAAACTAACTCCAGGTCTGAGTCAGGCCACCCGTGGATGAAGATATTCTGCATAGATCATGAAAATTCAGTAATTGCTTGGATTAACACCGATACTTATAAGAGCGAGACATATGACATGGCTGATTTGGGTAGTCTAGATCAGCCCCATCTATTCAAAAAAGATTAAAAACGTCAATCTACTAGCTTGACAATACAAAATTATACTTCAGTTTCCACTTTCGGTCAAACTGAGTTAGCCTTTCGTCAGGAAAAACGGTCCCCCTCCCCTTCCTCTACCTAACAAAACCAACAATAATATTAGTTAGTCGTTACCTCGGATGGCATGTGTGCAATCCTTTGTGATCCTTTAACGTTTGTATGACCATATTTTGTGACACTATTCATGACCTTTGTAGCTGACACTGCGTTTGTGGCTGTTGGCTTTTTAAGCAGTCCTTGAACGTTTGGAACATGTGCAATCCGCTTTTTTGCTAGACAAAAAAAAAGAAATCCATTAGCATTTTATTTCAAAATAGATTTGCTTTCCTAGCTCTGTACCCTTTATTATTATTATTATTATTCAAAAAGAAAAGAAAACACATAACAACAATAATAATAAAGATCCTAGAAGCGAACTTGTTAAGGACCAAAACAACAAAAAATTGAACATGAAGAAGAGAGCAAAAAAAAGAAAAGAGAAAACAAGGGTAATTAAAGCAATACAAGGGTAATTATTAGTGGCATAATAAAGATGGTATTTTGTACCATTGCAATTACACTATCTGCTTTTTTGACTGATTAAAAAAAAAGAAATCCATTAGCATTTTATTTCAAAATAGATGTGCTATCCTAGCTCTGTACCCTTTATTATTATTATTCAAAAAGAAAAGAAAACACATAACAACAATAATAATAAAGATCCTAGAAGCGAACTTGTTAAGGACCAAAACAACAAAAAATTGAACATGAAGAAGAGAGAAAAAAAGAAAAGAGAAAACAAGGGTACTTAAAGCAATACAAGGGTAATTATTAGTGGCATAATAAAAATGGTGTTTTGTACCATTGCAATTACACTATCTGCTTTTTTTATTGATTAAAAAACAAGAAATCCATTAGCATTTTATTTCATAATAGATATGCTATCCTAGCTCTTTACCCTTTATTATTATTATTATTATTCAAAAAGAAAAGAAAACACATAACAATAATAATAATAAAGATCCTAGAAGCGAACTTGTTAAGGACCAAAACAACAAAAAATTGAACATGAAGAAGAGAGAGAAAAAAGGAAAAAAAAAGAAAAGAGAAAACAAGGGTAATTAAAGCAATACAAGGGTAATTATTAGTGGCATAATAAAAATGGTGTTTTGTACCATCGCAATTACACTATCTGCTTTTTTGATTGATTAAAAAAAAAATCCATTAGCATTTAATTTCAAAATAGATGTGCTATCCTAGCTCTGTACCCTTTATTATTATTATTATTCACAAAGAAAAGAAAACACATAACAACAATAAAAATAAAGATCCTAGAAGCGAACTTGTTAAGGACCAAAACAACAAAAAATTGAACATGAAGAAGAGAGAAAAAAAAGAAAAGAGAAAACAAGGGTAATTAAAGCAATACAAGGGTAATTATTAGTGGCATAATAAAAATGGTATTTTGTACCATTGCAATTACACTATCTGCTTTTTTGATTAATTAAAAAAAGAAATCCATTAGCATTCTATTTCAAAATAGATGTGCTATCCTAGCTCTGTACCCTTTATTATTATTATTATTTAAAAAGAAAAGAAAACACATAACAACAATAATAATAAAGATCCTAGAAGCGAACTTGTTAAGGACCAAAACAACAAAAAATTCAACATAAAGAAGAGAGAAAAAAAAAAGAAAAGAGAAAACAAGAGTAATTAAAGCAATACAAGGGTAATTATTAGTGACATAATAAAAATGGTGTTTTGTACCATTGCAATTACACTATCTGCTTTTTTGATTGATTAAAAAAAGAAATCCATTAGCATTTTATTTCAAAATAGATGTGCTATCCTAGCTCTGTACCCTTTTTTATTATTGTTAATATTATTCAAAAAGAAAAGAAAACACATAACAACAATAATAATAAAGATCCTAGAAGCGAACTTGTTAAGGACCAAAACAACAAAAAATTGAACATGAAGAAGAGAGAAAAAAAGAAAAAAGAAAACAAGGGTAATTAAAGTAATACAAGGGTAATTATTAGTGGCATAATAAAAATGGTGTTTTGTACCATTGCAATTACACTATCTGCTTTTTTTATTGATTAAAAAACAAGAAATCCATTAGCATTTTATTTCATAATAGATGTGCTATCCTAGCTCTGTACCCTTTATTATTATTATTATTATTCAAAAAGAAAAGAAAACACATAACAACAATAATAATAAAGATCCTAGAAGCGAACTTGTTAAGGACCAAAACAACAAAAAATTGAACATGAAGAAGAGAGAGAAAAAAGAAAAAAAAAAGAAAAGAGAAAACAAGGGTAATTAAAGCAATACAAGGGTAATTATTAGTGGCATAATAAAAATGGTGTTTTGTACCATTGCAATTACACTATCTGCTTTTTTGACTGATTAAAAAAAGATAAATCCATTAACATTTTATTTCAAAATAGATTTGCTTTCCTAGCTCTGTACCCTTTATTATTATTATTATTATTATTCAAAAAGAAAAGAAAACACATAACAACAATAATAATAAAGATCCTAGAAGCGAACTTGTTAAGGACCAAAACAACAAAAAATTGAACATGAAGAAGAGAGAAAAAAAAGAAAAGAGAAAACAAGGGTAATTAAAGCAATACAAGGGTAATTATTAGTGGCATAATAAAAATGGTGTTTTGTACCATTGCAATTACACTATCTGCTTTTTTGATTGATTAAAAAAAGAAATCCATTAGCATTCTATTTCAAAATAGATGTGCTATCCTAGCTCTGTACCCTTTATTATTATTATTATTATTTAAAAAGAAAAGAAAACACATAACAACAATAATAATAAAGATCCTAGAAGCGAACTTGTTAAGGACCAAAACAACAAAAAATTCAACATAAAGAAGAGAGAAAAAAAAAGAAAAGAGAAAACAAGAGTAATTAAAGCAATACAAGGGTAATTATTAGTGACATAATAAAAATGGTGTTTTGTACCATTGCAATTGCACTATCTGCTTTTTTGATTGATTAAAAAAAGAAATCCATTAGCATTTTATTTCAAAATAGATGTGCTATCCTAGCTCTGTACCCTTTTTTATTATTGTTAATATTATTCAAAACGAAAAGAAAACACATAACAACAATAATAATAAAGATCCTAGAAGCGAACTTGTTAAGGACCAAAACAAAAAAAAAATTGAACATGAAGAAGAGAGAAAAAAAAGAAAGAAAAGAGAAAACAAGGGTAATTAAAGCAATACAAGGGTAATTATTAGTGGCATAATAAAAATGGTGTTTTGTACCATTGCAATTACACTATCTGCTTTTTTGATTGATTAAAAAAAAGAAATCCATTAGCATTTTATTTCAAAATAGATGTGCTATCCTAGCTCTGTACCCTTTATTATTATTATTATTATTCAAAAAGAAAAGAAAACACATAACAACAATAATAATAAAGATCCTAGAAGCGAACTTGTTAAGGACCAAAACAACAAAATTGAACATTAAGAAGAGAGAAAAAAAAAGAAAGAAAAGAGAAAACAAGGGTAATTAAAGCAATACAAGGGTAATTATTAGTGGCATAATAAAAATGGTGTTTTGTACCATTGCAATTACACTATCTGCTTTTTTGATTGATTAAAAAAAAAAAAAGAAATCCATTAGCATTTTATTTCAAAATAGATGTGCTATCCTAGCTCTGTACCCTTTATTATTACTATTATTATTCAAAAAGAAAAGAAAACACATAACAACAATAGTAATAAAGATCCTAGAAGCGAACTTGTTAAGGACCAAAACAACAAAAAATTGAACATGAAGAAGAAAGAGAAAAAGAAAAAAAGAAAAGAGAAAACAAGGGTAATTAAAGCAATACGAGGACAATTATTAGTGGCATAATAAAAATGGTGTTTTGTACCATTGCAATTACACTATCTGCTTCTTTGATTGATTAAAAAATTGAGAAATTTTTTTTTCAAACTTTTGATGGGTAACAGTAAATATAATTTCTTTTACATATTTAGAAGAATCATAAGAACCAAATTTTTTTACGTATCAATTGTTATTAAAGTGCCGTTTCTTAGATTTTAAGTTACTATTGGGTCAAGCCGCACATTACTTTCATTATCACGAGCTGTTTGAAAAGGTAAGTAAGAAATAATGCACGTCATTACTGGAAAAAATGAAACTCAATAACGTTGCAGCCCAAAACATATATTCTATAGAACATGCACTATTCTATAGAATAATATGTTTTAATAATAGAATAAGGATAGAACATATATACTATCCTTAAACGACCAAATACATCAAAATAAAAACATGTTTAGCCCCAACCAGACCCATCTTAGTTTTATTTACACCGGAAAGCGAGTTTCTAAGATTTTTCAGTTGCTTGTTTATAAATTATGAAACTTTAAGATAGTATCACATTTTCGTCAGTATTGCCACATGAAACCTCGAAAATAAATCAGTAATGCTTTTCATCTGTATAAATTTAAACACTAACAATCTATTGATTCACAAAGACCACTCTGATTTCTTAAGCTGTTTGTGCCATATGTTTTTAGCTTATTTTCTAAATGAGTGTGGAAATTTTTTGAAATAAAAATGGTGTTCCCAATTTTTTCTCACTTAACGAACTCAAACAGACAGATTTCAAGTTCACTGTCTTTGGTGCATTAATATATTTTTTCAGAGTATGTTTTTTTCAATATTTAATTCCGTCATCAATTTGGTTTTCATGTAAGAAGGTAGCTCTTCAATATTTTTTCGTCGCATTTAGTTTTAAACTTTGGAAAACATTCAAGATACCGATCATATGTAGTCACAACTATATTTTAAATATTTATTTGTGTATTTTATGTATAAAACGCAAATATATTCTCTGGGGGAAATAAAGTTACAATGATGAAAAATTTTCTTTTCTGTTAGTTTTATTGAATAATGATAATTAGTTTTACCTAAATGATTAATATTTTCCATTATTCTCCTTATTGAGAATGAACGGATTTTTCTTTTTTTGCATGGGAGACATAACAGGCCCCCATCTGGAAAAGATAGGAAATAGTAGGAAAGGCCACCGTGAGAAGGGCTTCCTGCAGTGGAAGGACACCTTTTATTACAGAAAAGGCTATTCTATGGTTTGCTTTTATTTTGTAGTATATGGTGGTGTGAAGTGTGTCTGGTTCGGCTGCTATTGAATCTTTTTACAAAAGAATGCAGGTGACGTCTAAGGTCTGAAGTTTTTTTTTGTTAAATTTTTCCTTTTTTTCTTGCCATCACTAAAAGGAGTGGAGGTGTTTTTATTTAGGAAAAAAAGACACAACGGTTTATTATTGAAAATCAACAGTCAACAGTCGTGACAAATTGTAGCTTTTACAGTATCTTTACGTTCTTCTTCTGTTTCAGCAAACGTGGGCTTTTCAGTCGAAACTATTCAGCCCTTTTCCTTTTGACTCACTCTGTGAGTTGAAATGGGCTACTGCATTGGTCGCTCCTTATTTATCTTGAATCTGCTTAGATATCGTACAGAAAATCTTTTGATTCTAGGAGCTGAAATATCAGAGGATATACATTGAGTTCCGTGCTCTGTGTGCAGCTATGGTCAGCTAGCCTATTAGCTGATAGTGAGATTTTGTGATGTTTGAAGCACTTTAACAGTTCGCATTGTAGATACTGTGCAGACATCAGCATATTAAATTCAAATAGGCAACGGTCAATTGTTTCATCTTTTATATTGAAATGTCTGCAAAGAGGGGAAGAGGGACTAGATCCACTTGAATTAGGAACAAGATATGAAAAAGCCTCAAAATTTAGCCCATTCGAGCCAAGTCGAATTATGTGATAAATTTTAGAAAGGTGCTTATTGGGGAAGAGAGATAAAATTGGTTTATTCTTATTTAGAATTACCTCTGATAAACTCCAGCAATAAATTTTTTTAATGGGGATTAGTCTCCCACTAGCCTGGTAAATATTTAGAGCATTTTTTGCTATTTCACCAGACTGATGGTTACCAGTTATACCTGAGTGGCTTGGAACATACTAAAGGTATATTCTTATGCCTCTTGAGGCAAGAATATCAATAATGCCAAGACAATACAATGTGTCTATATCCATCTTATAACGAGAAGCTGAACATAGCAGCTCTAGGCTTGATAAAGAGTCAGAATAAACTATAATATTTTGTAAATTAGGAATCAAAGGTTGATTACTCATAAGGTGCTCCAATGCCATGGTTATGGCATTTAACTCTGCAGACATTATAGACATATTATCATACATTCTCTCACCCATTGTAATATTAAGAGGTGGGAGAAAAGCTCCACTTGCTACCTTCTCATTCATTCTTGGCCCATCGGCAAAAATTGGGAAATCGTTTTTACATGTAATTGCATTAAATTCAGCACTTTTTTTTTCTGGATGAAAGGAAAGGGGGTAAGTTCTTTAGTCTGATTTGACAAATTAGTGTTTATTATGGATTTGTCACCAACTCCCTGGGGGGTAGGGGAAAACAGGTGCAATAGAAATTGTTGGCACTGGAAGTTTCTTCTGGGTACTAGCAAATTCATTTGCAATGCCTCTATACTTGGATGGATTTCTTAGCCAGTTATGCAGGGTATGTGAGCTATTGGCTTCAGTTTTTGTCAGACAATTTATTAAAAGAAATCTTCGTCTCCCATTTATTATTGATAATCCACTCTCATTAAGCAGAAACTAGGTACTTGTTGGTTTCCTAACTAATTAGTTTTAACTAATTTTAATTAATCAATTTTTGCTAATTAATTATTCGAATTAATTAGAAAAAATCTTCTTCTTTCATTTATTGTTGATAGTCCAGTCTCTGTAAGCAGAAACTTAGTATTGGTTGGTTTCCTAAGACCAAATATGAGGCAGATTATATCATTCTGTCTTGTTTCATTTTTTTGCATCTGGGTCTATGCAAAAGCACCATAAATAATGAGCCCATAATCAATATGTGGTCGTATATGTGATTCATAAAATTGGAGTAAAGTTTTCTCATTACAACGCCAGGGTATGGATAGTAGTCTTTTTATCATTCTGATTTCCCTATAGCATAGCATTTTTTTATTGCATTTTTGATGTGAAGGCGGAAATTAAGATTTTGATCAAGTATAAGACCTAGGTAATTTATTTGATTATCATATGGAATAATTAAGCCGTTTAGCATTAGTTTTGCATTAACACTTTTTCGCTTATGGTGGAATTGGATGATTTTTGACTTGGTAGGTGCAGCAGTTAAATCAGATTTTTGAGCAAGAATTCCAAATTTGAAGTGAACTTTTGCAACTTTGAATGTGCAACCTCAAAGGTCTTACCAGTTGCCCATAATACCAGATCATCAGCATACTGTAAATTGTTGTGTGGGATGCTCATGTCCCAGAGAAATATGGAGAAGAGGAGGCAGCTCAGGACTGCACCCTGTGGAAGACCTTTGGTTATTGTAGTTTTGGGTGAGGAGGCTGAACCAACACAAACAATGAAACATCTGTTTTCAATGAAAGATATTACGAAGGATACTAGCTTTGGGGGTAATCCAAGAATTGCAAATTTGGCAAAAAGGATCTGATGGTTCGCTTTGTCATAAACCCCTTCAAAATCTTGGAATGCAGCAACAAGGACATAATTTTCAGATAGATTCATTTATGGCATTTGTTAGCAAGATAAAAGCATCTGTTGAGGAGTGGTGTTTCCTGAAACCAGTTTGTGTATGAGTTATCATATTATTCTTCTCAACGAACCAAAGAAGTCAATGGTAAATAATTTTCTCCGTTACTTTTCCCAGCACAGGAGAAATCATTATAGGCCTGTAAGACTCAGGGTCATTTTTGGGTTTATTTTCCTTTAATTTTGACAAGAGGGATGAACATTTCCAAATATTGGGGAATGGATGTAGCATACGCATGATTAAAACAATTTAGGAGTTCCAGTTTATAGGAAGGGGTGAGATTTTTCATCCATGTAGAGTGTATCTTATCATGCTACTTGTAGCCTTAGCCTTAATGTGATGTATTGCATTATTCAATTCATGGATATTAAATAGACGGATTATATCTTCTGAGCCTTGGCGAAGCTGGTATATAGGATTTATGGAGATTGGGGTGGTGTAGCTGTTATTATTTGAGGTTAGCTTATTGGAGAAGAAAGATGCAAATAATTTTGCCTTTTCATTTCATTATCGTAATGGGTGTTCTTATATACTAGCTCATACTGGAGAGGGTTGGGAGATATTTTTTTTTCACAGATGTGGCTTATGAGTTAACGTACGATTGGCTCACGTATTTCTCTGGATAGACTATTTGCAAAATTATTCCAGTAATTGTATCTAGCATTTATGATAGCCTTCTTGAGATTACCATCAGCTGGTAATTTACTTAAATTGGTAGCAGAAGAGAGTCTTTAGATATGTTCTCCTTGTTGCCTTTTTTGTTCTCTATTTATTTTGGCACTCACTTGACAACCATGCTTTAGGAGTGTATTCAGGGGTTGTTTTCCTAAGTATTGACTTGGGAATAGCAAGCTGTATTTGTTAGTATGGATGCCAAAAATTCAGCATGTGTGTCAGCTGTTATAGTTGAAAAATATGAACGCTGAGCGTGGCTTGGAATTTCATCACTAAGCTTATTCTTGAACATAGTCCAATTTGCTTTAGAGTTTATATATTTGGGGGTGTGTGGTTGAATGTTAGCGGGTTTGTTTATTGAAGAGACTATGGCAAAGTGGCCAGTGCAAAGGTTATCAATTTTATTTATATAAATTTTATTCAAAAAATTTATTGACACAATTTGTGGGTCAATTGTGGAAAATTTACCACTTTTGGGGTGAAAATGCGATTTTTTTATTTAGAGGGGTTGCAACTGCTAATTCAGTATTATCTGAGATCAAACGTTCAATAAACTTACCAGCTTTATTTGCTGGCTTATCCCCCACAAAAGGCTGTGGACATTAAAATCTCCACAAATAATTTTATTTTTTAGCATATTAGAATTACTTAAATAACTGAAGAAATCCATAGCATCCGTAGTTTGTCCATTGGGGTTATAAAAGCTTATCATGTAAGATTTGGTCTTATTCAGTCATACGTTTATTCCAATTGTATCAACATTATTTTTAAAAAAATCAGGAAAATTAGTTCCACAAAATTTGACGTTATTACTTATTATTAAGGCTACACCACCATCCTTTCTCTCTGATGACCTATCCTTTCTCAGGATAGTATATCCTGGGGACTTTATTTTTTGGTCTTTGGGGAAGTGGGTTTCCAGAAGGCAAGCAATATCGATGGAAATATTATTCATAAAAGATACTAGTTCATTTAGCTTATTTTCTGAAAGTGATCTTACATTCCACTGAAGCATTGAGATGTGCTGCTTTGTCGCTTTAGTTTTCATTTGGCTGTGTGTCAATGTTTAACTTTGCTAGGAGTAAAACAAAATCCTTTTTTGTTTGAATAAGCATGTGATTGGGTAGGTATATGTTTGCCAATTCATTTATGATTGTTACTTTCTGTGGCTGTTGCAGGTATCAGAGGCTAAACTGCATAAGAGTTTAATATGAATATATTAAACTCTAATATATATATATATATTAAAATATATTAAACTCCATGCATTTATACATTAAACTCCATATATTAATATATTAGGTTGTCCATATGTTAGGTTGTTCATTAGGGTTGCCATTAATTCAGTTCTGATTCTGCTTCTAATTCAGTTCTGCTTCGGAGGGTGGCCAGGCAAACATCTTCTCATTGGATGAGGCGGCTAATTGATTTGGCATTGGTAATTCTTTCCGGTAGGAATGTGAGCCGGGGTGTTTTGAGGAGAGCCTTGTGGTGGGTGCTTGCTGCTTTGAGTAGATTGGGGTTGGGTGTTCTGTGATTGTTAGTATTGAATGGTTTCATAAAGGCTTTAATTTGGTCTGATTGGGCAGTATTTGCTTCCAAAGCAACAAATAGATAAGATAAAGCTTTCTCTGCTGCTATTTGGAGTGTTAGTGCTTGTTTTTTCATATACAGGGTATTACGTTTTACTGGAAGGATCATCGGGGCTTTTAAAGTTTATGCATGTTGGCTGATCATTTTTACAATAGAGCATTCCTTCGGGATGGGAACTCTTACATTTACTGCAGGTTTGTAAGATTTCACTGCATTTGTTTGTTGTGTGTCCGCTTTTAGACATTTTTGGCATTGGATTGGTTTTGGCTTGTTGGGTTTGTGTGGTTTCATTTGTCCAAAGAAAAATATATGGCCTGGGATATTGTTTTTTTCTCTAGGCATGAATAGAGAAGACTTGCTTGACTTTTGGCCATTAGCATCTGGTTTGGCCATTTGACTGACATCTTCAACCGGGATTGGGTTGCTAGTTCTATCAGAGCCCTTCCTTTAGCTCCTGATTTGGTATTCCTGGACGATTTTTATGTACAACTATTTTAGTTGGGTGGTGGTTTGGGGTCCAGAGAGCAGCCTTTATTGGGATGTTAAGAAGGGTTATAAGTTAAGTAGTATCTCTGTCGATTCAGAATCTCAGAGAGCTATACGCAAACAACGCCTTCTTCCTGAAATGTTTTGAAGCAAAAATATAATCGTCCATCTGGTTAGAAGTTATTGCTGATAATTAGTAATTAGAAACAGCATAATCAGAGCATGATTATATTATTATAATTATGCTCTAATAAAATATATTTGTATAAAATTTTTGTTCAATAATTAATCACAATCCAACATAGCTGCTAAACCACAAACATTATGATAACAAAAGTGCATTGGATTACCAAGTGCCCCCAAAGAAACATACCTTAGTTAGAACAATTTTAGAACTGAGCATCAATTTTGTAAGAACCCTGACATATAAATCTAGGTTATTAGCTCACCTGAAGCTTGTGACCCACTAGTAGATGGCTCTGAAGTAGAGGACACAGTGGGGCATGCTTGAGGACCTTTACTGGCCTGTGCTGCTTCCTTTTTCATCATGTAAATCTCTTTCATCAGACGCAACCGTTCTTGCATCACCTTGAAAAGATAGTATAGCAAGGAACAGTTATTTTGACAGGTGAAATAAGCAATAGCCCAAGGATACGACAGCTAAAGATTTAGGATATGGTAACATAAAATGGAAACATAAGAGTCTGAATAAAGGTATGATATGGAATTTCAGCACATGGAAGCGCCATTGACATTAAATAAAAATAACTCTGCCTCCTGGACCCATCTTAGGACCATCCCCTAGAAAAATTTCATAAAAAACAAGGTAAAATATAGTAAAATCCAATATTTCAATGCAAATAATCATAATTTTCTTAAATAATTATAGATATAACATTTATAAATATAATTGTAACAAGGCTCTATAATTATATTAGAATATATATATATATATATATATATATATAACAAGGTAAAATATAGTAAAATCCAATATTGCAATGCAAATAATCATAATTTTCTCAAATAATTATAGATATAATATTGATAAATATAATTGTAACAAGGCTCTATAATTGTAATAAGGCTCTATAATTATATTAGAATATATATATATATACATATAATATATATATATATATATATATATATATATATATATATATATATATATATATATATATATATATATATATATATATATATATATATATATATATATATATATATATATATATATATATATATATATATATATATATATATATATATATATATATATATATATATATATATATATATATATATATATTCTAATATAATTATAGAGCCTTAGATCTGAAAACCCTCAATTATCTAAGATTTTTCTTTTGGTTGTTTCAAAAACACGAAGTTTTAGGACACTGGAACATTTTTGTCAGGTGAAAAAAAAAAGTGAAAAAAAAAGCAAAACTAATTAGTTAAATGAAAACCCAATTTATCTGCAAAACTTCCAGCATTAATAATATGTTGATTTCCAAAGACCTTCCACTACTACCAAAAACTGAACAGCTGCATACGGAGGCCTTCTTCATTAAAGATTGAACTGCCGATTTTTCCTAATTTTTAAGGTAAATATGGTTCCATATGCTTCCAGTTCAAAAAATTGGTTTTCATTTTCACTGTACTTGGTTCTTTAGGAGTTAAAAACCACTAGTGCCACTAACGGTACAACATTAACCAGGGCTACCACAGGTTCAAGGAGTCAAAAATAGGGACTGTTTTGGGCAGAAATAGGGACCGCTAGAGCCCTTCCTAACACATAAAAAAGGGCCAATAAGAACCTGGTCCGATTGTTATTTACCATATAAGTGAAACTATCATACTTGATATCCAAACTGATCTCTTATGAATCTTAACTTTTATTAATAAACTTAACTTAAATCTCACACCAGGACGGTCAGCAATGTAGCCGATAACCTTGAAAAAAGGAACTTTTAGGGAACCTTCTCCAGTTTTAGGAGCCTTGTGGTAGCCCTCCATTGCCCGAAAGAATAAGGACAACCATAGAAATATGAATTCATATATCTACACAGTTATGAAACCTTTTCTCTTTTTTTGTTTTCCTTATTTTCGGGGATGGGGTGGGGAGGAGGTTCCTGAATAGTTGAAGCTTTGATAGGAGCCAACATAACTTATATACTATATATAATAGCAAGATTACTCTCAAATTGGCTTAGGGCGACCCCACCCGACTCTTCAGAAACTTGTGTCATAACAATACATGTTCAAGTATATTTGACCTCTCTCCCCAATAAAAATTCTCTGATCCCCACTCATTACCCACCCCTCTGAGATGGGCCTATGTGTATCTATGATGTAAAATCCTACAAAAGGAAGAACTTACCAATGCAGGATTCATGTTGGCTATTTTTGGAGGAGGCTCCTCTAAAGGTGCCAGATTGTAGCCAGTGTGAGCGAGCCGTTTTTTACTCATTGAAGACTCTACAGCAATTTGTGGTGTTTCTTGAACTTGTGCCTAAACATTAATATGACTAGTTAATAAGAATACACAACAACTAGACAACATTATGTCAAAATCTTTTATATTGCACATATTTTTCTTTAACTGAACGTTCTCTAGAGCAAATACAACACGAAATTAGTATTATGTATGTATGTATTTATTGCCCTAGCAATGATACATCGACGGATAATAGATAGACATATCCATTAACAAATGAACTAACCTACTTTTTATACAATCCTAATAAGGGGGGAATTAATGCCATGTTTGCTTCTCACTCAATTGGACTATCCGTCTTGGCTTTTCTACAATTAGCCATGGCTTGAGGTCCACAACTGTTCCATTTTAATTCAAATGCACGTGCAATCAGGCACGTAAAACACGTGATATGCTGCTAGTCTTCCATTTCTAGGCTTAATTTCTAATTAGCATTTGTTTGAGGGGATGATGAGGTAGCTCCCTCAGAAAAAGTCCAAATAGATATGTTGCACTGAAATCAGAGCTGGTTCCCAAGTATCTGGCCTTAAGCTCTCACTATTATAGATTTTGTATGAAGATGTTGTATTCTTACAGGTTTGTCTTATAGCAAGCAGCTAAAGCTCAAGGAGGGGAAACTTCATACACAGAGGTAGCCTACAGTTTAAAACTTAAAAAGTGTGCCTTTTAGTGGGTTATGATAGCAATTTCACGAAATAATTATTCTCTAAATTTTTTTTTTAGATTTTCCACATCTATACCCTCCTTGGCTTAATTTACTATTTTAGATTTTCTCATCTGAACTTCCAACAATGTGTATACTTAGCATATTCTCATTTTTTCTTTCTTCTTCTTTTTTAAGATTCCTAATCCACTTTAAAACGAAAGTATTGCACTATCACTTGGAGCAAAAAATATAGCCAGTATACTGTATTGTTATTTATTACATTATTATATGATTATCTATTTTATTTATATATATGGAAGGGGGGGGATATAAAGTATATTTTTAAACTATTATCTTAAAGGAGTGTTCCCTCCCTAGTTGTGTTATACCAAATGGACTACTTAATGCAAAATGCTTTGAAATAAGAGTAAAAAGGTAATTTGTTTCCTTGAATTTTCAACTATATAAAACTAAAAAAAAATTGTTGAATTAGACTTCAGGTGCTCCCTTCTAAAGTTGAAAAAAAAATCTTGCTTTTGATTAATAGCAAGGTCTTTGGTGCTAGTTTTTATCCCAGGAATATTTTACAGCAGACTCCTTTCTCCATCAGACTCCATGAGCTTTTCATAATTTCTAAGCTTAAATAAGTTTAATTTAGCCTCTCGGGTAGATTTTTCTGGTCTTGGTTCCAATTTCTGAAATAATTTATAGCATTCGCCTATGAATTGTTCATAATTTGAACCTAAAAAGCAGAGAAGCCTGAAGGCAAAAGAAGTCAAAATTAGATTCTGGGTGCCCTCTTTCAGAAACCACCTACTCTCTTTGAAGGCAAAAGGAGTACAATTCAGATTCCAGGTCCTCTCTTTCTAAGATCACCTACCCTCTTTGAAGGCAAAAGGAGTCCGATTTAGACTCCAGGTACTCTCTTTCTGAGATCACCTACTCCCTTTGAAAGTAAAAGGAGTCCAATTTAGACTCCAGGTGCTCTCTTTCTGAGATCACCTACTCCCTTTGAAGGTAAAAGGAGCCCAATTTAGACTCCATGTGCTCTCTTTCTGAGGTCATCTGCTCTCTTCAAAACCAAAAGGAGTCTGATTTAGACTCCAGGTACTCTCTTCCTGAGATCATCTACTCCCTTTGAAGGTAAAAGGAGCCCAATTTAGACCCCAGGCGCTCTCTTTCTAAGATCACCTGCTCTCTTTGAAGGCAAAAGGAGTCTAATTTAGACTCTGGGTACTCTCTTTCTATGATGCAGGAAATGTTTGATAAAAATCAAGCACTTTGTTTCATTCTGGTTCATATTCCAGAAGTGTTGTTTATAGTATTCGTCCACAAACTATATTTAAAAATAATAACAGGTTAAAGCTGAATGAAGTCAGATTAGGACTCCAGGTGCTTATTTTTAAAGATATGAAAATAGCTTACCTTTTGATTAGTGGCAGGTGCTTTGTTTGGCTCTGGTTTATATTCCTGAAATATTTTATAGCATTCTTCCATGAGTTGTTCATTATTTAAGTCTTCTTCTTCTAAATCTTCAAATATGTCATCAAGTTCTTCCAGCATTGACAAATCTGGAAAATAATCATCTCCTACTTCTTGGACTGGTGAAGTTTGATCACTGGATTCATTCTCCTTTGTTCTTCCTTCTTTCTTTTCGTTTCCTTTTTTGTGCTTGTCACTTTTATAATCTCTTTCACTGATTTTCCCACCAACTTCCCTATCTTTTGAACATCTTTTTTCTTTTGACTGTCTTTCTTGTAATTTTTGCTCTGTATGCCCAGATTCTTGATCTGAATCTTTATATTTCTGTTCCCTACCTTGAGATGATTTTCTTTCTCTATCTTTGGATGGTTTTCTATGCATGTCCTTAGACGGTTTCTTATCTTTTTCTTTGGATGATTTTCTGTCTTTATGTTTAGATGACTTTTTCTCTTTATCTTTAGATGATTTTCTTTCTTTATCTTTTGATGATTTTCGTTCTCTGTCTTTAATCAAGTCTTTTATTTTTTGTTTTTCTTCACTAGTTCCACGTTTTTTTCGATCTTTAGATCTACTTTTTCTTTCTTCACTTTTAGATCTGTCATGTCTTTTTTTATGTTTATTTGATGATCTCTTTTCTTTATGACGCCTTTTTTCTCGACTGCTTGATCTTGAACGGTCTTTTTTCTTTATTTTCTTACTCTCATTTTTTCTTTCATCAGATACAGTCCTTTCTCTCTTCCTATTTTTCTCTCTTGAATGCTTCTTTAATCTTTCTTCTTCTTCTTTTGTTTCAGTTTTTTCTTGAGCTTCTTCAGATGATTTTGCTCTTTCAATGGTTGTGCTAGACACTTCACTCTCATTTTGAGGCACAGATACAGATAGTTGACGAGAAGGAATTGTTTTTGTAGGGTTATATTCCTCAAATGCTTTTGGCTTTGATGGAATATATTTGTTATCTTCCTTAACATTTGGCAACTCATACTTTGCATCGGTTTTTTCCTCTTTTTCATCATGTTCCTTCCTAGAGGGCTTATAATCCAAACAGTATGAAGTCTTATCTAAAATAGGAGCATAGGACCCTTGGGCAGGAGTGATTTTGCTTGGTTGATAATTTAATTGTATTTTAACATCTTTTGCTGGTCCATATGTCTCTTGAATCTTTCCTGAAACACTCTTAGATTTTTCAACAGATTCTTCATCTTCATCACTACTAAACTTTGGTTCAACTTCATCTTTGATTGAGGTAGGTTTATAAGCTGAGTCCAAACTACTGTATTTATCACTACTATAATCACTAACAGTATACACATCAGCAATATTGGCACTACCTGATGTTTTTGCTTTTTCTAGTAGTTTTATTGGAGTTGGATTATATGCAGGTACATGAGGAGGGATTGCGTATTTTCGAGGAGCTGGCGAGAAGGACTGAAAAGGAGCTGTTTTTTCTACAACTGAATTTTTTACAGTTGTTTGGATAACCTGTTGGAATTGGCGAACATCTAAGGACCGAATTAGCTCATCATTCTCAGACAAAACTCGTTTTACGGCCTGTGAAACGAGGTCTTCTATGCTTGTTCCAGAAGGTTGGACATTTCTATGAGAAGTTGAAGATGCAGGAACAGAAAGTCCTGAAAGAACAAAGAATTTACCATGGGAATACACCTTAAAAATAAATAAGGGGCTAAAGTTAGTTTTTTCTTACAAAATGTCACAGCTTAGCAAGTACATGCCCTCCCCTTTCGTGAATTATTGGTATTTTGGCGGTTTTTGGTCCCCAAAACCAATAAAGAAACATCCCCTAAAAAAAAAAAAAAAAAAAAAGAACAGGAAATAGCCGTGCCAATTGCACAAGTAAAATAAGAAAAACAGGAGATAAGAAAGCTCTGCCAGAGACACACAAAAAAGGGAAAAGAAAACAAAAAAGCAAAACAAAGAAACAAGAAATACAGGAGATAACAAAGCTTGGTCAGGAGTCGGCATTTATCCCCCCTCCCCCACGCGGAATTAATACATAATACAAATAATAAATAAAAAAATCTTCCTGATTCTAAATATAAAAAATTCATTCATAAAATAAAACATAAAATCACGAAGAAAAGAAGAAAACAAGGACAACAAACAGCCAGTGAAAAAGTTGAAAAATTATACAAATATTTCGGTCAAGACTTCTGCTTGACCGTCCTCAGTACAGAATGAAACTGATAAAAATATGAAAAACCAAACCTTAAAACAAAATATAAAACTAAAATGTGATGACCCTTTCTTAGTAACGGTGAAAGGGTAACTGAATAAAAAACACAAGTCTAAATGACGTTTCACAATTTCATCTTATGTAAAACACTATTAAAGGGTATTCACTTTCCAGGTAGATTATTATAAGAGATTGTATTTACTGCATGACATAAATATGTCAATGTATGTGATAACGATCAGAATTAATAACTTCGTCATAAATGGGACTTTTCTCCAGTGTCTCTATTGAGTGCTACCTTTTGGTGAATGTGCTTTTTTTATCTCAACTGCCTCCCTCAAAATTTGCATTAGACTTTTAACAGGGGCGATAATGGAGGTGTTGTCAAATAATATGAAATAGTGGTGGATTGTTGCAAAAATGTTGAGCCAAGGCAGTATCAAAATCTCAGGCCTTTGGCATAGCCCCATGGTCTTGTCTATTGAGAACCTATGTTCAAATAACCTCTCGTCTAATTGCTGTTGGATTCTTCCAATTAAAAAAACGGCCCCAAGAACAGGGAATTCTATAAAAACCACTGCCCAAGATGGGGCTGGTTTTATCTTTGCCCCTGTTGAAAAAGCTCTGTATTGTTTTTCAATGTTTAAAGGTGACATTAAGTTTATGTTTCTTAAGGATTTTTTTTTTTCAGTTTGTTACTCAATTTTGGAATGTAGGGTAGAACAGTGAAAAGTTTCTTCTCATCCATTAATGGGATGATATCTGTTAGGATTGGTGGAGTTGATGACTTCTTTTCTGCCTTTTTTCGTCTTTTGTCTATAATGGTTTAAAGCAATTAGTTGGGGTACCCATTGCAAAATAAAATGTCCTTAATATAGTCAAACAGTTCATGGTAACAAACTGTAGCAAGGAGCGACCCGGCTGAATAGTAAACGAAACTCTAAAAAACGGAATTTTGATGCTAAAAGATACATCAAAAGAATCGAATTTCCATGCTGATTTCATGCTAAATATATAAGTTTCATCAAATTTAGTCTTTGTCATCAAAAGTTACGAGCCTGAGAAAATTTGCCTTATTTTGGAAAATAGGGGGAAACACCCCCTGAAAGTCATGGAATCTTAACGAAAATCATATCATCGCATTCAGCGTATCAGATAAACATATAGCAAACATGTCAAGCTCCTATCTATAAAAATGTGGAATTTTGTATTTTTTGCCAGAAGACAAATCATGGGTGTGTGTTTATTTGTTGTTTTTTTTTCTTTTCCCCAGGGGTCATCGTATGGACCAAGTGGTCCTAGAATGTCGCAAGAGGGCTCATTCTAACGGAAATGGAAAGTTCTAGTGCCTTTTTAGGTGACCAAAAAATTGGAGGGCACCTAGGCCCCCTCCCACGCTCATTTTTTCCCAAAGTCAACGGATCAAAATTTTGAGATAGCCATTTTGTTCCGCATAGTCGAAAACCATAATAACTATGTCTTTGGGAATGACTTACTCCCCCACAATCCATGGGGGAGGGGCTGCAAGTTACAAACTTTGACCAGTGTTCACATAATAGTAATGGTTATTGGGAAGTGTACAGATGCTTTCAGGGGGATTTTTTTGGTTTGTGGGAGGGGTTGAGGGGAGGGGGCTATGTGGGAGGATCTTTCCTTGGAGAATATGTCATGGGGGAAGAAAAATTCAATGAAAAGGGCGCAGGATTTTCTAGCATTACTATAAAAAAAACAATGAAAAAATAAACATAAAAACATTTTTTCAATTGAAAGTAAGGAGTAGCATTGAAACTTAAAACAAACAGAGATCATTACGCATATGAGTGGTTCTAAAAATACTTTAGCATAAAGAGCGAGGTATTTAGGAGGAGATAAATACCTCGCTCTTTATGCTGAAGCATTTTTAGTAATTTCAACTATTTATTCTATTGCCTTTCTGATTCAGGGGTCATTCTTAAAGAATTGGGACAAAACTTACGATTTAGTGTAAAGAGCGAGATATTAACGAGGGTACAAACCCCCTCGTATACATAATAAAAATACAAGAATATAAAAGTTTGTTATGTAAGTTAATTCTTCAGTTACGTATATTTTTTACTGATAAAAACGTTCGTAAAAAATTAAAAGTTCTAGTTGACTTTTTAAGTAACCAAAAAATTGGAGGGCAGGTAGGCCTCCTTCCCCACCCCTTATTTCTCAAAATCGTCTGACCAAAACTAAGAGAAAGCCATTTACCCAAAAAAAGAAGTAATATACAAATTTCATTTTAATAATTCATGTGTGGAGAGCAAAAATCAAACATGCATTAATTCAAAAACGTTCAGAAATTAAATAAAAAGAAACTAGTTTTTTTAACTGAAAGTAAGGAGCGACATTAAAACTTAAAACAAACAGAAATTACTCCGTATATGAGGGGTTGTCCCATCTGCAATCCCTCGCTCTTTACGCTAAACTTTGACTCTTTGCCACAATTCTACTTTTTAAAACAATTAAAAGATTTAGCGTAAAGAGCGAGGGATTGCAGAGGGGACAAACCATGTCATATAGGGAGTAATTTCTGTTCATTTTAAGTTTTAATGTTGCTCCTTACTTTCAGTTAAAAAAAAAAACTATTCAGTTCAGAGACTATGTGGAGCTCCGAGCATATTCTTATGACTTGGTCAACCAAAGAAATAGCTACTCCTCTTTTTATGCAGGGAGAGCACTGGGTACCCATAAAATTACTTAAAACCATTATAGACAAAAGACGAAACAAGGCAGACAAGAATCCATCAACTCCACTGGCCAAGTTGATTTCCTATGAGACGCTTATTGGTAGTGGGATTTCATGAAATAGAATGCGTCGAAGTTTCCTTGGCTAGTTTTATTGGTTTCTGATTTGTGCAAAATAAAATGTCCTTCACATAGTTCAATCCTGAGACTATTTGAGGCGCCGAGCATATTCTTATTACTCGGTCAACCAAAGAACTCCTCTTTTTATTACTCGGTCAACTCCTCTTTTTATGCAGGGAGAGTGGTTGGAGGAAAAATGCAAATACCTATTGTTATGCGTAAGCTTTCTATAAAAGGTCTCGTGCAAGTTTTCATGGAGGCAACTGAGATAAAAAGCACATTCACCAAAAGGTAGAGAGCTTTCGACATACCCAGAATAAAACAAGGCTGCTGTGGGGGGATACCTCTCTTTTTTTAAAGTTTCATTTAACTAGACTGTTTCCTGGGAATATATTTGGGCCAAACCTTCATTATTGGTACTGGGGGGAGGGTGGTTGTAATAGTATCACTCTCATTGCTAGAGCTTTTTTCTTCTATACAGTATAAATATTGCATTCACGTGCCTACCGGAAAAAAGGAGGGAAAGGTGAGGCAGGGCATCATGGTTCTTGCCAGGAAATTCTTGGTGGATGAGGGGTGACAAGTACTACCAGGAGCTTTATTTTCACCAATTTTAAATGATGATTTTCCTCTTTTGTTATACGAAATAATTAAATGTAGTTGAACATGGGTATAAAATGCATTTAAACATCAGAGAGCACTATTGTGGAGGTCGTGATGGATTCAGCTGTGTAAAAGGCCAAGTCATGCAGAACTTCCATCAACATGAACAATAATACCCATCTCTGTCCACCCAAATTTCTTTAGTAAAATTCTTATTAGGAACTTATTCAACAAAACTACTGCTCATCAAAAATTTGGGCAAAACAATTAAATCTTGTCCTAAATATGGATAAAGGTGATGTAAAGAGGGTCAAGATGGATTACTATTGGTATTGTAAGTTCTTACTTTATTTACCACAATCATTTTGGAACCAAGATTAATTAGTAAATATCAGGCAACAGATATTGTTCTCTCAGTGGAAAAACTAATTTCAAATTTAGTTGAAGAAGTGCCGATCCGGTTCTAATATTAATCTTGGTTGCGAAATGACTGTAGTAAATAAAGTAAGAACTTACAATACCAATAGTAACCCGTCTTGACCCTCTTTACATCACCTTTATTCAGAAGCATATAAAACCCTGCACAAAATAACACAGAATGGTTGTAGAAACTCAAGTATAGCTCTCTAAGTGTTTGTTGCCAGAAATATCCCTAATTTCCAACAATTTAAGCTTAAATTGAATATCCTGAATTTCCTGAAAACAAAAGGAACTTCAAGAATTGCAAACAGAAATCCCAAGCCATCAAAAAGGAGTGATCTTTTGATCACTCCTTTGCCCTCCTTTGTACCTCCCCAAAAAGGAGGTACAGAAAAAGAACTGCAATCAAAGGATGAGATGAACTAATTCCATTAAATATAAGAAATTCACATTTATCTATGTTTAGCAATAATCCAATTCTTGCAAAAAAATCAGCAACAGATCAGACAGAAATTGCTAAACTGGCCTCAGTTCAGCTAATAAGAAGCAAGTTGTCAGCATAAGCTAAGTATGATATGTCTGTGAATCCTGTAAAACAAGAACAATGTATACCAGACAAAACATTTTCAATAGAAGCATTAAAGATGTGAGGAGAGAGAACTCCCCCCTGTCTAACTCCACACTTGACTGGTATATGTCTGAAAAAATCACCACTTTAATCTTAAATAAGAATACATGTCAGTCAGAGGATATTGTAGCTCAGCTATCAGCTGAAAAACTACTGGGCTACACTTTGATATTTTAACAAAAGCTATAGTGAAGTGATGTAGATCTCTAAGATGCTTTGAACTATACTGGCTATGTACTTCAGAGTCTATCACTAAGAGAAAAAGTTGATGAAGAGTTTTCAGTCCAGTTTCAAGAGGCACAAAAAATGACCAAATTGAATGAAACTACAATTAGTATTCCAAGAATTGTTAGGAAGCAGACACACAGAAGCAATGTATCAGCTGAAAGCACAGAATAATTTTATAAAATTAATGTATTCATCCCCATGGATTGGAAGTTTTATTTCCTGCATTGAAGAATGTCTCTTAAACCACCACCAGAACATTTTGAAAGTTTCACTGCTTACTTCATACTTATCCAGGGAATAGTGAAGAAAGTAAAGAGATGAAAGGGGCATTTTTAAGTTGCAAGCTTTTTTTCAACAAAACAAGGCACACCACATCACTGTAATTGATTTTCTAAATATTTATGATAAAACAATCTATCCAAAGATCCAAATCCTACT
Source organism: Artemia franciscana (assembly GCF_032884065.1). NCBI lineage: Eukaryota > Metazoa > Arthropoda > Branchiopoda > Anostraca > Artemiidae > Artemia > Artemia franciscana. The sequence goes on along the minus strand of NC_088879.1, from coordinate 11,428,442 downwards.
TAATATTTTCATCACTATACCTGTATTGACCAGCACAGTGGAGTGGTTCTTTTCCGCTCTCCAGAGAATCAAGACATATCTAAGAAACACAACATTTGAGAGTAGACTAAATGGCTTAGCCAATCTCAACATCCACAGGAAAATTCCAGTTCACACAGACAATGTATTATCTATTCAGACAAACATTCAAAGTAGACTCAATTTTGTTTTTGTAAGACAAAATAAAACCTAAAATCTTATTGAATCTGCTGGGTTTTACAACTTGTTCCTATAGTCCCTACTCAAAACTTGCATTCAAAGAGCTAAAATAAACTTAAAGTAAGGCCTTAGAATACCAGTTTTCTAAGGGATTTAAAAAAAAAATTCTGTGGGTTGGCCCAGGGACCCCTGGTCAGTCCTCTCCCCATAATTATTTTCTGAGTGCACCACTGACAATGTTACAAGGTAATTAAGGCAAAATTGCATTTAAAGCAATTAAATAGACAACCCTATTTTGAAGAAAATTGGAAGGAAAAACCTTTCTGAACCCAGCAGCAACCACCAAAATATCCTTATCAACATAAAAAAAAGATATCCTGAGGTCACCAGACAAGAAGGACTTAATCAATCATCATCATCATCAGAGCCATTCCTAGGGAGGGGGCAGGCTCAGCTGCCCCAGATACCACAGCTGGTTGCTTTGTTCACTTTGATCAAATTCTTCACTTTGATTCAGCTTATTTTGCTTATATTTGAGTTGGGAGGGGGCACAGTAATTGGTTAATGGAAAAATATTCTAGAATGAAAATTATATTGCTGCAAATTCAACTTTAAGCCCTTTACAGACAATTAAAAGTGATACATTTTTCAATTTATTTTAGATACTGCTTATATACATCTTTTAGTGTCACTCTTGTTTAGACCAGTTTACCTGAAAATTGAATAAACTGTGACAAAATTGAGAACCAGAAAACACATGGGAAATATATAATTTGGGCTATATATTTGTCACTGAGGAGGTTGGGGGTAAAATATAGTTGAGCTACAGTCAAAATGTATTAACTACAATTATTCTATATAAAATTTAGTAAGAATTGTTCTTTTTCGACCTTTTTATATAGCCAACAATAAAACAAAAAATATCACCTTTGAGTGTCCATAAGGGGTTTAAAATTAAATTTCCAAATAAAATGACTGGAAAGAGCAAAACAAAAAGGCATTGAGTGGTGAATTCACTTTATTTGTGGGCAGTAATGTAAAATGCTCAAGTTTAGAAAAATTAATTAGCCTAGCCTACAGCACCCCTCCTGACTCAAAAATAGCAAAGAAAAAACAAATAAAAAGCTGTAATGTTACAGCTTTGGTTGGAAAAGCTTAGACAAAATTGCTAATAGCAATGCTGAGAGACCCTTAAACAGAATTGAAGAAAGAACACTTAAAGAGAAGTTAAGTTCCCTTTAAACTACTTTCATGGTGATTTTATGGGGTACCATACTGGAAAGGTTTTACAAGGCAAATATAAAACTGCAGTATGAGACCATAATGTTAGAGTAGATTGTCATGTATTTTAACTCTCTTTGTGGTTTTCTTCAAGAAGTAAGACAACATTTTGAGGGCTAGGAATTACAGCAAGAGACAAGCAGGATTATGTAGCAGACTCCAAATGCAAAAGGAAGACACCTATAAAGTTTGGTGAAAATGGGGAACATAGCAGCAGTATTAAATTTAGAGGATCTGAAAACATTTGTGTGAACACTTTTAACTTTATATTAGACATATTATATGCTGAACTTATAGGAAGGGAAAATAAATATACCCAGCTTCATAGCAGGTTTGGATTTTTCACAGTTATTAAAGGACTAGGCCCTCAGAAATCACAAAGCAGGAAAATGAGCCTGATGAAGGAAAAAAAGACTAACATGACAATAGCTAGATTTTGTGTTAATTTGATGTAGTTGACATCTATCCAAATATTGACATTGCCTTAAGAATGTTTCTTATTGTGCCTGTAAAAAAAAGTGCACAGGAGAAAAATCCTTCTCTGCCCTTCATTGGGGAGGAACTATTTAAGATCTTCAATTACCCATGACGTCCACGCCTGGTTCAAGGCGCTTGTACGTCCAGGCCTGGTTCAAGGCACTTGTATGTCCACACCTGGAGGTTGGAATGTCATTGGCAGCCCCTTTCTTCAAAAAAGATAAGAAGTTGCTTGAGGATGTCCAGTGTCATGCCACTAAGATGGTTAGCAACATGAATAAATTTCCATACAAAGAAAGACTACATTGTTTGAAGCTGCCAAAGCTGGCATACCAACAGAAAAGGGGTGACATTATTTTAACCAAAAAAATCCTCTCTAAAAACACCCTTCCCGGTCTCTTTGCACAGCCCCTGCATTCTGGTACTAGAGGACATTTATTGAAGCTCTCCATGCAGTGTTCCACAAGTAGACATAGAAGCCACTTCTTCAGCCAAAGAATCATCAATATGTGGAACCAGCTCTCTGGAGAAACAGTTTCTGCTACTTCAACTGACATGTTCATAGTCCCACCTTGATAGGGAATGGCTCTGCCAGGAGTTCCTTTACAATTGGGAAGCTTCATAGTCATCCACAAGAGTGTAATCTAACAGCCACTATCTACACCAAACAAATTCTTTTTTTCATGGAGCATCACAAGGATGGATAATCCTTATATCACTCCAAGCTGTGATTTAAGGTAATGACAGACTGACATCATTAGCCCTGATCACTATTAAGGAAAGAGATGGAAATTCTCTATTAAGGAAAGCTCATGAAATGGTATACATACCATCTCTCATGGTGCTATCATAGGCCTAAATGGAGTTTTTTGCATCTATACACAGTAGATGTGACCATGTATGTTTGCATCTGCAGATGGCAGTAAAATTGGTGTAAACAGTATTACTGGCTTTCATATAAAGTGAATATACCACTCAATGCCTTTTTTAATGCTGTTTACAAATATAATAATCACTTCTACTGAAAATTCAGATTCAAGCACTTTTTGGCCTCTTAAAAATGACCTATATATGGGGTCATTACAAATCTGTAATAGTTTAGAAACAAATTTGGGCTATTTATTTGCACATCAAGGGGGGGGGGGTAAAGCATAGCATATATTAAATATGTAACCATTGCTGTAACTAAACCATTGCTGTATTTTTCTTTTTTTTTGTGTGTGTGGGTGTTTGTGCTTTTGTACTGGTGATTTCTCTTCTCATTATAATTCAACGTGTTTACATATTATGTATTTAATAAATGCTATGCTTTACCCCCACCCCCCTGATGTGCAAATATATAGCCCAAATTTGTTTCTAAACTATTACAGATTTGTGATGACCCCATATATAGGTTATTTTTAAGAGGTCAAAAAGTGCTTAAATCTGAATTTGCAGTAGAAGCAATTACTATATTTGTAAAGAGCATAAAAAGGCATCAAGTGGTATATTCACTTTATATGAAAGCCAGTAATACGGTTTGTACCAATTTTACCCAGATGGCACCTGACAGTGTAATGACTAATGTTTGTATTATGATAGCACCTTATGGTGCCCTCATATACAATCAAGTGAAGAAATACTCAAGACTTTTAATCAACCATAATAGATTGACACTATTATCCCTGCTCACTATTGAGGGAGGCTGACTCAAGAGATGTAGTAAAATGATACCTTTGCATAAAAAAGCATAGAGAATGGCTTTATCAATTGGCTTTGAAGATAAATAGTCTTATTTTCAAAATAATGTATAGTGTGCATAGGTATTTATGTGTTGCTATCTACCAAATTGATTAAACTTATCCTGAATAGCTTGTTGGTTTATTTAATTTAGGCCTATTCAATACCTGCAACACACAGTAGTTATTTAAAACAAAAAATTGCCATCATTAAGATTGTTTCCTTACAGAAAATTGATCCTCTCTCCAATGGTATGAATACGGAGCAGCAAAAATGCTTGGGCCTGGAAGCATCAAATCTATAAATCTAGCCCTGGGAGGGTGATGTATCTATGAGGATGCCAATTACTAAGTTTGGAAATAATATCAGTTTCCCCATAAGCCTTGGATATAGCCTCACAGACTCTTGAGATATCAGCCCTCTTATCAATAGCATTAGGCCAGCTGTTGAAGTAATCTAGCCTAATTGGTTCATAAATAAATCTCAAATTTAAATTGTAAAATGTCAATTAAGGAAGAGAAATTACCCTTAGGGACGTGACGAAAGTGGCAATAGATTCTTTCACAGCCTTCATCATCATAGAAAGGGCAGTTGATGCTTCTAAAGTACCCTGCAGAGGGGAACATTTCCAATTTCTAAGCCTTAAAATTTTCTATTGCAGCAAATTGAATTTTGTTTTTGTAACTGAGAAATAGATGCCGTTGCTATTCGGGATCACACAGTGAGGGCACGCAAAAAACAAATGCTTTTGTGTTTTGTGTCATACCCACACACAATTAGTCGTAAGGTATATAATAATATTTATATTGCTTCTATGATCAGGCTATCTTTTTATTGTAAGATGTTATGTTACAAAAGTTATAAGTTGTATCAAAACTTTTAAATCAGGTCAATAAAAAGTCTAAATATCTTATTATCATATGCATTTTAGCGGCTGTTAATTGCGTTTAATGGGTATTGGTGCATTTAAATATGTTATTATAACTGTAACGCAAATTTTGAAATTTGTTGTGTGTGAAACTGAGCCTCCGTGTAAGTGAAACCTAAGCAACTGAACCGCCGTATAACTGAACCCTTGTAACTGAACTCCGTGCAACTGAATATCCGTACAGCTGAAACTCTCGCTGAAACTATAGCTAAAACTGATCCCTCGTACAACTAAAACCCGTTTAACTGAGGCCCCTGGTAACTGAACCCCCGTACAACTGAACCACATGTAACTGAACCCCCGTTCAAGTGAACCCTCGTGCAACAGAGTCCCCGGTCTTAGTTTTTCAGTATTCTACAAATTTGAGGCAGTATCTGAGGTAAAACGTAAATTAGAAGCTTTACATGTTCAACTTTGTTGGAATTGCTTGCTGTCAAGATCATTCATAATAAAAAGCTGTGTTTTATTGTCACAAAAAAAGAAAATCATAAGTCAAAACCATTAAAGCAGACTTATTTCTCCTTTTTTCAGATGAATTAGACCTTTCCTGAGCATTGAGTAGTAAACATCGGTGTTGAAAATCTTTGTGAATTTAGATAACAATTTTGATTAGTTGTTTTTAGAATAGAATAGAATCGAATAGAATCGGTTTTATTTGCACAATCTCTCGTAGTCATAAAACTAAATGGCGCTTGTGCTTACAAAAAAAAGGATTAAATCAAACGACAAAAAAATCAGAAGACAAATAGGATAAAATCAACAATTATTATACTTTGATACAAAGAAAGGGATGAATGAGTTGGAAAAACGATTTGTGCGTGAAGGAGGTGCTGCTAATCTGTCAATGTTCTTCAGCCTAGTACTTCGATGTTTCACTAAAACTGGTGGTAGTATCAATCTGTATTTATCACTTCTGAGAAAATACCGGCCAAATTCAAAGATCAAACTGAGAAGACGCTCTCGAAGAGAGGGAATTTGTAAAGTGGATAATGCTAACTTATATTCAGTAAAAGCATCGCAAAATATTACTTTGACTGCTCTTTTTTGTATTGTCTCAAGCTAGTCACTTAGGTAAATAGTGTTATTGACTTGTGGGCCCCATACGGGACATGCATACTTTAAAATTGGTCGAATGTAAGTGAGATAGGCTATCCTTGGTTGTGTCACTGAGAAACCAAATCGACGCATTAGTATAAGGGTCCGCATCGCACTATTTGCCTTTCTGATAATTGTATCGACATGAAGGCTGAAAGAGCAGTCGATGCTAAACTTGACACCAAGCACTACTGCCGAAGATTCACTAGGATAAGGAGGAGGAGGGCGATACTACCTCTTGTAAAACTGGATACACATAGTATTTTTTTTATTTAGTTGAAGATGCCCCTAAATATTCCCCGAATAATGTGACGGTTGAGACCATCAGCCGTTCCTTAGATATATCTGATATTTCCTTTCCATAACCAATAAAGGAAAAAGTGTTCTTTTTTTTTATTGTGTTTGGCATTCTTTTTGACATTCCTCTAAACTTTGACCTTTACAATCCATACTTTTTTCGATATTCAGGATTAATCCAGGACTTAGCTACAGAATTTTATTAAGGGGGGGGGGATAAGAGGCGGTGCTACTCAAGTGGTGGTGACAAAAACTAACCATTTAACTAACACGCTACTTGGTGAATTTAAAAACGTTACGGAACACGTTACAAACAATAAACATATATTAAACAATCATAAGAGTAAGTGCTTTTACTAAAATTGTCAGCAATGAGCTACTGCAGACGGCAGTAGTGTAGTGTTAATAAGCTTTTTTTGGGGGGGGGGGCAAAGGTAAATTTTGTATGAATTCGGCTTTTTTTTCAGCCATATTCACCACTAATGCTGCAGCTCATGTCCCTCCTGCCATTTCACCCAACCCCCACGCCAGCACAGGATGCTCACTCTCATAATTGAACCATGCTCTATTCGAATAGTCCCAGGTATCGCGCTATTCATTTGCTCAAAATTTTCAATGGATTTTGACTCTTACACTACTAAACTTACAATGTATATGACTTACTAAAATTATTTATGATTTTTTTATTAAATTGATTAATTTTTGGGTTCACCAATTTATATTGGTAAATGGCATTGATACCTGCGGGCGACATAAAGCCAAACAAAATCATAGGCAGCGCAATTGCGCTGTATTACCATATAAGTATAAGTATAATGTATAAGTATTACCACAGACTGTGTAATATTCCATTGTGACATACACCCCACACTTAAATAGCGACTATGTTTAAAATTTGAAAGTATTCAAAACATAAAGTTAGAATTATTAACTTATTTGTTTGACATTGCTTGACAAAGAATATCCAGAAAATATAACAACTTTTCAGCATCATTGTGGCAGAAACCTTAAACTAATTAAAAATTGCTGGGAATGCCAATAGGAAGGGAAAATTGACTCCTAGAATTTGAAAATTACCTTCCCTTTGTATCTTTGTTAGAAAGAAACGAATTCTATAAAAATTACACAAATAGTTTTCTTCTATAAATCAGGGTATGGGGGGTATACATTTCCAGAGGAGGTTACACTGAATATCGTTTTTATCTCTATAATTCCATTCAAAAGCGAAGCTCAGTCTCCTAGTGCTGCATGATAAAACAGATAAAGATAGAAAAAGAGAACGGTTTGCTACTGCTTATGCGTGGACACAAAATTTCTAAATTTTGAGAAAAACATAAATGTTTTGTTTAAATTCACTTTTATTCTGTTCTCAGCAGACATTTTGTACAGCATGCAGATTCAAAGATAAATATACCACAAGTACCGGTGGTGTTGTGCGAAATATGACTAATTTCAGTCATATTTCTTAGCATATTTATGTCAATTCTTTCTTTGGAGCTGATTAAAAGAAATATTTAGAAAAGACCAAATAGCGAGAAGTATTGTACTTTCTGCCAATACAAGTATTGGCAGTTATGCGTTAGTATGTGAATCCAAAACGCAAGGAATAGGACATAATCAGTGTTTATTACGTATTTCAATGACAAATAAGAGAACCGTAGTTTCAGCTAAATAGTGGAAATAAAAATTTTTACAATTAAATTATTTCTTGGAGCGGATCCCCTGTACCAAATTCCATGACCAAACTACAACCGATTTGACCTACTTAGTTATAGTAGGAATATCATTATAAAAAGCACTAAGTCTTATTTTCTTTTTTTAATGATTTCATTTTCATTCGGAAAACTATGTTCATTGTATATTTACAATCTTGCTCTTCAATGACTCCATTTCTGTCCTATTTGCAGATTTAGAGGGTGTATTCATTACCACTTTTGAAAGTTTCAAAACAAGAAAATTTAGTCTTGAACTAATAGATTTTAGGAAGTAAAATCACCTTAAATATTAGGGGAAAGAATTGACCTGAGCAAATGTGGTGAAACAAGAAGCATAGAATATTTTTCAATTTCCCATTAACTAGGCTGACATTTTACTTGATGATATGGCTTCAAAAGTGAACTTAAATGAGCCTCTTCCGGAGTTTACACAACCATCACCTCCATAAAACCACATTTTAAAAAATGGGTAGCTTACTTTTCTTCAGCAAAGTACAAATTATTTTCTGGTCTTGAGAAGCTATGGGGGTTGTCAGCCCTAATCATGTTAATTTGTGCATGTTTTTATTTTGAATTGGTTATTTATTGTAATTTCTGTTCGTTTTGGGTTTCTTTTATTTATTGATGGTGATTTGTGGTAATTTTACCCTCGGTAGATTATTTGATTTTATTTCTGCTCATTTTTGGTTTAATGGAGTTCTTTGCTTTTCTTTGAAAAACTTATTTTGTGAGAAATTTTTTTAAAATTAATTATAATAAATAATAAATTACTGGAGCCTTATGGCTCTTTTGTAAAGGTAACGCTGTAGCGTTGCATCCGATACAACTCTGTTCCATTTACTTACTACATTTTTTATCGGTGTTTTTTTGAAAAGTTAAGACTTAGATAGGGAGCATGGAATAAGTTTAGTTTTGCCTCGTTGGTAAATTCTAATTACTGTAGCTTGAACTTTTCTTATTTTTCCACCAGTGGAGAGTTGTACGGCAGTCATTTGGGGAAACCTAAAACAAAGTAATAATAGGGCACCAGGCGCCTCCTACTCCCCTCCCCTCAAAGGCATCCAATCAAAATTTCAAGGTAACCCTTTTGTTCAACATAGCAGAAAAGTCCAATAACTATTTCACTTGTGATTACAAGACACCCCCCCACCCTTTGATAAGGGCTGTACTTTGTTCAATTTGTTCATTGTTCACATATGGGATTTATGATTTGGAATAGGGGGCAGTGGCGTAATTTCGCAAAAATCCTGGGGAGGGGGTAAAAATGGAGCCAATTTTCCCAAATCAAGCGAAAATGACTATGAACAAGAGCTAAGAGCTCATATGGCACTTGTGACGAGGCGAGAAGAGCTAAGAGCCAAGAGATCATATGGTATGAGCTCTAAAAAATTCTATGAATCAATAGATTGATTTAATAAGAAAAATAAAAGGCTTAATGCCGGTCAGGATTTAAAGTAAGAGCTCTGAGTCACGATGTCCTTCTAAATATTAAAATCCATTAAGATCCGATCACCCACTCGTAAGTTATAAATACCTAATTTTTTCTAATTTTTCCTCTCCCTTTAGCCCCTGATTGTCGAATCTGGGAAAACGACTTTATCAAGTCAAATTGTGCAGCTCCCTGACACGGCTACCCATTTTAATCGTCCTAGCACGTCCAGAAGCACCAAACTCGCCAAATCACTGAACCCCTCCCCCCAACTCCCCCAAAGAGAGCGAATCCAGTACGATTCTGTCAATCACGTATCAAGGACATTTGTTTATTCTATCCACCAAGCTTCATCCCGATTCCTCCACTCCAAGTGTTTTTCCAAGATTTCCCCCTCCAACTCCCCCCAATGTCAAAAGATCTGGTTGGGATTTGAAATAAGAGCTCTGAGACATGAATTCTTTCGAAAAATCAAATTTCATTAAGATCCAATCATCTATTCGTTAGATAAAAATACCCCAATTTTCACGTTTTCCAAGAATTTCGGTTTCCCCCTCCAACTCCCCCCAATGTAACAGGATCTAGTAGGAATTTAAAATTAGAACTTTAAAGCACAAGATCCTTCTAAATATCAAATTTCATTAAGATCTGGTCACCCTTTCGTAAGTTACAAATACCTCAATTTTCAAAATTACCCCCCCCCCCAATTCCACCAAAGAGAGCAGATCCGGTCCGGTTATGTCAGTCACGTATCTTAGACAGGTTTCTATTCTTCCCATCCAGTTTTATCCTGTCTCGCCGCTTTAAGTGTTTTCTAAGATTTCCGGTCCCCCCAACTGCCTCCCCCCAATTACGCTTGATCCGGTTGAGATTTAAAATAAGAGATCTGAGTTACGAGGTCCTTCTAAATATGAAGTTTCATGAAGATCCGATCACTCCTTCGTAAGTTAAAAATACCTCATTTTTTCTAATTTTTCAGAATTAACCCCTCCCCCAATTACCCCGAAGAGAGCGGATCCGTTCCGGTTATGTCAATCATGTATTTAGGACTTGTGCTTATTTTTCCCACCAAGTTTCGTCCCGATCCCTCCACTCTAAGTGTTTTCCAAGTTTTAGGTTCCCCCCTCCCAACACCCCCCCCAATGTCACCAGATCCGGTCGGGTTTAAAATAAGAGCTCCAAGATACGATATCCTTTTAAATATCAAATTTCACTGAGAGCCGATCACCCGTTCGTAAGTTAAAAATACCTCATTTTTTCTAATTTTTCAGAATTAACCCCCCCCCCCCAACTACCCCAAAGAGAGTGGATCCGTTTCGGTTATGTCAATCATGTATCTAGGACTTGTGCTTAATATTCCCACCAAGTTTCATCCCGATCACTCCACTCTAAGTTTTTTCCAAGTTTTAGGTTTCCCCCTCCCAAATCCCCCCCCCCCCCCAATGTCACCAGATCTGGTCGGGATTTAAAAAAGAGCTCTAATACACCATATATTTCTAGATGTCAAATCTCATTGAGATCCTATCACCCGTTCGTAAGTTAAAAATACCTCATTTTTTTTAATTTTTCAGAATTACCCCCCCCCCAAAGAGAGCGGATCCGTTCCGGTTATGTCAATCATGTATCTGGGACTTGTGCTTATTTTTCCCACCAAGTTTCATCCCGATCCCTCCACTCTAAGTGTTTTCCAAGATTTTAGGTTTCTCCCTCCCATATCCCCCCCCCAGTGTCACCAGATCCAGTCTGGATTTAAAATAACAACTCTGAGACACGATATCCTTCCAAACATCAAATTTCATTAAGATCTGATCAAGAGTTCGTAAGTTAAAACTACTTCAATTTTTCTATTTTCTTCCGAATTAACTGGCCCCCCACTCCCCCCCCCCCAGATGGTCAAATTTGTAAAACGACCATTTCTAATTTAAGCTGGTCCCGTCCTTGATACGCCTGCCAAATTTCATCGTCCTAGCTTACCTGGAAGTGCCTAAAGTAGCAAAACCGGGACCGACAGACAGACCGACAGAATTGGCGATTGCTATATGTCACTTGGTTAATACCAAGTGCCATAAAAATGAAAAACGAGCCGTATAATACCATAAAGGCAAAGATATACAAAAAAACTGACCAGTTTCTCTGGATGCTTGAATTATGCAGGCTTATCTTAGTTTGGAAAAGATTTGCGAAGAAACTAAATTTCAGCTTTGGGAGGACTAGGGTTGGCGGGAGGGGGACTGACACATATCGAATTACGCTAATTACGCCGGGTTCATGTTTGATTCTTGGTTTTAAAAAAAGTATAAGGGTGTTAAGGTGAAGTTCTCTGGAATCTTAAGGGGAGTGTCTAAGGGGAAAATGTGCAACCTACTACCACTACTACTAAAGTTAAGGGTATCAAGGTGAAAACTTCGAGGAATGCTGATGGGGAAATTGAACTAAGTCAAAACACTATGTGTATACAGTTGCAAAAGGACGTATTAGAAATACCTTGTGAGCCGCTTGGAGTACTATGTTGGAACTTTCAGGTATGTTGAACTAACCAAAAGGCATTGTGCACATGCTGCTAATACTACTTATACTAATACGACGACTGCCCAATTTTCAGAGCCCCTTCTTATCTTTGACAGGGACAAGTACAAGTTCAGATTGACTAATCTCTCTCAATTTATGAACATGCCAGTACAAGATATTACTATTATGCCGTCTGGCTTCATCTTCCACAGCTTTGGGAGTTTCGTCTATGGCCTCCACTTCACACCTTCTTGATTCACATTTTCATGCTTTTTCCACTTTCTTTAGATTCCTCTTATTTTCATATGATATATCACTCATATAATTCTTGTACAGGCCCCTCCTCCTCTTAAATAAACTTGAAGCCTTTTCACTAATATTCCTAGCTGCGTTTATAACTTTCTTCCCTAAGACACTATCAGCAACTTCTCACAAACAATTTTTCAAAAACTATTCCATTCATCTTCCGTCTTTTCAAATTTTAAACTCTCCAGTATAGTATTCACCTGTTCCAGGAAAATTTCTCTCAAGTTCATATCTTGGAGTCTATCGGTGTCGACAACCAAACAGAGCTTTTTTATGAACCATCTTGAAAGGCATTTATTAAACAACTTTAAAAAACAAACAGTTCCAAAATGGTTGAACATGTAAAGATTGTAACTAGGGGTTTACCCAATGATGTTACGTCACATCTGTAGAATACTGAAAAACTAAGCATGGGGGCTAAGTTACACGAGGGTTCAGTTGCATGGGGATTCAGTTAAACAGGGGTTCAGTTGCACGGGGGCTGAGTTACACAAAGGTTCAGTTGCATGAGGATTCAGTTAAATAGGGATTCAGTTGCACGGAGGTGAGTTACACGAGGGCTCAGTTAAAAGAGGGTTCAGTTGCACGGGTATTCAGTTACAGGGGTCCAGTTGCTTGAGGTTCTGTTACACGGGGGTTAGTTGCAAAAACGCCTTGAAATTTTTCTGCGCCCGTCATGAGTCCCTATTAGAGGAAAAATCAACCTTGATTCCTGATTTCTGTTCTCATTTTGTACGTATTCAAAGGAAGATCTAGAGCAAAATCTCGGGAGGGGGGACATGTGACAAGAGCACCAGTAATTGACCAAACTGGCAAGATTTTTTTTTAAAGGGCAAAAAACGGAATAAAGGTGACTAAAAAATAAAAGTGTAAGCGTATCCAGGTTGTCAAAGAGCATTTTTATTTTTAGGTCAACTTAAGAAGATATAAATCTAAACTAATGAGTTCTATTTGTGTCATGATTAAAAACTGCTGGAAAAGTTTCTCCAACATAGAAATAGCAAGGTAAACTTTGGATTCTTATAGAAAGAAAAACCGAGAAAATATAAAATATGATTTTCTTTTTCCACGAAAAAGATTATAGTCTATCGATAAAAAACGAAAAAAAATTATTTAAAATTTATTCCACAAAATAAGTTTTTCAAAGAAAAGGAAAGAGCTCCATTAAACCAAAAATAAGCAGAAATAGAGTCAAACAGTCTTCCAAGCGTAAAATTACTACAAATAACCATCAATACTGCAGATGGTATTTAGATACGAGCGTAATATTATAATTAATAATATTCAATAGCCTCGAATATAGATAATTATTTGATATTTTCAGAGCAGAGCGAGGAAAAATACCAGCAACTACTAAAAATAAAGCAAAATAAGCCTCATTTTTGCACGCTTGAATGAATACTTTGCCCTCTTTCAAAGATCGTGTTTACCAAATGGGGACGTACCACACACGGCAGATCACTAATGGGTTATCAGAGATCGTAGATTTACTCCATGTTATTGAACTTATAAGAGCTCGAACTAATGACTGGTTGAAACTAAAAAGAATAAAAATAAAAGTATTTGACTATTTCATATACGAGTGGATGACTCACAATCTTTCCAGCCGAATTTCCACGACTAGGCCAATCCTTTTTTAATCTCTTTTTGAATGCCTAAACAGTTGGTTTAGAGATAAATCTTTCGGAAAAGCTGTTCCCCAAGTTAACATACTTAAATCCAAAGTAATGATCTTATATCCTTACCTGTGGTTTCAGGACAGTCTTAGTGTGCCCCCTAGTGTATTATTTGCTGCATAGCTGAAAATGCACGGTGTGTATACAAAAGCCTGTATCCACGGGGTTACCGTGTTTGAGTCCCCCCCTCCCCCACTAAAGGATTTTTGTTCGACACGTAAAAAATAAAAAACTGCGCATAAACAAATTTTTGATGCATTTTCAAAAGTTGTTCGCACCCTCCCCCCCCCCCAAAAAAAAAAATCCAGGATACAATCTTGGTCGTAGATCTCACTTATCAGCTTATCTGTATTATTACTATCACCTCGCTCTTGCTTTTGTACTGCAATTTGTGCTTGATGAGATGATAGTCTCTCAGGATATAGTCTCAAAGACTGTGCATAAATATTTAATGATCTGAAAAATGAAATTCTGTAATACACAAAGAACTACAAAGTACAATACTATATTTGAAAAAAAAAGAAAATGGAAAAAATGTTTTAACTCAAACCTAAACTTCCCCAGGGTAAGAAAAACCTAAAATATCAAAATTTTATAGTTCATCATGAGCTAATAAATCATCAGGGCTTCCAGTGGGAGGTGCACATGCAGTTGGTGTTACGAAATTCATCTCGTATTCACATCTGTTGGGTTCACTAGCTGACATTATAACGTTGTCAACACCACACGTGAAATGTACCTAATAAAAAAAAAGACAATTAGTCAATATAACACTGTGATTGTAACATTGTGATCACCACATATAAAACGTACCTAATAAAGAAAAGAACAATTAGTCAACATAACATTGTCCTTATCACCAACAGACGAAAAATGTACCTAATAAAGGATATGACAATTACTCAAAAATATAACAAAGTAATTGTCAATATAACATTGTCAACGCCATATGTGAAATGTACCTAATAAAGGATATGACAATTACTCAAAAATATAACAAAGTAATTGTCAATATAACATTGTCAACACCATATGTGAAATGTACCTAATAAAGGATATGACAATTACTCAAAAATATAACAAAGTAATTGTCAATATAACATTGTCAACACCATATGTGAAATGTACCTAATGAAGAAAAGGCCAATTAGTCAATAGTAATTTCTCGACTGCAAAGATGATCGAACTATTCAGATACTAATTTGACCAAGTCCATGAAATGAAAAATATTCAAACAAAAAATAAAAAAATTATTCGCCAATTTTCATTTATTGCTCAAATTATTTGGCAGAGAAAATATACACAATTTTGGTCATTTTTTAAGTAATGGACCTAGTAAAACTGAACTGAAATAAAATCAAGCATCCCAGATGGAAGTAAAGAATGAAGTTGAAACTTAAAATAAACAAAAACTTTTGATTAGCAGTTTATACAACATTTATCGACAAAACTATCTTAAATAGACTGGGTGGTATTTCCCTATAGTTATGGAATTCTGGAAAACTTTCAATTCGGATAAATTTCTATTTTAAAAAAAAACTTCATAAATAAATTTGTAAGCATGACCAAAAGAATGGTCACACAGCATAAGAGGCTAAACTTTTTGTTATTATTTAAAGAATCAATTTGGAAAGTCAAATTCCACGTTTCCTCTCACTGATGTAATTTTGTTTTATTGACATCTGATTTTTGCTCTAGGAAGGGCGAGGGAGGGGGAGTAAAACCCCATTATCACTTCTTTTTTTGGTAGTTTACGCCTGGTGAAGAATTCTTATTTTCAAATTGTGTAAGCAGTTGAATTATTAGCAACTGACTCCCATCAAACTCTCAACATAATGTTTTGCCAACAGCGGCGCTTTCAATAAAGTGTTCCCACTTAGCAACTTACGCAAGAAGAGAGGACATTCAACCCACGACCCCCCCCAAAAAAAAACATCAAAATTGCTACAATCTTACCCACAATTTTCCATTTTTCCTGGAATTCTCTAGTCTTTTTCTACTTATAAGTTTTGCTTTAATTGGTCAGTTCGGCGTTAGAACTTTCAGCTAAAACCTCCCCCTTCCCCGTCAACAATATAACTTTTAAATAATAATCCATGCCAATTGAATTCCAGGTACTCCCACCTCTACACACTAACACATATTGGATAAGAATACGCATTCTTCGGTAATACGATGGTGGAAAAGGACCTTGCTCTCAATAGAAAGAAGAAAAATAAAGCTTATTGTACAGATACCCCCAAGAAAACAAAAAGCAAACCTTGCATGATCTCTGGGGTCCATTCCAACACTGAACACCTTTTTCCAACATCATTATTGAATACTTATTGTTCTCTGGACCTGCCCAATGGCCCCACTGACCAAGGCGCGTTTCACTTCCACCGTGTTTAGGCCTTTGACTAGCCTGGAAAAAAATGTCTTGCATAAGTACATACTGACATACTTACCCGTTCGTACATGTTTGTACCCGTTAGTACATACCAATAGGAAGAACGTACTGACGTGTCCTTAAAGTTAACTCAAACAATTAGAGATTTTATAGTAATGAAAGATGATTCTACTGGGGCAAGCAAACATTTCCATTCTTCTCCTTTTTCCTCTTTATTTTTTATCCCCCATGATCTATCGTGAGGCAGGAGGTTGAAATGGAGGTTTCTGAACAAACTAATCTACTAACTAGCAACAACTTACTACAGAACCAAGCCACCAGAGGCCGAAACAGCTGCGTACTCACTTCCTCCATCCTAATTTACTCAAAGCCTCTTCTTTAAACCCTCCCTCGAAACTCCAAATTCCCTTACATCTTTCTTTACGGCAATTACCAGCCCAATTTGGGGAGGACCTGGTTTTGGTCTTCCCTAGATGCTTATTCATAGGCAATTTCTTTGGAAAACATCTAGTAAATCTTCCTCTGTCTTTTGGAGCACCCACATTTCAGAATCATACTTGACCAACGTTATTATTATAGCTTCCAACATCCAACATCTTGGTTCGATCCACTTGATCCGTTAAAAAGGGCATTAGAACTTTTAATTTGTGATCGAATTAACCTTCTTAGATCTTCCCACGGTCATAAATTCTAAGAAGAGGATAGTCAACACTGTTTATATAGATTTAGTTTAATTAGTTCACATGACAAAGACACACACAAACCTCAAATGTAGTAATTTACCAAGTTCACTGCCATAACTAAAAATACGTTTAGTCTATCATTAGGACAAAAATTTGAATATACTAAATTATTTATTTTTAATTAATTAATTAATTAAACTTATTAAATAAATTGATAATTAAATTAACTAATTAATTATACAAAAAAATTATGAAATTAATGTTGATGTTTAAGAAATAGGCAGGGGAATGATCCAGTGAAGGCAAAGCAAATCACACTTGTGGTGAAAGAAAGATTAAAGTCTTTCTATCACGTTATTTCTAGTCTTTAAATTATATTAAAATGAATCAAATGACATAATTTTTTCACCAAGACTAAACTAGATACTTTCGTCAATTTAGTCAATTAATTTCTTCAAGTCTAGTCAATTTTCAAGTCATAAATTCAAATCAATTTATGAAAAATATGCCTTCAGGAACATCAGCACATCAAACCGAAAGCCAAATGTCCTATATGAGGTGAAGAGGTGATAAGAAAATATTTAAAGTGGATATTTAATCAAGAGGACAACGAGTGAAGACTAAGGAGGAGCAGATCTAAGGAGATCTAAGGAGGAGCAGACTAAGGAGAAGCAGATCAGTGAATACACCGAGGGCAGATCTTACCCGGTGTCAGTCAAATAAGGCTGACAACACCCATACAACGGAGAGATGGAATTGAAAAATTGGACTAGGTCCCAGTTACAATCTGCAATAACTAGTAAAGATTGGTAATTTCTCAAAGACAATCCTAAACTGAAATTGATGAAGAGGTTTCTTTATACTAGAAAAATATGCCACTTTTAAATTGATTACATTAGTTATGACCTTCGCCATCGAAAAAGAGCTGTACTAGACAACTGTCAGAGAAAAAAAAAATTATGCGGTCAGTGATAAAACACTTGAAAACCTAATTAGAGTAAAGTCAAGAAAACATTGGCATAACTTTTTAGGAGTTTAAAAATAATTTATTAATTTCACTTTAATATGACAGCCTATTATCCTAAGGCAAAGATAAGGAAGGCATACAGTAAGAAGAAGAAGAAAAAAACTTTAAATCGAAAGTCACTGGAGGCCAACAAGCCTCTGTCTTATATCTGGAAAGTGAAAAAACACATTCGTCTCCAAAACTGTGGAGTTTTATGCCATCCCCACAAGCCCAGTTTTCTTTTTTTACCTTTAGACGATTTTGAATAAGAGAGCTATTTTACAATTTTAATCCTGAGAGGGGAAGCATGGGAGGGGAACTTGCAGCCCTCAAACTATTGTAAAATATTCCCCTCAACATGTCCTGGAAGTTTCAAGTTAATATTCTCAACCGTTCTTAAGATGTCGCAGATCCACCTTTTTGATAAACTGGATGCACATAGTGCTTTTTGATTTCGTTTAAGATACACGTCTTACCCATGACCTTTCCGGATGCACCTAGGATCAAAACTTTCCCCTTTTCTTAAAGATAAATCATGCATATAAACAAGAGTAAATTGCATATTTCCAATCCTGACTCCAGGGCTGTGGGGGGGGGGATGGCATCTCTGGAGCTCCAGCTATTAGACCTTTTCACTAGTTTGAACAAAATGATAATACCAAATTTTTGCCATCGTTAAGGAGGGTAGTACATAAAAAGGGACAGGGGGAGGTGGGGCACTTCTTCTAAACATGTATTGACAGTTTCAACCTAACACAATCAACCGTTGCTTGAATATTATTAATATTCACTTTTTACAAGCAACAAGGACGAAGTATGTTTTGACTGTGTTTGGAATTTCTCTCAACATTTCCTTAAAGTTTCATCTTAATAACCTAAGCTTTGTTGGAGATCCAAGATCAAACACGCCCTTTTTTCTTGATAAAAAGAATCTTACATTAACAATGAGCAACTTGCATAACTCACAGCCCTTGAATCAGTGGCTGCGGGACAAAGGGGTATGGTCGACTCGCGAGGCAAACTTATTTGACCTTTTAACTCTTCTGGACAAAATGACTATCTGAAAAATCGGTTGAATACATTTGGGGAAAAAACAGTGTTGAGTGAAGGGAGGGGAACTCGTTGCCCTTAAATCATTTTTAAATCACTTTTAACTTTCGAAGTTTCAACGACAACTCTTTCTAAACGAAGTGCCTTGAAATAAATAAATAATGCATTGTGTTCACATTGCTCTCTGCTGAGGCAGCGCTATTGCACTACCTATTATATGAGACTTACATAATCGAAGGGACAAAACTTGTATGTATATTCTCTATCCGTGAACTCAAAACAATGACCGTGAAGGGGTGAAAACTCTTCTTCTGGTCCGTAGTCATTCTTCATCGAGTCCTCGATGTTCTTCAGGTCCCGTTCAATCTCTCGAAGTCGCCTGTCTGCTTCATTGTAGGCATCTCGTGCCGCCTTAGCTGTAAGCAAGATCGCATGGTCAAATTGTGAGTAAGTAAATACCATTAATAATTCATGTCTATTGGTGTTTGGATGACTTCTAGGAGGGGGAGGGGTAAAATACGAAAAGCTGAGTGAAAGTACATACTTTGAAAAAAGTTAATTTCTTTGTAAACCTGGTAGATAGGTAAATTAATAGTCTTTTTCCCCTCTGTTTACAGATGTCTGCATCTGATGGCTGCAGGCAATATTAACCAGGTTCTGCTTCATGTCATCCTTATTTATAATATTAAAAGGGAGATATTTCCTCAATTTCCTCTTGTACCATTCAAAATATGGGTAACGAATAATACAGGAACCTCTGATGTGTCCCAAGAAGAAAAAAAAGTTTTTAATTATTTATTCTTTGGTTTTCTCTTAAAAACTGTGCTTTTAATTTAATTATAGTCGTAGGAGTAGCTGCAACCTAGCAAAGAGGGAACCATAGTAAGCAAAATCTCAAACTAGTACTTTACTGAAAACTTAGCTTGTTTGAGTTTTAGAGAATTTAGATTGTACTAAGAGCTACCGTTGTCGTGGCCCGTGAGATATTATTGTGAGCCTTGTAAATTAATATTCTATTTTCTGCAGGCCAGTAAAGGACATGTCTACTCCTGGGGAATATTTTTGAACAATCTTTTGAAAAATACCCCATATGTTTAACAATCTTTAAAAAAGCTTTAATGATAGAAAAATTAAACAAAACATAAAAGGGGATTATAAACAAAACAACTGAAAAAAGGTGAAAACAATTGATTTAGACAAAACGACAATAAATAGAAACATAAGGGGGCAAATTAAACTGAAAAAACATGCTTTTAGACTTTTTCACACGCTTAAAGAAGTATCTTTTGAGCCAAACTCCTTTTCTTAAGGTCACAACTGGGTATATGTATACATTTTTGATTATTTTTATTGTCTTCTTAGCGATTATCTATGTATCCATTACTTTAGCATTTTACTTAATCTTATGCATCGCACTACATCTAAACGAAAAGTAAAAGAATTTAACACCAAATCACAACATTATTACAGCGACAGATTCACAACTTATAAAACACAGTGAAAACGAATATTCTGACGGAAAACTTGCAAGGAAAAATAGCATAGAAAAAAAAGACATAAGTTAGGATTTTTCATCTTAAAATATCTCCCGTCTGACGAACTATTGTTTTCGTGTTCCGTTGGTTTCTCAAATACACAGATTCAATCCTTATAGTCTCAAATACACAGATTCAATCCTTATAGGGAAAGGGGGAGTTTAGAACTCCTTCTGGTGGTAGGGTTGAGAGGAAGAAAAACACGAAACACTGCGCTTTAAAGATCTTCAATCTTTTTCAGAACAGGAGGGGACTATCCTTAAGACTATTCGACAATGGCTATGCCTATGATTTTTATGCATTTAGTGCCTTATATTTTACTGTGACAAGAACTACCACTGATCGGCATGACCGTGTAAGGCGTTTGATAATAAAATTGTTTATCGTTATTCTTCTCATTTTTTCCCTGTGTGTGAAGATCGGGCTGGTTTCTATTTGGGTTTCTACTTATCCATTCCTTTTTTGGAACTATTGTCACAGCCTTTTATGAATAATTTCACAAAGAGGGAAAGGACAGAGTTTCCCTACAAGACCCTACAAGAAAAATTCAATATTTAGGCTCAAAATGGCATATTTTTACATATGCCATTAACCTCCCTATTAACCAGGTCTGGTATTTATTATTTCTTGACTTATTCATTTTCTACGCTGTTTCTGTATCTGGTCTGTACAGCTTTCACTTCCTGATCTCCATCGCCAGCTTCTTGCAAACAACAAGAGCCAAATCCTCAATTTTGTGTATGTCAGATTTTTTCGGGGAGAGGGGAACCAAAAGAACCAAATTACCAAACAATTTTGCTTTCTCTTCTATTTTATTCCCTACAACAATCATGATTTGACACATTCTCAAAATGTTTGCCAATCTCTCTTTAAATTTTTCCTTACAACTAGAAGAGGCCCAGTTCCTGTCTTTAACTGCAACAAAAAAAATGACTTAATCTTTCTTTCACCATAAGTGCGATTTGTTTTGTCTTTACTGGATCAATCTCTGCCCGTTTCTTAACCATCTCCATAATTGCATAACTATTGTTTTAATTTTGTATAATTAATTAATTAATTTAGTTATTAATTTATTTCATAAGTTTAATTAATTAAAAATGATTATTTTTTTACAATCAAACTTTGTCCAATTCAGCGCTAAAGATTCTAAGAGTCACCTCAATGTTCCAAACTAAGTCGATAATTAACTAAAACTAGAGGCTACTCTTCACTTTAATCAATATAAATAAAACAAAATAAATTGCAATAATTTTGAAACTGTTTGATGTAAAAATTTCTTTATAAATGTTTACAAACATATTTAATGGCACTTACTGGTTTCCTCATTAAAGTAGCAGATGTCGCAATTATACTAATAATGAACAGAGATTGAACAGAGGTTATATTTATAATAAACAGAGATTGGTCAAAAGCCTTGGAATATTTCTATCACCGCCATCACAAAGTATTGGACCATTTAAACGTCTCGTTTTACCTGATCTGAATCGCAGTATGGGTAGAGGCAACAATAACTTCGTACTGAAACGGCTAGCGTTTCAGGCACTTGAATATTGAATTCTATATTTAGCCCTAGCTATTTTTGGTCAAAGAAGCAATCCTTATAAGATATAAAGAAATTTTTCTTTGATTATTTGATGTTTGGAGAACTAAAGTGTTAGGAGATCAAGCATGCTTCGATCCCATGTAGGCTATGTCGTAGCTTTCACGACAAACTTTCTGAGACTTCAATGCCAAAATGGGGAATAATAGGTGTTATTACCCAGAAGTCCTTGGAAGCGAAGGACTCGGGAAGATAAATGAAAACGGAACGCTTCTGTAAGAGCAAAGTGGACTTTGCTCTTACAAATGACCTAATAATTGGGGGCACCATGTTTGCACATAGAACAATCCATACATATTCTTGGAACTCCCCTAACGGGAGAATGCATAATCAAATTGACCACCCTTGATTAATAGAAAATGGAAGCCCAGTCTGCAATATGTGAGAGCTTTCAGAGCGGCTGACGTGGCATCTGATCATGCCCTAATGATAGCGAGGATAGCATTGAAGCTAAAGGCCACACCGAAGATCAGGTCCAAAATAAACCCAACCTTCGACTCCTCGAAGCTTTCCACTGCGGTAGTTCGAAATGAGTTTGTCGTTACACTGTCTAACAAATTTGAAGCCCTTCGCTTAGATTTTGACACTGAGTCAACCTGGAACATCATCAAACAGGCTTACAACCAGACGGCTGTCACTGCGCTTGGGTACGCCAAGAGACCAAAAGACCAAATGGTAATCTGAGAGAACCTGGAATCTGATTGGTGAGTGTCGTAGCTTAAAGCTGCAGCTTCTAAAACGGGGTGAAAACAGGGACGCAATTCTGAGGAACCAAATGTACAAAAACCTAGATGAGCAAGTCAAAAGGAGCGCAAGGAGGGATAAACGCAACCTTTTGTATAAAAAAGCTGCCGTGGCGGAGGAAGCGGCGAAACGTGGTGACTCCAGAGCTGTATACAAGATTACCAATGTAATTGTGGGGAAATGCTGAGTCGTAAACAGACTAATTAAAGCTACGAACGGCAAAATTGTCCGCCAGATAACCCTACGACCCCCTTTTTGAACCTCCAAATCAACATAGAAGAACCTTATAAATAAATAAATAAATAATTTTATTCCTCACGCCTCTCAATAAAAAATTTCTACACAACTAACACCTTTTAAAAAGAAAAATGTTATGGCAGGGCGAAGAGCAGATCGACTGCGGCATAATTGCAATTTAAAGTCGTCCTGCGTTAAAAGTCTCGAGATATGGTATGTTTATGTTTAGGCTATTGGAGAAGGCTTCCAGTGATTTCATCTTTTCGACTGGGAATGGTAGTTTGTTCCAGATCCTGATGACCCGGGGTATGAACGAATGATGGTAAGAATTAGATATTGCAATCTTCATCTTCAGAGGCTCCAATTGCAGATTGTGGGATCTTGTGTTGCTTTGGGGAGTTATTTGAACAAGCTTGTCTTTTACGTTCCCAAAATTCTCATGAACTATCTTGAAGAGGGTTTTTAAGTCTAAGATCGTTCTTCTTGTCTCAAGTTTATGGAGAATGAGCCTTCTTAGAGCTTCGTCATACGGAAGGTTTCTGAATCCTTGAAGTCCTTTTACAAAGCGTTTCTGGACTCGTTCTATTCTGTCAATATCCTTTTTGAGATATTACGACCAGATGACAGTGGCGTATTCAAGCTGTGGCCTGACGTAGCTTGTGTATGCTGAGATCTTTGAGTGAATGTCAAGGTATCGTAGGGAGTGAGTGAGTAGCCAGAGAGTATTCAATGCTTTACGCAAAACCAGACCTATGCTTTTCTGGTTTGAGGTCCAAGCTCAGAATTACGTCCAGGTCCTTTTAACAGGTAGATTTTGTCAGGTCGATACCTTTCATTTTGTATGAGTACATCTGATTTTGGCGGCCAGGATGGAAGACAGAGCATTTTGCTAAATCTGGTGAAAGTTGCCATTCTTCGAGCTTCTCTGTCATGGCATCCAAGTCACTTTGGATTTGTGATGATGCACTAGCTTCTCCCAGGAGCTTCGTATCGTCTGCGAACAGGCCGAAGTCGGTTTAGAAATGGCATTTATGCAAATGTCTATGTACACGACGAACAAGACTGGGCCGAAAACACTACCTTGTGGGACGCCACTGGTTGCATCTGTCCATGTGGATAGTGTGTCTGCAACCTTGACTGCTATTTTTCTATCATTCAAGTACGCTGAGAGCCAATTTTTTAGCTGTCCCTTGATTCCATAGACTTCTAGGCAGTGGATGAGTTTTCGCAAGGATATTCGATCGAAGGCCTTAAGTAGATCGATTAGGATAATATCTATTGGAGTCCCACGGTCCAGGGCAGACTGGATGTAGTCGTGTATCACTACTAGTTGGGAAACAGAAGAACGATTTTTACGGAAGCCATGCTGATGATCTGAGATGAGGTTGTTCAATTCGAGGTGCGAGTTTAACTTATCCACTATGACCCTTTCCATGATTTTCAGGAAAGGTGAAGTAAGGCTGATCGGGCGATAATTCTCCGGGTCACTCTGTTTCCCTTTACTTTGGAAATAGGTGTTACATGGGATAGCTTCCAGGAAGTAGGAAACTTGCATTGCTGGAATAAGATTTGGAAAAGTATTGCCAGAGGTTCACATAGCTCGTCTCTCACTTTTTTCAGGATGAAGGACGGGATGCCATCAGGATTGAGTGCTTTTGACGCTTTCAAGCCCTTCATTGCTCTTAGAACACTACCTGGCATGAAGCCAATGCTGTGGAGCTCGCTTCCTGGATGTGAGTCTTGGAGTTGAAGTAAATAGCAATCGTCAACAGTGAACGTGCTGGCGAAGAATTTTACAAGAAGTTTGGCGAGTCTACTTATGCTTCCAGAGGCTTTGTAACCCCTATGACGTAGAAATTTGACAGGCAGCCCGCAAGCTTAAGAATGGCGGAGCAGCAGGAACTGACAGAATAACAGCCGAGAAATATCACTAAATACTTGTATGGATCTGTGGCTTAAACTCTTTGCTAATATTTGGAAGTCTGAGAAGGTACCCGATGACTGGACAAAAAGTGTGCTCATCAATATTTTCAAGAAGGGAGACGCAAAAAATTGTGGCAACTGGAGGGGCATCAGTCTCCTATCTATTCCGGGTAAACTCTTCTCACAAATTATTCTTCAGCGCATTCAGACAGTCATCGATGAATACCTACGGGACAAACACCACAGTTTCCAGCCGACCCGTTCTTGCACGGGTGTTATCTACACACTACGGTTGATGTTTGAGGAGTGCAATGAATGGCGAGAAATAATGTACGTAATTTTCGAAGACTTCGAGAAAGCCTTCAACTTCATCGGCCGAGGCTCGCGACGAAAAATCCTGCAATACTATTGAATTCCCATATTGCTGCATCATATGAAAACACAGAATGCTGTGTTCGGACCCAAGAAGGAAATACTTGATATTTCCGCATAATGTCCGGGGTAAAACAAGGCATTATTCTTATTCCGTTCCTCTGTGTTCTCGTTGTCAACTATATACACCTTGATTTTACAGGGTTCGGCATCCAAATCGGAGAGGGTAAACAGCTAGCCGATCTGGATTTTGCGGAAGATATTGCCTTGATGGAGAGTAATAAGACCAAACTCAAGGATCTCCTCAACACTATCCGCGAAAATGGTGGCCGACTTGGCCTCAAGATCAACACAGAGGAGACAAAGAGCATTGCGACAACTAATTACCCCTGAACATAAAGTGTCGAGATTCAACTATCAAGCAGGTCGCGGAGTTCAGGTAACTTGGCAAAATGGTAGAAAATTCAGTGTTAGGCGAGCGGTAAGTACAATTGAGCATAGGGCAAGCCAGTGCAGCTTTTAACCGACTAAAACCAGCATGGCGATCGAAAAAGTATTCTACGAAATTAAAATGAGGCTATTTAATAGCAAAATCTTTTCTGCACTCCTCTACAACAGTGAGTGTTGGAATTTAAGTCAATGACAAGAGAGACGGGTTCTTGCCTTCGAAAACAACTGCCTTCGGAGGATTCAGAATATCAAGTGGAGAGATCACGTCACAAACCAGAATGTTCGATCTATATCAGGCAGCTAATGGTTAAGGGCATCATTCGGCAATGAAGGTGGCGATACCTTGGGCACGTGATCTGTATAAAGGACAATAGGATCCCAAGACAGATCTTGGAACGGCAACCTCAGGGAAACCGCGGGAGAGGTCGACCAAAAAAACACCTTGCGTCACAGATATAGACGGAACCTGTCCAATATTCATACGACGATACAAACCCAATTTTAAGACGTTTCGGCAGCGGCACACATGCGGGACCACTGGCGGCCCTTCGTGGATGCCCTGAGTTTCTCTGGCGGCATAGGAGGATCTAAGGTCTAAGGTAAGGTCTATGTGAATGAGACTTTTAGAAATCTTCAAGATTATAGGAATCAGGAAACTTGGATCCCGTGTAGGGTAAATAATCACTTTCCAGACGATTTTCTTTATTAGTCGAAGATAGGTAAATGACCTATGTGAGACCTTAGACATTTGATCAAAAACTTTCAAGATGAACAATTTGAGCTAGCTCTACTATTTTCTTTTTTTCTACTACTACTATATTACTTTACTATTTTATATTTACTTTACTATTACTACTATTTTCTTTAAAATATCAAAAGACAAGCCTGGAAAACAAGTGTTTACTATATCTCTCCTGTGCTGTAAGCAAGGAGCTTGTGATGGAGGCGAGCAATTGAAAGATTAAACCATTTTAAAGACTAAAAAAAAATTTTCGCACAAAATCAACTAATTATGCTTTAGCTTAGGCCAGTTAGAGCAAACTATACTCATTAGGGCATACTTATACCCATCAGAGCATACTTAGGGCATACTATACTCATTAGGGCATACTTATACTCATTAGAGCGTACTTAGGGCATACTATACTCATTAGGGCATACTTATACTCATTAGAGCATACTTAGGGCATACTATACTCATTAGAGTAATGGTTCAGTTAGTTCTTTGTTTTAAATGTCACAATTCAAAAACGATTGATTTTGTCTAACTTCTTTGCACTAATCCTTATGTCCAGTGGACGAATCAGCTTTCAAATTTAAATTACGAATTCTGTAGAAATCTGGATTCTACGTTAACCCAAAAAGTTTATCAAGTAATAAATCCTTCACGTGGGTGTAACCCTCTAGGATAGCCTCCCAGACAGCATAAGGGGCTTTGGACCGATTTCTTCATTGAAATTCCAAGTCAAAGCTCTTCGGTAATGATCCAGGATGACAGCATATTCCTTGTGAGTACAGTCAATACTCGATAGCCCAAACCTCAATAAATCGAAATCCTCGATATCTCGAATTATTTTCTACTCCTTTCGAAAAACCTGTCTATGTCGAAGAAAAAACCATACATAATTCAAAATATTTTTGTGGTCAAATTTACCTCTGCAAGTCGCACTGATCCGAAAATTACCTCAATAACTCAAAATTCAGCAAGTTGTTATTAAATTTTTACTTTACCTGAACAAGTTAAAGTTTACCTCTGTATGTCGAGGTTTTTAAAAAAGGCTTCTATTAGTCGAAGCCCCATTATGCAGGTTGCAACATGTACACTTTAAATAAGTATTAATTTTGTTTATCACATTGTTGTATCAGATTCTGCCAATGCTTAGGTGTCTAATTCTTAGCAAACTAAATTTAATATTAACATTTTAAAGTAAATATGGCGGACAGGCCATTCGGCCTTCTAGCAGTGGCAGTTTATTTCTTATTGTATTGCATATGATGTATTATATTGTATGTTGTATGAATACCGTTCGTGTTGCATGAATAATAAATTGGTATTGTATATTATATGTTTTGTACAGTATATTGTATTGTATAATGTATGTTGCACTGTATACTGTATGAATATCGTTTGTATTGTATGAGTACCATTTGTTATTACTCAATTTGCTATTATTCATTTGTATGAATAATAGCTTTCTATTGTTTATTATAGGTTTTGTATAGTATATTGTATTGTATGTTGTATATTGTTTATTGTATGAATATCGTTTGTATTGTATGAATAACAAATTTATATTGTATATTATATGTTTCGTATAGTATATTGGATTGCATATGGTGTATTGTTTTGTATATTGCATGAATATCGCTTGTATTGTATGAATAATAAATTGGTATTGAATATTATTATGTTTTTTACACTATATTGTATGTTGCACTATATATTGCATGAATATCGTTTGTATTGTATGAATGATAGCTTTGTATTGTATATTGTATGTATTTTATTGTATATTGTATGAATACCATTTGTATTGTATGAATAATAGCTTTTTATTGTTTATTCTATGTTTTGTATACTATATTGTATTGTACGTTGTATATTGTATGTTACATTGTATATTCTATGAATATCGTTTGTATTGTATGAATAACGAATTTGCATTGTATATTACATGTTTCGTATAGTGTATTGTATTACATATGGCGTATTGTATTGTATATTGCATGAATATCGCTTGTATTGTATGAATAATAATACATAGGTATTGTATATTATATGATTTGTACAGCATATTTTATTGTATATTGCATGAATATCGTTCTTACTGTTCGAATGATAGCTTTGTATTGTATATTGTATGTATTTTATTGTATATTGTATGAATATACAATTTACAATATACAAATAATACAATATACAAACTATATACAGTGTACAAATAATCATTTAAATTGTATGAATAATAGTTTTTTATTGTATATTGTATGTTTTGTGTAGTATATTGTATTGTATGGTGTATATTATATGTATAGTGTCTGAATATTGTTTGTATTGCATGAATAGTGGCCGACTCAACTTAAAAACGATATGATTTTGACTCATTTATGACTAGTTTTTTTTGTCTCAGCCAATCGACTAGAGTTTATATATAAATTTATGGGTTTATCTTTACACACGAGTTTATGCTTTATACAAGTTTATGTTTCTGTTGTAAGAGCAATCATACATATGTTCATGTGCAATAATATCAACTTCGACCTGTTAATTTGAACCTCATACCTTCATCGACAATTTTCTGAGTTTCAGGATCATATGGTAGAGTCTCTTCAACGGGAAGAACTTCTGAGTCCTCAGTTCTATCATCATGATCAGCTTCTCCATGGTCAAAATCCTCTTCTTCCTCATCAGTTTCTCCTTCAGGAATTTCAGGTAATTCACCTCCTTCAGCTGGCGGAGTGACAGTGCTAGAGGGTGGAGGACTAGCTACTTCTTCTTCATGAGTGAGATAAGGCTTCATCAAAACGAACCCAGTATTCAGCTTAAAATTGATAAAATAAAATTAAAACAATATGAACCAAAAGAAGTTTTTAGGTTGTCAAATGCAAAAAAAAAAATATCCTTATAATATATATATATATATATATATATATATATATATATATATATATATATATATATATATATATATATATATATATATATTTATATAATCTTTGGTTACTCCTACTGTAGTTTCACTCTTCAGTGATACTACAGTAGTTTTTGCTCGAAAGGATTGCTTCTTCAAAAGTTTGAATGACTCGTCTGAAGAAAGTAACAAGAGCTAAGAGCTCATATGGCACTTGTGACGAGGCGAGAAGAGCTAAGAGCCAAGAGATCATATGGTATGAGCTCTAACAAAATTCTATGAATCAATAGATTGATTTAAAAAGGAAAATAAGAGGCTTAATGCCGGTCAAGATTTAAAATAAGAGCCCTGAGTCACAAAGTCCTTCTAAATATCAAAATTCATTAAGATCCGATCACCCACTCGTAAGTTGTAAATACATAATTTTTTCTTATTTTTCCTCTCCCTTTTGCCCCCCAGATGGTCGAATTTGGGAAAACGACTTTATCAAGTCAAATTGTGCAGCTCCCTGACACGCCTACCAATTTTCATCGCCCTAGCACGTCCAGAAGCACCGAACTCGCCAAATCACTGAACCCCTCCCCCCAACTCCCCCAAAGAGAGCGAATCCAGTACGATTCTGTCAATCACGTATCAAGGACATTTATTTATTCTATCCACCAAGCTTCATCCCGATTCCTACACTCCAAGTGTTTTTCCAAGATTTCCCCCTCCAAATCCCCACAATGTCAAAAGATCTGGTCGGGATTTGAAATAAGAGCTCTGAGACATGAATTCCTTCTAAAAATCAAATTTCAATACGATCCGATCATCTATTCGTAAGATATAAATACTCCAATTTTCATGTTTTCCAAGAATTCCGGTTCCCCCCTCCAACTCCCCCGAATGTCACAGGATCTGGTCGGAATTTGAAATTAGAACTTTAAAGCACAAGATCCTTCTAAATATCAAATTTCATTAAGATCTGGTCACCCTTTCGTAAGTTACAAATACCTCAATTTTCAATATTACCCCCCCCCCCCCCCCCCCGGAGCATATCCGGTCCAGTTAAGTCAGTCACGTATCTTAGACAGGTTTCTATTCTTCCCATCCAGTTTCATCCAGATCTCACCGCTTTAAGTATTTTCTAAGATTTCCGGTCCCCCCAACTGCTCCCCCCCCCATTTACGCTTGATCCGGTCGAGATTTAAAATAAGATATCGGAGTTACGAGGTCCTTCTAAATATGAAGTTTCATGAAGATCCGATCACACCTTCGTAAGTTAAAAATACGTCATTTTTCTTATTTTTCAGAATTACCCCCCCCCCGCAATTGAGCGGATCCGTTCCAATTATGTAAATCACGTATGCAAGACCTCTGCTTATTTTTCCAACCAAGTTTCATCCCAATCCCTCCAATCTAAGCGTTTCCCATCATTTTAGGTTTCCCCACCCCAAACTTCCCCCAATGTCACCAGATCCGGTCAGGATTTAAAATAAGAGCTTGGAGACACGATATCCTTCTAAAAATCAAATTTCATGGAGATCCGATCACCCGTTCGTAAGTTAAAAATACCTCATTTTTTCTAATTTTTCAGAATTAACCCCCCCCAACTACCCCAAAGAGAGCGGATCCGTTCTGGTTATGTCAATCATGTATCTAGGA
This sequence comes from Artemia franciscana, assembly GCF_032884065.1. NCBI lineage: Eukaryota > Metazoa > Arthropoda > Branchiopoda > Anostraca > Artemiidae > Artemia > Artemia franciscana. Next base: position 11,397,548 of record NC_088879.1, on the reverse strand, counting down.
CTCGTGTTTTTTTCCCACCAAGTTTCATCCCAATCCCTCCACTCTAAATGTTTTCCAATTTTTAGGTTTCTCCCTCCCAACTCCCCCCCCCCAGTGTCACCAGATCCGGTCGGGTTTAAAATAAGAGCTCTGAGACACGATATCCTTCTAAACATCAAATTTCATTGAGATCCGATCACCCGTTCGTAAGTTGAAAATACCTAATTTTTCTAATTTTTAAGAATTACTCCCCCCCAACTACCCCAAAGAGAGAAAATCAGTTCCGATTATGTCAATCATGTATCTGGGACTTGCGCTTATTTTTCCCATTAAGTTTCATCCCGATCCCTCCACTCTAAGTGTTTTCCAAGATTTAGGTTTCCCCCCTCCAACTCCCCCAATGTCATCAGACCCAGTCGGGATTTAAAATAAGAGCTCTGAGACACAATATCATTCCAAACATCAAATTTCATTAAGATCCAATCACCCGCTCATAAGTTAAAAATACTTCATTTTTCCTATTTATTCCGAATTAACCGGTCCCCACTCCCCCCCCAGATGGTCAAATCGGGAAAACGACTATTTCTAATTTAATCAGGTCCGGTCCCTAATACGCTTGCCAAATTTCATCGTCCTAGCTTACCTGGAAGTGCCTAAAGTAGCAAAACCGGGACTTTAGGTTTTCCCCCTCCAACTCCCCCCAATGTCATCAGATCCGGTCGGGATTTAAAATAAGAACTCTGAGACACAATATCATTCCAAACATCAAATTTCATTAAGATCCAATCACCCGCTGATAAGTTAAAAATACTTCATTTTTTCTATTTTTTGCGAATTAACCGGGCCCCCACTCCCCCCCCCAGATGGTCAAATCGGGAAAACGACTATTTCTAATTTAATCTGGTCCGGTCCCTGATACGCTTGCCAAATTTCATCGTCCTAGCTTACCTGGAAGTGCCTAAAGTAGCAAAACCGGGACCGACAGACAGACCGACAGAATTGGCGACTGCTATATGTCACTTGGTTAATACCAAGTGCCATAAAAATAAATATATTGGTCAACGAAATTTAGTAAATAAGTTAAGACGTTCTAAAAAAAGAAACAATACACTGAAAAATTTAATGAGAAAAAGCGAGATATGCGGGGCACTTGGCAGACCATTAGCAGCGTGATTAAAGGTACAATGAAACAAGATGGCCTCATAAATGATATCATTGTCGAGATTGTTACAGTCATTGATAAGCAGCAGATTGCTAACGAATTTGGTAAATTTTTCTCTGGTATTAGAAGTAGAATCAAGCAAGACACTTCCCACGGAGACCCAGCGAAAAGTGACACGCTCTTTGAAGATAATCGAGGCAAACACCATAACTTTCAATTTAAGAAAGCTTCAATTGAAGAGTTAATAAAAATTGTGAAGAATTTAAAGTCAAATACTGCTGGTATTGACGGTTTGAATGTGAAAGCATTCAAAGTAGTTTCAGTGTATCTACTACCATGTCTTCTTTACCTCGTTAACCTGTCACTTGAAGTCGGTCAATTCCCTGACGCGCTTAAAAAAGCAAAGGTCCAACCACTGTTCAAATCAGGCAATAAGCAAGATATGACGAACTAGCGACCAATAAGCTTGTTACCACTATTCTCAAAAATATAGAGAAAATAGTACATCGACGGCTATACGAATATTTAGACAAGCTCGGAATATTAAGTGAGTCACAGTTCAGTTTCAGAACTAAACATTCAACTGTTCATGCGGCATACCATCTAAAGGAGTGCGTTAATAGTGCCCTAGAAAGGAATCTTATCGCTCTTACTGTGTTCATAGATTTTAGAAAAACATTTGATACCGTTGATTTTAATCTTTTATTAAGTAGGTTAGCTTGTTTAGGAGTCCGTGAAAAGCGTTTGGAATGGTTTAGGTCTTACCTGCATGGTAGGTGCATCAAACTTATAATCGATGATGTGGTAGAGAAAGCCTTCAATGTGAGTTGTGGAGTGCCCCAAGGTTCGGTATTAGGACCTTCACTCTTTCTGATATACGTGGATACAATGCGTTTTTACCTTCCTGGTGCCGTAGTTACATCATTGACAGATGACACAGCGCTTACAGTGATTGCGAAATCTGTCGAGGATCTTATAGCGATAACTAATGTAACTCTGGAGAATATATCTCATTTCACAAAGCATAGTTTTCTTGCAGTAAATATTGAGAAGACTAGTTATATGATTTTTAGTCGTACTGGTAAAGTTGTAAATAATTGTCATAGTATTCTTTTACAAGGTGTTTCCATTAGTCATGTTTTTCAATGTAGATATCTAGGATTTTATTTTGATGTAAATTTTAGTTGGATTCATCATTGTAAAGATTTATCTTCAAAATTGGCTCGCGGAGTTGGTATTTTAAGAAGATTTCATAAATATTTTTTCCTCTACATGTTCTGAAAGCAATTTATTATTCGATTGTTCATCCTTATTTAGTGTATGTTGTTCATTGTATGCAAGCAATTTTTCTAGTCATATGAAAAGGGTCCAGATTGTGCAGGATACGGCAATTAGAAGTTTGGGTGAGTATCTTGCAGGGGTAGTAATAGAGATTGTTTTAGAGATTAAGATATTTTGAATATTGATTTTATTAAGTCTCAGCAGATTTTAATTTTTGTATACCAAGTTTTAAATGGGTTGTCTCCTCAGTACTTTAGAAGTTTTTATCGATGTAATTCAAATTATCCCGATTATTCTACTAGGAATTCTGAGCAGTTGACTAGTGAAATAAGGCATACAACGCGATCTGGGCTTATGATTAAACATGTAGGTGTTGATATTTGGAACTCAGTTCCAGAGAGTATTAGGTGGTCTGAAAACCTTACATTATTTAAAGGAAGAATAAAAAATTATTTTTTAAAAATAATTTTTAAATTATATTGGTTAAAATTTTATCGTTTTTTTTTACGATGAGAAATGGCTGTATAGAGAATGCATAATTTTTCGTCTGTTTTTTTTTCTCTTTGCGTATTTCTTTGATTTCGAATGAATAGTTATCATTTATATGTTTTTGTTTCGCTGCTGAGCATGGACATTTTAGGTCTCTAAATTGAACAGCATATTGTTGATTGTAAGCACAATTTTATTAGTTTTTTTTGATGAAATAAACACATACCTACCTACCAACCAGTGGCATTTTTTTTTTAAATCCCCACGCCTAAATTCTAATCCCTCTCTAAAGCTCAAAAAGAAGGAATAGTAAAGAGAACTACGAAAATTCTTGAAAACACTAATTAATCCCTAGAGCTCGAAAAGAAGGGGTAAAATAGGGAACTGCAAAATTCTTGAACCAGGGAAATTTTCGACTTCTTCCCTTACCTTGGATTTTTCAGAAAAAGAGGAAGAAAAACATATAAATCTGGATATTTGGGCTAAAAAAAATTGTAACATCTTCTGGAGAAGTGTAGAGGGTTAAGGGATTTGAAATATAAAGTTTTTGGAGTAGATGAGGGGGAAGAGTTGTGTGTTATAAAATTGTGGGAGAGTAGGTGTTTTATTCAAATTAGGAATCTGGCATGGTTTATTCTTGAGGGCATGACCTACCGAGAGGGCTTTCTACAATATATTTCTTTATATTAGTGTTTTTGCATGTTATCATTTCTTACCATTTCGTTTAATTAATTCCTTTGATTCCTTTTGTGCGAAGTTGTTCTTTTTTTCTCTTGTTTTTTTTGTGACAATGACCCTGCATTATTCCTTGTGTCAACTATTCTATATTACTAAACTAATCTATAGCTGGTATTGTTGCCACTAGTTGTTCAACAAATCATTCCGAATGCAGCATTTAGGTTCTATGTCAAGATTATTCCTGTCTATCCGTTCTGTCTTTTATCCTATCTTCTTGCATGACATTACGTGCTCTTGTTCCAAAGTCTGTGGGCACTCCTACTCAAACTTTTCTCCTCAGTTGATAGTATTTTTTCCTAAATCGTAACACTGAAGTCCCAATCCCTCCTTAGTCCCTTTTCCTAAATCCTTGTTCCTTTAAATCCACTTAAAGGAATTGTCAGGTTATTTGCATGCATCGTCAGGTTATTTTCAGGATTGTGCTTACATTTCATTGTTGCATCTTTTTCCACATACTTTTTCCATATCATATTTTCTTTTTTCCTCTTAATATTTTTCTTATTTTTCCCCATTTTCTTAATTTTCTCATTCCTCATTTTTTCCTTTTTATTTTTACTCTTACTCGTACTCTTGTAGAGACATTTTTTCCTTGACCAAAACGCTCAGATATTCTAAATTACACGAGAAAGGACCGGATCCCGCGAGACAATCTTGCCTCTGAACACTTCAATTCTACTATGTATAGGTGTTATTTTCTAGGGCCATTTGCAGGTGTTTCAAAATTTAATTTTATTCTATTTCTCAAGATTTTTAATTTACTTATGTTATTGTATTGCCATCCTTTAGTTTCGTGATTTTCCGTACCGTAACATGATTATAATACAACATGATTATGATACAAACGTATAAATACCTTTGTTTTTATTTTAATTCTTTAGTTTTTCAGCTAATGACGACCACTAGTGTATGTGGTCGAAATATCCAGATTTTTGTATTTATCCTCATCTATCCTAAAAAGACTTATCCTCATTTGAAATTTATTTGTTCAACAGGTATCAAAAGGACGTATCTCCATAATTGTAAATATTCAGAAGAACAATAGAAACCTTACAACTTTTTATTTCTCCTTAAATAGTCGTAAATCAAAAACGGATCGATATGTGAAATCAGTACATATCACAAATACAGAAGAGAGAAATAATGAGGACTTTTTTTCCCAAGACAGTTAACGAACAAAACATTTCGGCCCTATATCTAAGGCCAACTCCAGCAAAAAAAATAATAAATAATAACAAACTTATAATAAAAGTTCTTGGTTGAAAATCCATTTTTTAAAATAGCCTAGACATTATTACTTCTTAACGAAAAGTTAAGCCAAGACCGTGTGATAAAAGCTAACATTTTACAAGCTAAAAAGGCTCATTCATTTCACTAACTGTACTAAAAATTGGAATAATTTCTTATTGCGATGTTTACCTTCTCTGCAGCTAATCTTGTAGTTGGGATCTTTTGGGATTGTGCTTGTTTTTATTGGTTCCTATTTTTGTTTTATTTTGAATTAGATTATTTTCTATAATTAATTTTGTGTACACAGGGTTGAGTGTGTATTCACCACCCAAGTCTCTATTTAGGGATATATTATTATTTAAGCTTCTGCTGATTTCGATTGCCTCGCGGACAATTTGTTTGATTCCTAGGTCATTGCTAATTAGAATCGTTTCGTCAACTAGAACATAATGGTTTGGATTTTCAAAAATATCATTGCTTAAAGCTGAATCGAAAGATATGGAGCTATTTTCATATTTTAATGCTTTTTCAATACTTTCTTAGTGTTGTTGTAATCTTGTTCCTAAATTTTGATGGGTTCGACCACTGTAATAATTTTCACAGCTACATGGTATTTGGTACACCCCTCTTAGACAAGTAACTGGGGTTTTATCCCTACCAGAATTGAGAAAATTCATTATTCTTAAATTACTTGTGAAGACAACACGTAAATTATTTTTTAAACAAACTTTTTTCAGTTTTGAAGTATTTTCGAAGTATAAGGTAGGTTTAAATATAAAATATTTAAGCAATCATATTTTTGAAAATCCAAACCATTACGTCCTTTTTGACGAAACAATTCTAATTGTATTAAAATAACCAACATTTTTAATATTGGTAAAGAGGCAAACAGTGGGAGTGGAAATAAACAGAACAAGAGCTAAGAGCTCATATGGTACTTGTGACGAGTTCGGAAGAGCCAAAGAGCCTAGAGCTCATACGGTATGAGCTCTGGCAAAATTCTGAGAATCAATAGATCACTCTAAAAGGAAAATCAGATGCTTAATGTCGGTCCGGATTTAAAATAAGAGCTCTGAGTCACGAGGTCCTTCTAAATATCAAAACTCATTAAGATCCGATCACCCACTCGTAAGTTAAAAATTCTTCAATTTTTCTAATTTGTCCTCTCCCTTCAGCCCCCCAGATGGTCGAATCGGGGAAAGGACTTTATCAAGTCAATTTGTGCAGCTCCCTGACATGCCTACGAATTTTCATCGTCCTAGCTCGTCCAGAAGCACCCAACTCACCAAAGTACTGAACCCCACCCTCTAATTCCCCCAAAGAGAATGGATCCAGTCCGGTTACGTCAATCACGTATCTACGACATTCATAAGCGTTTTCCAAGATTTCAGGTTTCCCCCTCCAACTCTCCAATGTCAACAGATCTGGTTGGGATTTGAAATAAGAGCTCTGAGACGTAAGTTCCTTCTAAATATCAAATTTCATTCAAATTTCAAGTTAAAATTACCTCATTTTTTCTAGTTTTTTCGAATTACTCTCCCCCCCCCCAACTCCACAAAGAAAACGGATCCGGTCAGGTTATTTCCGTCACATATCTTGGACGTGTGCCTATTCTTCTCACCAAGTTTCATCCTGATCTTTCCGCTTTAAGCGTTTTCCAAGATTCCCCCCCCCCCCCAATGACACTGGATCCGGTCGAGATTTAAAATAAGAGATCTGAGTTACAAGGTCCTTCTAAATATGAATTTCATTAAGATCCGATCACTCCTTCGTAAGTTAAATATACCTTATTTTTTCTAATTTTTAGAATTAACCCCCCTCCCTCCAATTCCCCAAAGAGAGCGGATCCGTTCTGGTTATGTCAATCACATATCTAGGACTTGTGATTATTTTTCCCACTAAGTTTCATCCCGATCCCTCCACTCTAAGCGTTTTCCAAGATTGTAGGACCCCCACTCAATTCCCCCCAATGTCACCGGATCCAGTCGGGACTTAAAATAAGAGCTCTGAAACACGATATCCTTCCAACCATCAAATTTCATTAGATCCAATCACTCCTTCGTAAGCTAAAAATACCTCTTTTTTCTAATTTTTCAGAATCAACCCTCCCCCCAACTCCCAAAAAGAGAGTGGATTTATTCCGGTTGGGTCAATCACGTATCTAGGACTTGTGACTGATTTCCCACCAAGTTCCATCCCGATCCCTCCACTCTAAGCGTTTTCCAAGGTTTTAGATCCCCCCAAGTCCCCGCAATGTCACCGGATCCAGTCGGGATTTAAAATAAGAGCTCTGAGACATGACATCCTTCAAAACATCAAATTTGACTAAGATCTGATCACCCGTTCGTAAGTAAAAATACCTCATTTTTTCTAATTTTTCCGATTTACTTTTCCTAACCTTACTCTCACTTTTCCTAACCTTACCGGTATACTTTCTTCTTTAAAAAAAGTGGCAAATAACAGCCCTTAAGGTAGGTAAATCCAGTGAAAAGACTTACCAAGGCATAGTACACAAAAGGTAAGTAAGTCCATAGAAAGGAAATTTATTAGGAGGAAGATAGGTTTACCTCCATAGTATTATCAAGTGTTGTTCTAAATTAAGAAATAAACTCATTTTAAAAAAGGCAATATAGCTTCCTTTTAGGTTCAATTTCCGCTTGTTTTACTTATATTTTTATCGTCATGCCCCAAAAAGTGCCATATAAAAGTGAAAACCTACAAATGAAACAAAATGATTACAAATGAAACAAGTGAGAAAAACAAACTTAAAACTTAACAAGAGCTAAGAGCTCATATGGCACTTTTGACGAGGTCGGAAGAACCAAGAGCTCATATGGTATGAGCTCTAGCAAAACTCTAAGAATCAATAGATTGCTTTAAAAGGAAAATTAGAGGCTTAAAGCCGGTCGGGATTTAAAATAAGAGCTCTGAGTCACGAGTTCCTTCTAAACATCAAAATTCATTAAGATCCGATCACCCACTCATGAGTTAAAAATACCCCATTTTTTTAATTTTTCCTCTTCCTTCAGCCCCCCCCCAGATGGTCAAATCGGGGAAAACGACTTTATCAAGTCAATTTGTACATCTACCTGACATGCCTCCCAATTTTCATCGTCCTAGCACGTTCAGAAGCACCAAACTCGCCAAAGCAATGAACCCCACCACCTAACTCCCCCAAAGAGAGCGGATCCAGTCCAGTTACGTCAATCACGTATCTACGGCATTTATAAGCGTTTTCCAAGATTTCCGGTTTCCCCCTCCAACTCCCCCCAATGTCAATAGATCTGTTCTGGATTTAAAATAAGAGCTCTGAGACATGAGTTCCTTCTAAATATCAAATTTCATTAAGTCTAGTCACCCGTTCCTTAAGTTAAAAATACCACAGTTTTTCTAATTTTTCCAAATTAACAACCCCCAACTCCCCCAAAGAGAACAGATCCTTACCAACTATGTCAATCTCGTATCTATAACTTGTGCTTATTCTTCCCATCAAGTTTCATCCCGATCTCTCCACTCTAAGCGTTTTCCAAGATTCCCGGTTTCCAAGATTTCTGTTTCCCCCTTTAAGCCTCTATGTTCCCGGATCCGATTCGAATTGAAAATGGATTATCTGAGACATGAGTTTCTTCTATATATCAAGTTTCATTAAGATCCGATCACCAATTCGTAAGATACCTGGATTTTCACGTTTTCCAAGATTTCCGGTTTCCCCCTTCAACTCCCTTCAGTGTCACCGGATCTGGTCGGGATTAAAAATGAGAGTGCTAAAGCAAAAGATCCTTCTAGATATAAAATTTCATTAAGATCTGATCACCCGTTCGTAAATTACAAATACCTCGTTTTTTCTAATTTTTCCAAATTACTCCCCCCCAACTCCACTAAAGAGAGCGGATCCGGTCAAGTTATATCAGTCACCTATCTTGGACTTAAGCTTATTCTTTCCACCAAGTTTCATCACCTATCTTGGACTTAAGCTTATTCTTTTCACCAAGTTTCATCCTGATCTCTCCGCTTTAAGCATTTTCCAAGATTTCCGGTCCCCCCCCCCCTTTATGACACTGGATCCGATCGGGATTCAAAAAAGAGATCTGAGTTTCGAGATCCTTCTAAATATGAAATTTCATTAAGATACAATCACTCTTTCGCAAGCTAAAAATACCTCATTTTTCTAATTTTTTAGAATTAACCCTCCCCCCCCCAACTCCCCCAAAGAGATAAGATCCGTTCCAGTTATGTCAATCCCGTATCTAGGACTTGTGCTTATTTTTCCCGCCAAGTTTCATCCCGATCCCCCCACTCTAAGCATTTTCCCAGATTTTAGGTTCCACCAGCCCCCCCCCCCCCAACTTCCCATTCACCAGATCCAGTCAGGATTTATAATAAGAACTCTGAGACATGATATCCTTCCAAACATCAAATTTCATTAAGATCCAATCACTCCGTCGTAAGTTAAAAATACCTCATTTTTCTAATTTTTAAGAATTAACCCTCCCCCCAACTCCCAAAAAGAGAGTGGATCTATTCCGGTTATGTCAATCACGTATCTAGGACTTGTGATTGATTTTCCACCAAGTTCCATCCCGATCCCTCCACTCTAAGCGTTTTCCAAGGTTTTAGATCCCCCCCAAGTCCCCGCAATGTCACCGGATCCAGTCGGGATTTAAAATAAGAGCTCTGAGACATGACATCCTTCCAAACATCAAATTTCACTAAGATCCGATCACCGGTTCGTAAGTAAAAATACCTCATTTTTTCTAATTTTTCCGATTTACTTTTCCTAACCTTACTCTCACTTTTCCTAACCTTACCGGTATACTTTCTTCTTTAAAAAAAGTGGCAAATAACAGCCCTTAAGGTAGGTAAATCCAGTGAAAAGACTTACCAAGGCATAGTACACAAAAGGTAAGTAAGTCCGTGGAAAGGAAATTTATTAGGAGGAAGATAGGTTTACCTCCATAGTATTATCAAGTGTTGTTCTAAATTAAGAAATAAACTCATTTTAAAAAAGGCAATATAGCTTCCTTTTAGGTTCAATTTCCGCTTGTTTTACTTATATTTTTATCGTCATGCCCTAAACAGTGCCATATAAAAGTGAAAACCTACAAATGAAACAAAATGATTACAAATGAAACAAGTGAGAAAAACAAACTTAAAGCTTAACAAGAGCTAAGAGCTCATATGGCACTTTTGACGAGGTCGGAAGAACCAAGAGCTCATATGGTATGAGCTCTAGCAAAACTCTAAGAATCAATAGATTGCTTTAAAAAAAAAAAATTAGAGGCTTAATGCCGGTCGGGATTTAAAATAAGAGCTTTGGGTCACGAGTTCCTTCTAAACATCAAAATTCATTAAGATCTGATCACCCACTCATGAGTTACAAATACCCCATTTTTTCTAATTTTTCCTCTTCCTTCAGCCCCCCCCCCCCAGATGGTCAAATCGGGGAAAACGACTTTATCAAGTCAATTTGTACATCTACCTGATATGCCTCCCAATTTTCATCGTCCTAGCACGTTCAGAAGCACCAAACTCGCCAAAGCAATGAACCCCACCACCTAACTCCCCCAAAGAGAGCGGATCCAGTCCAGTTACGTTAATCACGTATCTACGGCATTTATAAGCGTTTTCCAATATTTCCGGTTTCCCCTCCAACTCATTAAAAATACCTCACTTTTCTAATTTTTAAGAATTAACCCTTCCCCCAGCTCCCCCAAAGTGAGCGGATCCGTTCCGATTATGTCATTCACGTATCTAGGACTTGTGCTTATTTTTCCCACCAAGTTTCATCTCGATTCCTCCACTCTAAGCGTTTTCCGAGATTTTAGGTTCCCCCCTGAATTCCCCCAATGTCATCGGATCCAGTCGGGATTTAAAATAAGAGCTCTGAGACACGATGTCCTTCCAAAATTCAAATTTCATGAAGACCCGATCACTCCTTCGTAAGTTAAAAATACCTAACTTTTTCAGTTTTTTTCTGAATTAACTGGCCCCCCCCCCGCCAGATGGTCAAATCGGGAAAACAACTATTTCTAATTTAATATAATCCGGTTCCTGATACGCCTGCCAGATTTCATTGTCTTAGCTTACCTGGAAGTGCCTAAAGTAGGAAAACCAGGACAGACCGACCGACAGAATTTACAATTGCTATATGTCACTTGGTTAATACCAAGTGCCATAAAGATTCTTAGTGTCGTGGGGATTTCTTGTTCTACTATAAAAAATATAGCAAAAATGTCAAAATGCACCACTTCTTTTATTTCAAACACCCTAAATAAATCTACAGTTCTAACAACTTAAATTGTTTCAAGACAACCTTGTACGAAAGCTTACAAATTTACAACTCACAAATTCCTTAATCTCTTGGAGATTTTTTATTCCACGACAAAAAAATATTCTAAAATCTCAAAATGCGCCATTTTTTTAACACCTTAGATAAAAAAAAGTTGGTTTGAAATAATTTAAGTTGTTTAAACTTAAATTATTTCAAACCATCCCTTGTCAATTTTAAATGGATACCATAAAAAAGTAATAACTCAAAAATTCCTCGGGGATGAAAACTCACAAAAGAAAAAAAAAAGATTGTAAGCGATAGAAGTGAAAACAAAAAAACAAAAGCAAAAAATTACAAATTTTATATCTCGTACCGATTTCTACAATGCAAAATAAAGTAAAGTAAATAATAAAGTAAAGCAAACAAATACTTTAAAGTAAACAAACAAATGCTATGACAATGAAATGATCAGATATATTCGAGGTTATTTCTTGAAAACAATAAAAATAAATAAATAATAATTCCTGCGAAATCTGGAGCTTTTTGAACGATAGAAACAATATTTGAACACATTTGAATAAATCTCTGATCTGACTAAATTATAAAAGTGAAAACTTACAAATTCCTCACGAGTCATTTCTGTCTGACCGGATAGGAAAAATTTTGCCTCTTCCTCAGAAACAAGACCGTCCCCATTTTGATCAAAAATTGGCTTTGCCATTATTTCATCAGATGTTAGAACGCCATCTTGATTGGAATCTAACTGTTCAAATGCTGCCAGAGCCTCTTCATCTCGTTTTTGTTTTTCGCTAGCTTGCCTTTGACTTCGTATCTCTTCCTCTGAAGAAAAAATGTTTTAGTGTTATTTTATGAATTACTCTGTCAACTTCTCTGAAGGTGCGACTCTTCAACTCTCTCTCATAATCCCAATTGCTTTATACTCAAGCAAAACTTGGTCAATAAAGGCTGATGATGAGCGAAGAATCTCTGCATTTGAAACTAAATGCCTAAGACGCATTGCAGGGATTACCTACATTGACCGAGTCTCAAATGAAGACCTCCGAAAACTACTCCGTTGTCCCCGTACCATCATGGACCGGTTCAGAAGCCAGCAACTCCGCTGGCTTGGCCATATCTAGCGAATGTCGGCCAACCAGCTTCCAAAAATCACATTTGAAGGACGGGTTCACGGCACGCACCCTAGAGGCCGACCTCGTAAGAGATGGACCGACAACTTCCCGGCCCAAAACCTCCCCCAGCTACTTCGTCTAGCGCCAGATAGATCGAACTACCGTCGCCACATTCACCATTGGCTCAGAAGAGAAAAAGCCCCAATACAGCCACAAAGGCCGGACGGGACTTAAGTCAGTTATGAATTAAGGTGAACAAAAAAAGAAAAAGAAAACCGAAAAAAACATAAATAATAAAAGTAACAAATTACATAAAAAAAAACAGAAGACAGTAAAAGCCATAATAACACGAACATAAATTTTAAAACTGCCAAGTCTCTTTATTTAGTAAATTTTTTTCTTCCAAGAAAAACCTCATAATAGGATTTAAGAGAAATCAAACCTTGGGGGATTCACTACTAAAACTTCCCGAATAGAATACTGCTTGTTTAGATTGAGGGGGAGGGAGAATCAGTTGCTTCTTGTGATTATGTTTGTGGGGATAACTTTGGGAAGAGATACAAAATAGCTGGTTACACAACAAGGTTTTTTTTTGTGGGGCGGGGGGGGGGGGGGGGGGGATAAACAAATACAAAAAGGCGAGGCTTGAATTGAAATTTTACTTAAATCATATTTATATAAATTACTATTTTCAATTCTTTCCATATATTGTCTTTTGTTGGAATTTTAAGTTTAAATTTTATCCAAATCCTATCTATATACATAAATTACTATTTTTAATTATTTCTATATATTGTTTTTCTGATATTATGACATAACTATAAGCGAAATAATTTATTTCGGGCTTTTGTATAGTATTATTGATCTGTGATCAGTAAGTTAAAAATCCTTACAAACCAATGTTGGTAGAACACACAAACAAAATGGCGGATTTAATCAAAATTTAATCAAAGTCTCCGGTTTAGTTACATGAACAAAAAACGTGAAAATCTGATTGAAAGAAGCACAAGATATTTACTGAAATTGGTTATTCAATACCTAAATTTCAAAGGCGTGACTTTGAACATTAATCATTCACATATCAATGCGAAAAATCTACTTTAGATCCATATTATATGATTTCTTACTAACGAATCCATGATAGGGACACTGGACATAGGGGTGCAGCTAGGGTTTTAAGTTTGGAGTAGGAATTTAAAGAATTTGATGACATAACCTTCCAGTATGCCGACAAATGCGGACACACAAGCTAAATTTTCAAGGTAAATTTTCCAAGGTGTTGACACGCGACGGCGACACCTAAGAACTCCTCCTTCCCTCCTTACAATACCCACTCTCTCCCTTAGCTGCACTCCTGGATAAATATTATGGTTCTAATCGACTGAATCTTGGATCTTTCATCCACGCAAGGTAACATTCGTTAAACAGAAATGTACGGTTTATTGTATTCTTTTTAGTTGTTTTGGTAGAAGATGTACATTCTTGAAGTCACCATACATTTAGAACATAGATGCACCAGGTGTTTATTGACAAGCACTGACCACAAATATACTTTGACTTCATTTGACTCACATCTGATGCTCCCTACACCATAGTTAGACTTAGCTGGTGGCTCCCCCTCCAATGTTTGAAGAAATTGGTTTGGACAAATTGGTTATAAAAAACCTATCGGCCGATAACCGATATTTTTTTCCGATATCCGATAACGATACTACCCTCATATCGGTTTACCGAAATATCGATCGAGCCCTTATATATATATATATATATATATATATATATATATATATATATATATATATATATATATATATATATATATATATATATATATACGCATTACAGAAACTTTACGCAGTCAGTAGCTTTCATGAAAGGCGACAAGTTTCATATACAATTTGGCAAGTATATTCGGTTTTTTCTCATTGTTCGAGGATCAAATTGGAATTAAGAAAAAAAGCTTTTTTTGGGGGGGGGGGGTGTTAGGGTCCATTGAATTTTTGGAAACGGGGCAAACTTCTATTTATATTCAGTCCTCAAAAACCATATTCACTACTGCGTTTGTTTGTTGTTTTTTTTTTGTCGTTTTTTAGTGTCAATCCAGAGACTGAAGGCTAAGCCCAGGTTGTGGTTGAAATTCAGCCGAATTATGAAACAATTTCAAACTACTTACCCATAGCTCTGTGTTTTTCTAGAGCTTCTTTTTCGGGTATTTCAGCAGCTTCTTTTAAAGCTTCTCGTTCTAATTTAACAGCTTCAATTTCAGATCTTTCTCTTTGCAAGATTTCAAATTTTTCCTAGGATACAAAGATTGAATTAACACAAAAGAGTTATCATCCAGTAATTTAAAAGATGGCAAGCTACAAAGCATAAAATTTTATAGATCAATAAAAAAAAGAAAAAAACTTCATAGCTGTTATGATGTATGATAATGACAAAGAGTGAGGTTCAAAGAGGTTTAACAGCGAGGTTTGTCTTCAAGAACGCCAATCTGTCATGAAGGTAGAAACTATTTATGCTTATTACGGTAAAACCTGAACTACAGAAAAAGACGATATTAATATAGGAGAATTATAATACAGTCATTTAAAAGATGGTAAGCTACAAAGCGCAAAACTTAATACGACAATAAATAATTTCTGTTCGTTTTAAGTTTTAATGTCGCTCATTACTTGCAGTTAAAAAAAACTTGATTTTTTTATTTAATTTCCAAACATTTTTTAATTAATGCATGTTTCGATTTTGGCTCACCGCACATGTATAATTAAAATGAAATTTACATATTTTTTTTTTGGCTAAATAGCTTTCTCATAGAATTGATCGGACGATTTTGATAAAGAAATGGGGTGGGCGAGGAGGCCTAGTTGCCCTCCAAATTTTGCTTGATTAAAAATGCAACTAGATTTGTTTACGAATATTTTTGTTTGTAATAAACATACGTACCCTACAAATTAACTTACGTAACGAACTTCTATATTTGTGTATTTTTATTACGTATATGAGGGGGTTCGTCCCCCTCGTCATTACCTCGTTCTTTACACTAAAGCTTGAATTTTGTCCCAAATCTTAAAGAATGAATCACAAAGGCCTTAGAATAAATAGTTGAAATTACTAAAAATACTTGAGCGTAAAGAGCAAGGTATTGTGGAGAAGACGTGGCCCCTTATATACGTAATATTTTATGTTTGTTTTAAATGCTGCTCATTACTTCCAGTTGAAAAGAAATTTATTTATTTCTCATTTTTTTTAAATGATGCTAGAGAATCCTGCACCCCCTTCATGAAAAATTCCTCCATGGAAAGATCCTCCCACGTAACCTCATCCCCGCGACCCACCCCCAACCCAACGCAAAAAAGTCTCCCTGAAAATGTCTGTAAACGTCCTAATTAACAATTACTATATGTAAACAATGGTCAAAGTTTGTAACTTGCAACCCCTCCCCCGGGGACTGGGGCGATTAATTCATCCCCAAAGACATAGTTATTAGGTTTTCAACTTAGCTGAACAGAATGGATATCTCCAAATTTTGATCCGGTGACTTTGGGGAAAATTGTGTGTGAGAGGCGGCCTAGATGCCCTCCTATTTTTTTGGTCACTTAAAAAGGACACTAGAACTTTCAATTTCCGTCATAATGAGCCCTCTCACGACATTCTAGGACAACTGAGTCGATAAGACAACCCCTGGAGAAAAAAAAACAAATAAACACGCATCCATGATCTGTCTTCTGGCAAATTACAAAATTCCACATTTTTGTTTATAGAAGCTTGAAACTTCCACAGTAGGATTCTCTAATACGCTGAACCTGATGGTGTCATTTTCGTTAATATTCTATGACTTTTAGGGGTTGTTTTCCCCTATTTTCTAAAATAAGACAAATTTTCTCAGGCTCGTAACTTTTGATGGGTAAGACTAAGCTTGATGAAGCTTATATATTTAAAATCAGCATTAAAATGAAATTCTTGTGATGTAACTATGAGTCCTCAACATACCATGGCAGAAAAGGGTTAGCAACACTGAAGTTCACCGGAAACCCGGTCATACATTAATTACTGGCAAACTGAAAATTAGAAGATGAGCGTGCTTTTGCCACGTCCTTCGCATGCCAAAGGATTGATTCCACAATCAAGTGTATCAGTGGTGTCCCCAGGTGAGGCGCAAACGAGGTCGACCAACACATCTTACGATGGTCGACTAATTTCATTAAGGCCTATGAAAGGCAGAACTGTTTCTTCAACTACAGTGGGAGGACGTCATGGCTGCAGCTGAGTCCCGAGGCGTTTAGTGAGGTTTCATAGAGGCCCCATGTGTCCTTCCTAGTTCTGGAGGACTTAAGGTCTATGGCAAGGATGAAAAAAGATTATACAATGAATCACTGATCCCAAAAAATTTGGAGTAAAATGTTTAAAGTGAGAACAAGCATATAAATAAAGATATGAAAAAAAAACATATAAAAAAAAAACGAAGACATAAATAAATACAGACATACATAAATAAAACGACCTTATATGTGTAAAATGTAAACAATAACACCTGTGTGCTCTACTAAGCATTTGCCGGATATCCAATAGCTTAAAAAAAGTGCCGGTACCGGGAATCGAAGGAATAGGGACCGTCCGCAGTGTTTATGGGGATTCTATTGGGGTATATAGTCTTCCATGCCCTTGTTTTAATTTGGACATATTCTTACTACTTTTATTTTTACTTTTCAGGTTACTATCGAGTAAATTATGACAGTGACAACTGGGCTTTAATAGAAGATAGCAGCAAATCCCATAACTGCTGATATTACAACTAGAAATAAGCTTATTGATGATGCTATGAACTTATTGATGATGTCACCTGACATACGATTCTGTTCTTAGCATGACAAAGTTCTTAGGAAATGAGCTAGAATTGATGCTATGGGAGACTTTCACCAGTAATCTCCCATTTTTAGATAATCTTTTAGAAAGCAGACTTACTTATGGTGATTTCAAATTCATCAAACCGTATTCAATTCAATAATCAAAATTCAATAATCAAATTCAAAATCGTAAAATTAAATTTAATTTTCTTTTGTTACTTAGTTTATTATGGCTTCAGATATTCCGGTATCATTTATCCGCTTCTAAAAGCATGTCACAGTCATCAAAAAATGGTGTAGCCCCGGCTATTTTCCTGGTGCTTTTGATCTCATCATTGCGCAAAAACTTTATTTTTTGAAAAAAAAAGTCTTTGTCAAATAGGGTTCTTGGCAATGAACTGTAAGTAGTTCTCCCTTCATTCTGAGGAATAGCTTTGATCAAGGCCTATAGTATTGGCGTTGTTGGGTGAGGGTTTCTCTCTTATTGCAGATATGTCATATTTGCAATAAAAGGAACTAGAAATAAAATAAAAAAAATAGAAATAAAAAGATGTAAATAAAGATATAAGGGACAAAAAAGACTTACTTGTTTCTCTTTTCTACTTTGTTTCCCTTGTTCGCTATACTGAAGCTTTAGTTGGTAGCCCCTTTGTTGAATATCGTGTTTTTCTTTCGCTTCTTCTCTAGCTGATGCGCCCAATTCGTAACAGTTGTTAGTACAGTTCGTACCTGTGGCCCATTCATCAGATCCATCACAACAATCTTGAAAAAAGAAACCAGTCAATTTAGTTTAGAGTGAAAACTAATAAGTGAAACAAAACCAGAAAAAAGGATTCAACCACAGAGAAACAGATGGATTAATTGCAAAAATCACGTGGCTCAAAATTCATTGTCCTTTTAACTCGCTTAAACTTTCACACAACAGAGCCAATTAGAAGTTTTTTTTTCGTTTCTGCTTGATTAATATGAGAAGACCCAACTTTTGAAGTGGTGGGTAGTTTGGCTTCTTTTTCTGTAAAAGCTTAAGTAATAATAAAATTAGGACTCGAACGACAACTCCGAATCAAAATATACCTGTGGCCCCCAACACGAATCCCCCAGGAAAGTAAAATCAATATATTTCCAATATTGAAGGCATGAGAATACATTCCCTGAGGTGGGGGAACCCAAGATGAAGTATTATTAGGCCAACATTTTACCCATAAGGACGGGAAACCACCTTAGGGAAGACATCCCTCTGTTCTCACCACTCTTTGTCTATAAGTATGTTCAACGTAGAGAATCATTTATATATGTTGGCTCAGTCACTCTTCTATACAAAATAGTTTTTATGCTGAAGTATTTTTAGGCCCTCCCTTGTTAATAATTTTTTTCATCTTTATTTATATGCCTGTTCTAACTTTAAACCTTCTGCTCAACATTTTTTGTGATCTTTTTGGATTTTCTTAAAGGCAAGACTAAAAGGCACCAACATTTAAGCTATTGAGTTACTAGAGAGCGAAAAAAATTCATGAAATCAAATATAGTGACAGACGTCAAAGATCCAAACGAAGCACCAAAAATTTAGGTTTTCCAAATTAATTGTGCCATTCACGTGGTTGAAAAGCCTGGAAGTCTAACAAGGGCAATATTAAATCTCCATGGTCACAAACTCTCAAACCGGAAGTAAAAAATTAGGGGGGGGGGATTCAAGAAGGGGGATTTTAGGTAACAACTTCCCAATAAGGAAGAGAAACCATCCTAGCAGAAACTCCTCACCCCTTCTAATCCGCTCCCTGTCAACAATTGTGTTTATAGTGCCGGATGATTTAAAAACATGTTTGCTTAGTCACTAATCTAAGCAAAACAATTTTGTGGTAAAGCAATCCCACTGTAGATTTTTTTTTTATCTGTATTTATGTCTCTTTTTTCCCTTCAAAAGTTTCCTAAAATGTTTCCGGAATTTATTGGATTTGCTTAAGGCTGGACCAAAAAGCACTAATCACATAGCTGTTGAGGAACGAATGAGAGACTAAAATCCAAGTATTCCCAATGGAAAAAGTATTCCCACTGTATATTTTTTGTATCTTTATTATTTATATGCCTTTTCTCCTTTCAGAAATTTTGCTAAGAAGTTTTTGGAATTTATTAGATTTTCTTAAAGTTGGATCAAAAAGCATTAATAACATAGCTGATGAGAAACAAATGAGAGACTAAAATTCATGAAACAAGACAAAATAGCAGACTTCAAAAGCGAAAATCCAAATTAAGAACTAGAAATTATATAGAATAAGAATAAGAGACAGAATAAGAAGATTAAGAATAAGAGATAGAATAAGAACTAGAATTTTTAATATTTCATGGGCTTGAAAAGCTGGGAAGCATAATAGGGGTACCACCATAATCTCCAATATCAAAAACCCTTAACAGAAGCTTTGAAATTAGGGAGTTTGGTAGAGTTTCTAGAGGAAGGGAACCGAGCCCAAGGAGGATCCCTCCTTCTCATAGTCTGTCTGGATGTTTTTTTTTAAAGTGCATGATCTTTTAAAAATATGTTCTCTCAGTCATTATCATTGTTTTATGCAAAAGGGTATTATGGTAAAGAATTATTACTGCTTATAGATCTTTTTTTATCATTTTTGTGCCTGTTCTATCTTTAAAGTTTTATCCGACGTAAGTTTTAATGAAACTAGTTTTTTTTTGTGCAATACCTTCTTGTTACATGTAGTAATAGTAGTAGTAGACAGGTTTAATAGCAAAAACTTGACAGCTGTCGTTGATTTGTGTTTCTTAACAACATATTCAAAATCAAACTACACTTGTAAATATAAATCAAACTATAAATATTAACTCTTATTGTACATTTTGACAAATACCGGGACGAAAGAATTTAACGTTTTTGTGCTATAAATGAAACTAGACAACAAATTAGATGAATTAGCATAAAACTTAAAGTGGTTCTACCCGTCCCCAGTTTGTTGGCGTTCTTTTTTAATTCATCCCTTTTTATTAACAAAATTAATTTTAAGGAACTTTTTCCATAAAAGAAGTTTTTCAAAGAAAAATAAAATGCTCTATTAACCAAAAACTAGTCAAAATAAAATCAAATAATTTTCCAAGCATAAAATTACCACAAATTACCATCAATATATATATATATATATATATATATATATATATATATATATATATATATATATATATATATATATTGGGGGGGGGGGGATCTAAGAAGGCAAATCGAGTAGGCCACTGGACTACTCGAGGAATCTTTGTTACTTCCTAAGCTATCTATGAAAAAGTACGAGATGCGCCCTTTCTAGAGCCATAATAAACTGAAAATATTTGCTAGAAATAAACCCTAAAAATGCTCTGATAGAAAACCTACTTAAATCACCCTCCTTCCAGCTAAGTCTGCCTCCAATTTCACATCAGTCAAAATATAACATTTACCTATTAAAACCCAAACCAACCAAACACAAAAAATACACCCATTTGGTATCTAGGTATCTGGGAAAACTGTGTTACAAAACCGAAAATTACCACCTCAAATACTACATTAATTAATTCCACCCTAACCAACCCAACAAAACTGAAAAAAATCCATTCGGTACTTAGATACCGTTTGCTATCTAGCTATCTGTAAAGAATGTGTGTTACAAAACCCACTCATTAAAAATCCACTAGACCTACCTACTAAGGCAGCCTCAAATTATAGATATATAATATTATACCACAAATATACAATATTTACATTTATTTTATAGCAGTTATGCTTTGATATACGATATCGAACGAAATATATTATTTACCACAAATGCCATCATTCACTCTAGATGAGGGAATATAATGTGACCGGTATCCAATATTCCGACAAAAGAACATCCCGTTAGGACAAGCAGAAGTTCCTGGTTCATCAGACCCATCTTTACAATCACAGTAGTCATCATTTATATAAGAAAAGGGAATTTTCTCACTTCCATCTAAACATGTGAAGTCGTGAGATGGGTCATACAAGGTTGCACCTGAAAATATTTATTATTATTGCGACATATTCAACTTATGTAGCAAAAGTACCCTGTGAATCAACACCTTCCTATCTCTTTTGGATCTGAAATATAACGTGTAAATAATTTCTCTTTAAACATTTCATGACTTAAAAAGGAATCTTGTCCTTAATAGCAAGATCATAGGCCATTTCCCTTAAGCTGGAACTACACTGAGCCATGCGTTCTTACCCCCCCCCCCTTCTAGATATTAAATAATTCAGGCCATCTCACTAAATCTGAAACTAAACTGAAACAAGAGTTAGAACTATCCCCCTCCCCTGGATATTAAATAATGAATGAGATATATGTACAAAGATTTGAGTCTTATGAGGGATGGGAGGTGAAAACTTGAAAGCATACTTTTAGGCCACATTTTTCATTTTTCTAAGAAAGGGGGGGGGGGCTTTCAAATCTCCTCATGTATAGAAAATTTAGATGTCATAAATAGGGAATTATTCTCAAAAGTTTTCAAGCTGTCAATGAAATTATTACAGACCATTATTATACCCTATATGCCATTATTGTACCAAGGAAATTATAACAGAACATTACTAGACCATTATACCAAAATCTATACCATCTGTATCATATATACCATTAGTATACCAAGGAAATTATTACAGAACCTTATTATACCATATATACCATTACAACACCATCTATACCAATATCTATACCACATATACCATTACTAGACCGAGAAAATTATTACAAAACATTACTATACCATCTATACCAAGATCTACACCATCTATACCATACATAACATTACTATACCAAGGAAAATTTTTTACAGAACATTACTATACAATTTATACCAATATCTATGCCAAGGAAATTATTAGAGAACATTATCACATACCATCTGTTGAAACATTTAAGAAGACACTAGAGATGGGGGGAAATTTGACTGGAAAGCACCTGAGCCATCGTCCAGGATGTAAAGTAACCAACAATTCAAATATTTTGAAACTGAACTAAACAAGGGTTTTTTTCCAACAGTCAAATTTTATTTTCAAGATATGATCAATAGATGAGAAATACTTAATCGCTCCCATATGGGAGTGATTAAGAGCACCCCCCCTCGATTTAAAATAATAAATTTCTAATATTCACTGTGACTTGGGGGTTTCAACCTCAGATTAGACTTCTTTGAAGTTAATCATACCCTCCAGAAAAATCTTCTGAAGAAAACCTACACTTAGGCCCCTCCCCACAATTTATAAATTATGTTTAACTTATGGATAATACACGATTTTTTCTGGTTTCCAAAGTAGTGGTTATTTCTTCAAAGAAACTCAACACTATTCATTCTAAATACACATTTATTAAATTGACCAATTTGAAATAATTAATTTCTAATGTTCACTGTGCTAATGACTCGTCTCTACCCCCCATCAGCTGCTCCTTATTACAAATATCCATAAACAGAGCCACAATTTCATTTCAAAATGAGTCAAACTTGCTTCAGGGACAGGGGTCCAACAAAGGCAATATGATTTATTTATATCAAGTTAAAGGTTTTTTCAACAAAAGGTAACTTTTTTCAATTTTCAACAAAAGGTTTTTCAAACAGTGCTAAACATAACTGGGGCAATCGGTTTAAATGCCACGTAAAAATGGCAATCAATTCCATTTGGTATCAACTCAATCAGTATTTTTTGCTTCTTAAATTCATTTATTCGTAAATTAAATTCATTCATAATCCACAGATAATCAATTAGTTAAATAAAACTGTCTATCTGAGCAATATGTAAAATTTATCATTGAGACCAATGTTTGAAATGGGCTCTTTGCAAAACTTGGCACTCTTGACCCAGGGATTGAGTGTACCATGTGACCTTCAGAGACATAGTTTTCACATTTTTGCATCTCTTTGATGAAAATAGAAACCTTGGAATTTTGATCCAATGTCAAACAAGACCATTTGGGCACCCAGAAGCCCAGGGGACTGTGGGTCAGTCTCCTATTGATTCAAATACATAAAAAGCATAATAAATCTAAGAATTTAAGATTAACTTCTTAAATCAAATTTCTTTTAACTTTCTACAATTATCCGCTCTATATGATGAGAACAGAAAAAAAAAGCGTGACAAGGACATAGTTTTTAGACCTTTGGATCTCTTTGATGGAAACAGAAACCATGTTTCCATCAAAGATCTTAAATATTGTTTGAGCTGCCACCAGAGTACTGTTTTGCATCTTCTAAGTAAATCTTTTATTGTAAAAACGGTGTTACTTCTCTTTGTTTAAATTTAGTCTTAGAGATGTGGTGGATTTAGCAAAAATTTTAGGTCGTGAGCCAACTGAAGAAAGATGAGGTTTCAAATAATTTGTGGCAACAAACTGTAAGTAAGGAGCAACTCTGCTCAATAGTAACCAAAATTCCAAGAAATGGTCTTTTCATAACAATTGATACGTCAAAAGATTGTCTTTTTAATACTGATTCCAAATATACAAAAATTATCGAGTTTGATATTACCTGTCAAAAGCTAAAAACCTGAGAAAATTTGCCTGATTTTTAAAAAAAGAGGGGGGGGGGGTCCTCAAAAAGTTAAGTAATTATAATGAAAGTCACACCATCAGATTCAGTATATCGTAGTTTGATAAAGTTTGACTTCATGTCACAATTCTGTAAGAAAGGCTGCACAAACACAAAGACCATTGGATTTGAATGAGAAGTATTTTAAAACATTTGAAGACTTTAGTGTAGTAAAAAGTGAAGGTTGAGAAAGGGGTAGCCGCCCTCGTGTTTTGTTCATTTTAGGTTTTAATGTTGCCCTTTACTTTCAGTTGAAAAACTTGTTTCTTCTTTAATCTTACTAAGCTATATCTTCCTTCTTCTTTTTTGCTTAATTGATATATATGATGAATTTGAAAATGTATTGGACTCACAGGCTTTACCTTCCCTTTTAAATTATGGTATTAGTTTCTTTATTTTTGCTATATTAAGCTGCTGTTACTAAGATTTGGGTTTGCCAGTTAAATGCCTGTCTCCGTTGTTTTGAGCCATACATTAATTGGCTTATGCTTTTTGCAGTATATCTTAAAGTACGTTCACGGTATTGCTCTTCAATCTCTTTAACATATGTTTATTTTCTGAGTAATTACATTGAAGTGTTTTGAGATATTCCAAGTTTCCAATATATCCTTGAGACATTCAGTTTTTCTTAGATGTTGCTGGTGTCTATGTTAGTCCTTCACAAGGGCTTTCACTATCCACCACTGGATATACTATCATAGTTCATATCTAGCAGAGCCAAACAAATTAGATCTGCTTTACATAATGCTGCTCAACAATACTATCAATGCTAAGAAACTCCCCACGAGGAGTCCCTGAAAGAATCTTTTCTTCTAGAATCAGCCAAAAGAGGGCAAATTTAACAGGCTTGCACATAAAAATAGATATATCGTGGCGGATACTAATGATGTTCTAAGCAAACTTGCCAAAAAATTGAGATAATATAGCAGAATATAAGAAACATTAACAGTGTTCATATAATTTGGTTTATGATCTAGAATTTAGCAAACACATGTTTCATAGCATAGCCTATGGGGTAACCTCATATGCGGTAAGATACCCAGAAGTCAGACAGCTAATCTTTGCTTCAACAGTTAAATTCCTGTTATACCACCTAGAAATTGAAAGCTTTACTGTTGGGTTTGTCTAAGCTTTCTCAAAAGATATGAGATAAGACCAAAAATTTAGATACACATAATGGTAACAATTCAAAATCCAATAACAGTGAAAAACAGTGACTTTAAGCTTGAGCCTAATCTTAGAAAATACTGCACACTCTTGGTCATGGAAATTACACATAATGGTAACTATTTGAAAACCAATAACAGTGAAAAACAGTGAAGTCACAGGGATACACTTTAAGCTTGAGCCTAACCTTAGAAAATACTGCACACTCTTGGTCATGGAAATCACACATAATGGTAACTATTTGAAAACCAATAACAGTGAAAAACAGTGAAGTCACAGGGACACACTTTAAGCTTGAGCCTAACCTTAGAAAATACTGCACACTCTTGGTCATGGGAGTTTAAAGTAAAAATAAAGTATCTAAATCTCAGACTGACTTAATCGTGGACAGACACAATCTAAGACAAATATTTGAAGCATGATAATCATATTTACATGAGTTAGACTGTAAGAGTAACTCTTAAGTCTAAATGTTGAAAAAAAAGTTTTTCAAGATCATAGTCAACTAATGCCAAATTAGTACTGATACAGAGTTGTGGCTGATCTGTGACTATTACATTTAGGATACTGATAGCTGCACCAGTGATTTTGTGTCTGGGAGAGAATTATTTTGAAACTTCAGTTAATAAAAACTATTTCCGATTAACGATGAGCAAAGACAATTTAAATGGTCTAGGTATCATCTCTATTGAGAAAGATATAGTCAGAAGCCTTATAGAAGCATGAACAATAAACAATTTTGTAACCAAAAAGGCTAGCTCCCTTTCCAGGGGAAAGGGTGGATTAAACATTATCAAAGACCTTTAAAAGACATAATTTTAACCTTAGGTCTGATTCTGAATGCTTCATTTTCATAACTGAGCTTCTTTCCATACTAGAGAAAACTATATCGTTACTGTACCTTAAATGAAGTTGTCCAGCAGCTAAGATAAATCCTATGACGGCACTGGTGAGCAATGGCAATGACTCAAATTGAAGGCATCCCACTTTGTCTTCCATGGTTATGATCTGCAAGTGCCAGTTATGATCAACTCCAGATTTGAATACATTGGTGGTAGTGGTAGTTGCAATTTCATTTGTTAATGAATTCCAGTAGGACACTATTCTATGGGAGGAGAATTGATTTACTGTATGTATCCGGATTCTCTTCTGAAACAGTTTCAACAAGTAGCCTCTAGTCTTCTGTTGGGTATATAGTTGAAAATAAGATTGAGGGTTGTCACTGGTTAATAGCTTCTTAGTGATAATCATGTCTTCTCAATTAAACTAGCAGAGGTAGCTTCAAGTTTTCTTAATGTTGCAGGATAGTCAACACTTTCCCACCCTTCTATACATTCTGTGGCCTTACTTGGAATTGACTCAAGGGGTGTTACATCATCCTTATTAATATGAGAGGCAGCAGTCATTCCATATTCTATGACAGTCCAAACTAAGGGTTTGTAAAGCTTTAGCATGGTCCATGGAACTCTGGAGGAGATTGTCCTTCTCATTAACCCTAGTATTCGTGATGCTTTACAAACAATCACTCCTGTACAGACTTGTTATCTCTAACAAGCCCAAATCTCTTTCTTCAGTTGCAGCTGAAACAGGTTGAGGTTTTGCATTATTTGAATCTATATTGTATACATGACCAGGGTTAGTTTCCCAAAAATAGATAGTTCTGCTATTTTTGATGTTCAGTTCAAGGCACCAACTTTCAGCCCATTTAAAGAAAGAATTAATATTAGTTTTTCAGGGAGTGTCTGCATTTACAGGAATGCATCTGTTTGCAAATTATCTGAGAACCATAAGCATAAAAGCCTAGTTTATTTATGACTACATATGGGGCATCATTTATATAAATGTTAAACAATGTTGGCCTAGGCACAGTATTTTGTGGAACTCCACTTATGACTGTTGGAATTTCAGAAAAGAAAGATTGGCCACCATATACAGTCAACCAAGTGCATCACTGTTCATTCAATGCTCTTGTCAGAGTAAGATGCGTTTAAGACCTCTGTGTGGATTTGTGTGAAAATATTATTTCAAGAACTTTTGGATATTTAGCAATACAATTTGATATTTGGATCTTAGTACATATTAGTGTACAATGGGACATAAAAGGAAAAATCCGAAACAAGAACGCATGAATATTTCATTAGACAGCTCAGATGATAGCTCCAGCTTGAAAACAGATATATCAATACTAGCTGCACACTTTAAGCAAATTCTCAAAGTCGTAAAAGAAAATGGTAATAAATTAGACAATATCTACAATCAATTAGGAACTCTTACTACAAGGGTCAATAATCTGGATAAAGAACATTTGCTTCTTGAAAATAAGATGGTTAATAATGAATTAAAAATTGGAAAAAATGAAAATGATATATCCTGCCTCAAATTGCAATTTAAAACTTGTACCAATGAATTAATAAAGTTAAGAAGAAAAAATGAAGATTCAATGTGTCGGATTGTGAAATTGGAAGCCACCAAGTTAGAAAATAATGTCATCATATAGAATAGAATAGAACATGATTTATTGGCTAAAATAGCACACAAGCTAGCATAAGCACGTCAGAACAATTATAATTACAATGATAAAATAAATGTTAAGGGATAAACATAGTTACAAAGTTAAATCAATTATTAAAATGCGAAACAAAATAGGGAACAAAAGAGTTTTTGTACCTCATTGTCAACATTTGGGGACACAAGTCAAGTTGAGTATCTGGAGCTCTACGAGCATTAAGTCTTATATTGGGAAGGATTGGGGGGTTTTCTTTGAAGGGGGGAAGAAGACGTCGATGATAGTCAGAACTAAGGCACTTGTGCCCGAAGTTCATGGTAAGGAAGTGACGTCGTGATTCCAATGTAGTGAGTTCCAAGTCTAGCCAAACCTTCATCATAAGTAGTATAGGACGTCCCCAGTATAATTTTTATAGCTCTTTTTTGAATGCTTTCAATTTTAGAAAATTGGGATTTGGTCAGTCCAGGGTGCCAGACAGGGCAAGCATATTTAAGACAAGGTCTTATATAAAAACAATAAATTATTTTAAGGTTCTGGATTGATATGGAGAACCGTTTAAGAAGGGAGAAAGATCTAAGGAGAAAACCACCTGTTTTAAATAAGTAAAAAGAGTAAGATTTCCATTTAAGGTCATTGTCCAAGTGCACACCAAGTAGCTTAACCATGTTTAAATTTGGGATGCAAAGGTAATTATTGATTGGGGGTATATTTTTTAAAAAGGAGAATAGCATTAAACTGCTTTTCGGTATGCTCAGATTGAGTTTAACATTGGCAAGATCATTCTTTAAGTTGTTAATGAGTGAGTCAAGTTTAACGCCCAAAGTGTTTGAGGTTTGACAAAGGTTAAGTAATGTCAAATCATCCGCAAATTTAAAAGTGTTGTCAAAGTTTGGTAAAACATTGTTAAAAACAATTAAGAATGCTAAAGGACCCAATTTAGTCCCTTGGGGTGCTCCACAGGAAATCGAGGTAAAACCTGATGAATCTCCGTTAGGGAGGACTGCACATTGCTCACGACCAGATAAAAAACTAGCTACTATACGTAAAACAAAATCTCTGACACCTAAAGCCCTTGCATTATCAATAACTGTCTGATGATCCAAGTTGTCAAAGGCTTTACTAATATCAGCAAAAACAGCCTCAACGTAGGAACTACTTAACTCAAGATGTTTGAAAACAGTGTCAAGTATATAACATAAACAATGGGTGGTGCTATGATTCGGCCTAAAGCCAAACTGATTTGGGTTAATTTTATCTTGAATATCATCAAAGAGGAAATTGTAAATAAAACTTTCAAAAATTTTAGAGAAAATAGAGGTTTTTGATATTGGTCTTAAGTCAGAGGGGACTCTTGGGGTCTTGTTTTTCGGTATAGGTGATATAATCGCTCGTTTAAAACACACTGGAAAAATACCATCTACAAAACATTGGTTAAAAATTGCAGTTAGAGGTATACTTAAATAATGGGCACATTTCACAATCAATTTGGTAGGGATATCACCTGGGTAAACTGACTTATTTGTATCAAGATTTTCGAGTTTAAGCTGGGTCTGATGTATTCCAATCACAGGAATGTCACTCACTGCACTGTTGGCCGGCATATTTTGGAGTGGCGGGTGAGTTTTACTAGTTGAAGTAAAATAATCGTTTATGATGTCTGCACTCACTGGGTTGCCATTACTATCCAGTAAGAGAAACTTAGAAGAGACCTTTCCCATGAGATCTTGGATACATTTGTGGAAATTCTTAGGGTTAGAATACAGTAACTTATTGAGCACGTGAGCACCATGTTCTTTTCTTGCTTTACGAATTTCACTAATAACAATAGTTCGAAGTTTTCGAGATTCCTGGAAAAATCCTTCCTTAAAGAGTCTATCACGTTCATTTATTAGGCACAAAATTTTTTTATTTATCCATGGTTTACAATTGGATTTGTAATTGACTTTTTTCACTGGAAAGGTGTCACAGTATAACTGGAAAAGTTCAGCTGAAAACTTAGAAGCCATTTCATCACCATTGGTAAGACATAGGATATTGGCCCAGGATTTGGAGCTAAGTTTTACTTTGAAATGGGCAATCTTCTCGTCAGTAATGGGTCTATATGAATAACTGATCAATGGTTTAGGGGGAAAGGATGATAAAGGGGTCCAAAAGATGCATAGATGGTCACTTGACCCTAATGGAGGGGCTATATGTAATGTGTTTTGCAAGGATATTGATAACACTAAAGCTTTATTCACAGAAGTTGTTCGCCATTGATTAGGATTGCCTGAAGTAAATTTTACAATCTTGCAATATGACAGAAATCGTAAATTCTTAAAGGTGACACTAAATAAAAAAGATAACAAGTTTTCTATTATAAAAAATGCCAGCAAGCTTAAGGATAAGACGTTTCATAGAAGCAATAGCAACTTGTTTGTTAGTGATGACATTCCAGCCAAAATTCGTAAAATACGTAAGCTGCTTCAAGTGAAACAGGACAAATTTCCTAGATATGAGGCATGGATATCAAAGGGGATTCAGACAAACTTCTTTTTGAAAAGAGATGATGGCTCACTTACAAAATGTTCATTTAGTGATAGCATACCAGAGGTTGACGACTTTCCGAACGTCCAAGGACAAGTACACCATAGTTTTTCGATTGATGTTTCAGTAGAATATACTAATGTCTTCTAATAGTAAAGCGTCCTCTTAGTTTGTTTTAAAATATACAAGTACAAATGTTTAATTTTGTTTTGCTTAGCCTATTTATCTTCTCACTAATTTTTGTTTCTCTATATATTTATTACTTTTCTTTCTCCTTCTTTATCTATTTATTAATATTGTTTCATGTTGGGAGGAGTATGCAAAGGAAAGGTGGCCTTGGTGTTTTAATTAAAAGTTGCATACCAGCCCGTGCAAAGCTAGATTTTTTGCCAATGAATATTGAAATGCTATTTGAATCTTGTGTTGTTGAATGTTTTTTTTCCAAATAATGAGAAGATTCTAATCACAGTTATTTACTGTACTCTGTCAGCTAGTCAGGTAGAATTGAGGAAAGGTTTTGAAAACTTCTTGGATAATTTAGCTAGTCTTAATGGTTCTTATCTAGCTATAGAAGGTTTTAATATTGATTTACTGAACCTTGTTTCTGCTAATCAGAATAGACTAGATACTAACACTTTGAAGTTTTTAGAATGTCCACTATCTCATGGATTATATCCTGTATGTTTTGTACCATCCAAAATAACTGATATGTCATTTTCATTAAATGATAATATTTTATCACCTAACGGTGCTATTAGTACATACGTCATTCCTGGTGATTCATCTGGTCGCTGCATACTTATGGCTGATTTCCCGCATAATAAAAAAAAGTCAACAGAGTAAAGAGACCTTGGGGAAAAATCTATTGAAATTAAAAGAAGAACTTGGTGACATAGGGTGGAGTTTGATAATTGATGAAATGGATCCAAATCAATCCTTATATAACTTTTATAATACATTGACTGAAAAGCTTGACCAATTTAGAAATCCAAAAGGAAATATAGGCTACACCAAAAAACCATGGGCAAATGCATCACTTTTGAGGGCTATCAATGAAAATAACTGTTTCTACAAAATCAAAATAAATTATCCCACTGAAATAAATATAATACGTTTTAAAAATTTAAGAATCTGTTAGTAAGGATTCTTAGAGAAAATGCAAGAATTTATTATGAAAATTCATTTAAAAATTCTGATGAGAAAATTGAAAAAAATTTGGAATTTAATTAAGGAAAAAAATTGAAAAAAATAAAAAGTTGTCACATCCTGAGGTACTATCTAATACAAATGGTGTAGAAGTTAGAGGACCATAAGCTGTTGCTAATATGTTTAGTGATTATTTCGCTGGTGTTGGTCAATCAATTGTTTCAGCAGGAATATATTTGTTTCCTTGAATGTCACATAAACAATATTAACCTCCCACTGAAAGTACAAGTAGATTTCTGACCCCTGTTAGTTTTGCAGAATTCCAAAAGATTGTCAAAAATGTAAAAAATAGTAATACAGTGGGACATGATGAACTATCAACAAAGTTGTTAAAGAGTATTGCCAGAGTTATTTTTGAACCACTTGTCACCATTTTCAATTTGAATATAAATTCAGGTAATTTTCCTAGTAGATGGAAAATTGCCTGAGTAATTCTACTGCATAAACAAGGCGATAAATCTGATGTAATTAATTATTGTCCTATTGCAATTTTATCACCATTATCTAAAGTGTTTGAAAAAATTTTTAAAGAAAGGATTTCAAGCTATTTACACAAAATAAATTTCTTTACCAAATATCAATTTGAATTTAGGGCAAACCATTCAACAGAACACACAGTTTCAGCTCTTTTATTAGAAATAAATGATTGTTTAGATGATGATTTTCATGTGGCTATTGTTTTCTATGATGTAAAAAAAGCATTTGACACTTTTAACCATGAAATTCTCCTTGAAAAAATGATAAATTCCAGCATAAGAGGGAAAGGATTACATAAGTAAAACAGTTCAAAATAGGGATGAAACCTTTTAATTGACAGTGAATAGATATAAAAATTATTTAACTGGATATTTTTTATCTGGATCAAGTTTTACTTCTGATGATGAACACTGTATATGTGTTCGAAATATCCAGTTAAATGATTTTTATATCTATTCACTGTCAATTAAAAGGTTTCATCCCTGTTTTGAACTGTTTTACTTTCGTCATGGAAAGGCAGTGTGGTCTTCGAGGTTATCTATATGAAAGGATTACATATTATTAAATCGTACCTGTGCGGACGTAAAATCACTTTAGTTTGGTGGAAAACTGACTAACTTAAAAAGTCTTAATGATATTGGTGCTCCCCAAGGCTCAGTATTAGGTCCACTTTTATTTTTGATTTATATTAATGATTTTCCACAAGGTTTGCAGGACTATATTAGCCATGCAATTCTATTTGCAGATGACACAGCTATACCAGTTAAAGCTAGGGATTCATCAACATTGATTGAAAACTTGATTATAAGTGTTACTTCAGTTAGTTGATGGTTTGCTTCCAATAATCTAGTACCAAATTTTACAAAAACTAAATTTACATTTTTTGGTCATTCAAAACATGCCACTCAAGAGATTTTTTGTCAGGAGCTTCAGGTTGGTGACCAAAAAATTTGTAGAGTCAAATCATATCATTATTTAGGAGTTTTTCTTGATCCCCTTTTGTCATTTCATAATCACATTGAGTATTTAAGATTAAAACTTGCTCAGAATACTGAGTTGATGTATTGTGTGAAGAATATTTTTCCATTTTCCATATTAAAAATAATTTACCACTCTCTAATTACTTCTTATTTGAATTACTGCTCAATTGTTTATCTTAATACCTTTTGCAGACATACAAGACCTTTACAGGTACTATGAAATAGGGCAATAAGAATACTTGGAAATTTTTTACATCAACCTTCAAAACTTGAAAATGTATCAGAAACGAAACTGTTATTCTTTTCCAAGTTAAACATACGTTAAACTGTTAAACATATACAAGTACTAAAGATTTCCGTATGGAATTTTCAAATTCAAAATTCTAATAAGTATTTCTATGATAAATCTCTGTTAATTCTTGCTTCCTTGTTCAGATTTTTAGCAGTCTGGGATGTACTGAATTCTTTTTGTAAGTTCTGAAAGGTCAAGGTTTTTGATTAGGTACCCAATACCCTTCATTGCAAACAATTATAAGCTGAATGACAAAATTCTGTTTGATCCATCCCAAAAATCTCAGCTAAATATAAAAAAGCAAATATTAAAAATTGTTTACTAACATTTGATTATTCACGATTGATGATGGAATATTAAACTATTTGATCTTTTTCTTTGTGTGTGTTTTTTGTGTCCCTGTTTTTGGGATGGCCTCCCACAACCCTCCTGCCTGATACTTGGTTATTTACTTTTTCTTATTACTTCTGTTTTATGTTATTTTTCTTTCTATTTGTTTGTTTTTGCTATGTTAATTTTTGGAATCATTAGTATGATGAGATATTGGTGTTTTTTTCTATGTCTTTGTACTGTCCCAGCCTTATAAGCTCTACTCTCTGTTGGGGCATAATATTGTTTTGTATTTTTTAAGTTAAATAAAGAAAAACAGTAAACAGTAAACTGGACTTGACAAGACACCAGTAGTGAAAGGCTATCTAACATAAGACTCCCACCTTTGAACTTATGATGCAAGTGGAGTGACATGCTACTCACATATAAATTTGTCAACCAACCCCAAAACAAGCTCTTTACTCAGTTACCAAATGAAAGACAAACACAAGGTCAATCTAAGAGGCTTCACAAGCCCAAAGTGAACAGTAGAGTCAGACAAAACTTCTTAAGCCAATGGGTAATTAATGATTGGAACTGGTTAAGTGAGGAGACAGTGTCTTCAACATCAGCTGAAGTTTTTAAAAGGAGACTTGGCAAAGAATGGGAAGCCAAACCTTCAAGATACATCTGGAGCTACCCATCATCTGTTTCTCATAAATAGTAATTAATATATATGAGTATATATAACAGAGCTGTGCTAGGATGCTGATGCTGCTTGTCATACCAACCAACTCACATACTCTATCAGAAATTGACATTGTGCAGTGGTGTCTGCTCTAAACTACAGATGAATGGTACCCTTGATCTTACCTATCTATGGTCACTGTTACCAAGTGGGCTTAAATTGCATCTATCCTAGTACACTCTTAGTTGGAAGATGTGCCACTGGGCTGTAAACAGAGATACAACCCTTTTTTTATATTTTGTGTAAAATGTTTTTAACTACCATCTCAACAATAGGGCCAAGATTCAACACTGGACCTCATTTTGCTTTGAAGTGCAAGTTAAGGTAATATCATCATGAATTTTATACACTATTTTCCTTGTTCATTTTTGTGTTTTGCAGCATTAGCTTAATTAAATATTATCAAAACTAGCATAATGGATAAACATTTACTGGTTGGCTACTTCTGAATAAAAAAAGCTAAACAAACAAAACTACTAAGAATAAACTCCACTGTGCAAGTTAACAAGTCATTAGAGCAGAAAGTCATTGAAGATGTAGTGGGTTGAGCCAGTATCATCCAGCAGGGTTTATTAGTTGCCACCCACCTCTTTTAGCCCTGAAACACACCTGGCCAGCAATACATCTAGTGACACCGAATGATGAAACAAAACTGTCCTGTATATATGTAAATAGTGATGATCCACTCATGAACTGTGACATGAACGTCAAATTAACATTACCTATTAACATTAACCAGGTTCTTCAACCTTGGTCACTAGAAGATGTGATTTAAGGTAATCATGGTAATAGGATTCTTTATTCTTTGCTATATACAATTTTTTTTTTTTACAATTCAACCACCACTTCTCATCAAGGCCCCAGATATAACCCTAGGAATATATACCTTACCTTAATCACCTTAATCCATCTGAGAGCTTTAAGATCTTCCAGACCTGTAGTGCTCTTGAGTTGGTGACTGCCAGTCAAACCTCCACTGCTTCTTCTCCCACTCTTGGTCAAGTTGGTTCTTGAAGGACTGGATAGAGGGAGCACTGACAGTTGAATATTTTAGTTGATTCCAATGGTTTATGACTCTTCTCGAAAAGAACGTTTGGCGAGTTTTCAATCGGGAGCTTGATTTTGGTAGCTTCTTGGAGTGTCCTCTTGTGTTGTACTGGTTGGTACTGAGATGGTTGGTCTGACGAGAACTTTATATAGTTTTATAAATATAGATGCCTGTCTGCTGTTGACAGTTTGTTTTAGTAATCCAAGACTGGAGCTTGCACAGGAAACAACATGCTGGACATGGCTGTGAAATTTAAGTTTATCATCAATGATGACACCAAGATCCCTTTATTCCACTCTATTTTCTAGTTCCACTCTTACTTTGGTGGTGGGGTTGTAGATCATGTAGTTTGCCATTGGGTTATTGGGTCCAAGGTGTAATACACAGCACTTTCCTAGATTAAATTGGAGAAGCCAGTCTTGGGTCCAAACTTGTAGCTCATCTATGTTGTGCTGAATACTCTCAGGGCATGCAATACCAAGGAGTTTGGCATCATCAGTGAACAGGTACATGCCATTGTCAATATGGTTAAATATGTCATTGATGTAAATCAGAAAGACAGTTGGACCCAGTACAGTTCCCTGCAGTACTCCACTCATTACTGAGGCCTTGTAAGAGTAGATTGGTTGGCCCTCTGTAGCAAATAAGTGAACTTTTGGCTTGCAATTTGTAAGGAAATTTATCAGCCAGTCTACAACAGCCTGATTGATGCCATTAGCAGATATTTTGGAGTGCAGTCAACTGTGAGGAACCTTGTCAAAGGCCTTAGCAAAGTCCAACAGGAGCAGGTCAACTGGATGTCTGTGGTCAATTAGGTATGTGATTTTCATGTATGATTCCAAGAGGTTTGTTTCAATTGATTTCCCTGACTGAAAGCCATGCTGCTTGGGGGACAAGATCTTGTTGGTTGTCAAATGCTTGAGGGTTGAATCATTGACTATGCGCTCAAGTATTTTGACAACAACTGAGGTCAGGCTAATTAGCCAATAATTTTCAGGCTTGGAACAATTACCTTTCTTGAAAACCAGTGTAATATAAAACTAAAAGAAAACACTAAAGGCTATAATATGCAACATATTTCTATTAATCAGGTTATAATATATTATTCCAATGTTGACTCTTTTTTTAAATTACTTCTAGTTCCTGATTAAGAACAATCTTTCCTTTACAAAGACAAAAGGCTTTCAATCTTAGACATTATGTTTACAGGTTTAGACAGTTGGGATTTGCTGATACTTAGGACTAGGCTAGCTGGGATTGGCTGAATACAATCTTGAAAAACTTCTGGTTTCCAACATTTGAATTTAGACAAAAGCTACCTCTATAGACTAGCTCTTAGACAAAAGTTACCTCTATAGACTAATTGACACACTTCAATTTGGATATGTTGTTCTATTTTTAAGATCATGTGTCCAATATTAGACAGCCTTTTCAAAGATTAGGCCTAAGTTTAAGATGTGTGCCACTGCCCAAGATTAGGCTCCATTGTTCTCTATCAGTATATTGAAAATGCATGTTGTGTTTTTTGTATAGGCTATGGTTAAAATATTCAAGCTAATCACTTACATATAAAGAAGATTTTGACAAATCCAATGGTGAAACAGTCTACTTACTAATTTGTATGAAGAGATTTTATAATTATTTAACTGTTGACGCAGTGATTAGTTGTCTGACAGCTGGGTATCTTATCTTGGGCCTAGTGATGATTCTATTGTTCATACTCAGGCAAAATCAAATTTTCATCCAGTTGAGATTGCATACACCCATTAAAAAAAACTATAATCTTCTTCCTTCAAGAGGGGGAAGGAGTGGAGGAAAGTACTTCAAAATACCTTCTCAAGATGTACTTTAGTTTTTAGATCCATCTCTGAAAGTTTCATTTTCCTAACATAACCATAACCAACTTAGAGGAAAAGTGATTTGAATTGGCCATGAATAAATCAGACTATTGGATAATAGACTTTGCTAAGGCAAGACCTTCTTTGTACAATCCAAGGGATAAAATCATATTTCTTTTCATTTCTTTCCTCAGTACCTTCCATGTCTTTAGATCTAAACATTGACTGTAATACAAGTCATTTCTTCATTTTTATTTTTGAAAGTTAAATAATGTAGAAAAGCATATATTTGGCCTGCATGGTTTATGGAAGTGAATGATTTAAGCTCTGTAATGTAAGCCACTTAGCAGTAGTGTGAAACCAGGGTAAGCCTTGGAAAATTGCCTATCTGACAGGTCTAGGCTTATAACCTACCTAATGGAATTTTGACAAAACAACTTTACACCTTAGTTTTCAGTTTTCATTTTGTTTTTCTATGGTTTCAGTTTTTAAATTACAATTCCTCTTATTTGAGTGGAACTTTAAGCCATATCAATGGGTCATCACTACCTTATCATGCTGGACTGCAATTTAAGGTAATTTATTTCAAAATTTAGGAAACATTTTTGCAGATCTTATTTTATTTGATTGCCAGGCTCTGAGTGAGGAGACTATTTCTCTGAAGTGTTTCTGCTCATTGGCTAAGATTCCAAATAGCCTACTTATACAGCTATCCCAAATTCTAACCTGCCTTGGCACATTAATTGTAAGATATTTAAGGTATCTATTGATACCACCACAATTACGAGCTCTGTCTCTCTGTGGTGACCCAGTGTATTTTATTTGTTATGCAAATTATATTAATAAATTGAATTGAAATTGAAATATCTTAAAGAAGAGAAACATTGTTTAGTGATTATTAAAGAATGTAGAAATCAATTTAAAAGGAGATGATTACATATAGATTTTAATAGTGCAGGGAAGAGTGGGAGTGAGTAGGACAAGTCATATTGGTACTGGCCAGTCTATTAGCCATAAACTGCTGGGGACAGGTAGCTTAGGTACCCACACTTCCCACAATCAATAATAGTGTATTATTGAATATAATACTGTGTATTCATTGTTTACAGACTGGAGGAGAATAGTGCTTCCAGTGGCTAGTCTGTCAAAAGAAGGAGTCAAAGAGGTGAAAGGACTTGGTGATAGTCTATATACCTCTTTATAATTTTTTGAACTGGAACTGGAGATCTTTGAAACCTCATAAATTGGGATTGAGCAAAGTTGTGAAGCTGAAAATACTTTTCTTGCACTTCACTTAAGTAGAAGATCTATTTTGTAAGGTTTCACTTTTAAAATACAAATATTTTTGAAGATCATCAAAGGTCAGTGCCCTCTGGAGGGAGAATGAGGTAGGTTGACCTACTTCAAAATACCTTCCTGTGATGTAGGCTATACTACTTTAGTCTGTAGATCCATCCCTGAAAGTTTTATTTTCCTAACCAGGTCCCTTTCCAGGGTAGCAAAACGTAGCTTGTCTAGAGCTTTAACTGAGATTCAAATGATGGATAAGAACATTGTTAAAACACTAGCTAGGACCATTGGGGGGAGGGGGTGTACTGTCAAAAGTAACCATAGCATAGCCTATCATTTGGAAGAAGTTTGAAATAGGGGATTCATTGGTACTACAGTTGGGTAAAATTCTAGTTGATTGACTTCTTGCTATCTGAGAAAGGGGTTAGGTTAGGAAAATGAAACTTACAGGGATCGGTCTACAGGCTAAAGTATGTCCTGGGAAGGTGTTTCGAAATACCAGCCTCCACTCCTTCTCCCTCTAGGGGGCCCTGACCTTTGATGACCTTCAAAATATGTGTGTCATAAAAGTGAAACCTTGCAAAATAGATCTTTTGCTTGAATGAAGTACAACAAAATTGTTTTCAGCTTTACAACTTTGCTCAATCTCAGTTTATAAGGTTTTAAAGATATGTAAATACATTTCCTAAATTTTGGAAAAAAACATTGATATGGCTCAGAATTTGGTCAATGTTGGTATTACCAGAACAATTGTTTTGAGTCATGAAACTATTGCTAACAGATGCATTTTGACTTGCAAGAAAGAAAAGATGTTCAAAAAGTCAAAATGCATCTATTAATGATAGTTTCATGACCCCAAACAATTGTTCCAGTAATACCAACATTGACTCAGAATTCTACTAAAATAACAGGAATTACATTTTCAGAACTAAAGGCAGAGAAAAAGCAACTGGTAACTGAAAATTAAGGTAAAATGTTGTTTTGTCAAAATTTTAATAGGTATAGGCCTAGACTTGTCATGTAGGTGAATTTCCTCAAAAATGGTTTAGGATAGGAAAATGAAACTTTTAGGGATGGGTCTACAGACTAAAGTATGTCCTGGGAAGGTATTTTAAAGAACCCATCTCTACTCCTCCCTCTAGAGGGCCCTGAAATTTGCTTACATGACAGGTCTATACCTATTGAAATTTTGACAAAACAACATTTTACCTTAAATTTTCAGATACAAGTTGCTTTTTCTCTGTCTTTAGTTCTGAAAATTTAATTCTTGTTATTTGAGTAAAATTTTGAGCCATATCAATGTTTTTTTTTTCAAAATTTAGGAAATGTATTTGCATATCTTTAAAACTTTATAAAATGGAATTGAGCAAAGTTATAAAGCTGAAAACAATTTTGTTGTACTTCAATTAAGCAGAAGTTCTATTTTGCAAGGTTTCACTTTTATAACATACATATTATCAAAGGTCAGGGCCCTCTAGAGGGGGAAGGAGTGGAGGTAGTTGCTTCAAAATACCAGCAAAATTCTAGTTAATTGACTTCTTGCTATCTCAGCAAGGGTTTAGATTAGGAAAATGAAACTTTCAGGGATGGGTCTATAGGCTAAAGTATATCCTGGGAAGGTATTTTAAAGTACCCACATCCACTTCTCTTCCCTCTAGAGGGCCCTGAAATTTGCCTCCATGACAGGTCTATACCTATTGAAATTTTGACAAAACAATATATTACACTAATTTTCAGTTACTAGTTGCTTTTTCTCTGCCTTTAGTTTTGAAAATACAATTCCTGTTATTTGAGTAGAATTTTGAGCCATATCAATGTTTTTTGTTTTTGTTTTTAATTTAGGAAATGTAGTTGCATATCTTTAAAACCTTATAAAATGGAGTATAGCAAAGTTATGAAGCTGAAAACAATTTTGTTGTATTTCAATTAAGCAGAAGATCTATTTTTCAAGGTTTCACTTTTATAACACACAAATTTTTAAAGGTCAAGGCCCTCAAGAGGGAGAAGGAATGGAGATAGTTGCTTCAAAATACCTTCCTAGGACATACTTTAGTCTGTAGATTCATCCCTGAAAGTTTCACTTTCCTAACCTAAACCCTTTCTGAGATAGCAAGAAGTCAATTAACTAGAATTTTACCAAAATACCTTCCAGGGACATACTTTAGTCTGTAGATTCATCCCTGACAGTTTCATTTTCCTAATCTAAACCCTTTCTGAGATAGCAAGAAATCAATTAACTAGAATTTTACCAAGGTGGGTACTTTAAAATACATTGCCAGGATATACTTTGGCCTGTAGACCCATCCCTGAAAGTTTCATTTTCCTAACCTAATCCCTTTCTGAGATAGCAAGAAGTCACTCAACTAGAATTTTACCCTACAGTTGTTTTTTCAGCATATTTCCTTCAGAAGTGATAAACCACTAAATATTTACTGCCCAATCTCTGAGACGTTACATCCTAGCCTATACATCAGGACAACTACTAAAGAATGATAACCAATATTAAATAATGATATTTACGAGTTGCTGAAAGTCCCTTTATTCTTAGTTCACTCAGAACGTTTTCAGGACAAATTAGTGTTACCACTAAAATGGCGAAATTGAAATTATATATTCTTAACTTCTTCATGCTTTCAAAAATCAAAATTAAGTGCTTTTTGCAGGGTTGGCTGTTGTTCGTTCATGAATGTGTCTCCTGAGCGTCCAAAAATAAAAATTTTTAGCTAAAATGTGCCCATCTTGAAATCTTAGGAGCTAGAGGTTGTTTTGTGCCAGTTTTACTATTCGTCTGAAAACTCTTTGTAAACTTCTTTCAACAACAAATATAATAAAAACAACAAAAATATGTACAAAACATTCAAATACAATGACTCAGTGTGAAAGCACGAAACTCGTGTAAGCATGTGAATCCTTTACTTTGGAGAATATGGTTTACCTGTACATTTTAGACAGAATTTTATACTCACCGAAAAAATACCAAGAAAAAGCACTATCTTGATGAAAAGTAATATTTTTGCGAATTATGTTACAAATATTTTTTTGTACTTGTTACAACATTGAAAATAAAAATTAAAATTAAAATTAAGTTTTGAACTGATGGGCTTTCAGAAACTAATATAATTATAGATAAAATATTCATTTTAATTTTATTAGTCCCTTCCAAGACTGTTCAAGACGAATTAAACTACAAACAACAGTTTGGCTACTGCCCTCTTCCCTAACTGTACAAATACAAAGCCTACTACGGCAATGGTGCTTTGCTGAAAACGAATCATGTTACAAATATTTTCTTCTCTACTTATTGCAGAAATGAAAATAAAATTACAGTGAAATAAAATTTTGAGCTGTTGCATTAACCTTCAGAACATTCATTTCCTGTACACGTTTACTCCCATCATTATTATCAGTGTTTACCTTAGACTCAGTTTTGAAAATAGTTTTAAAGAAAGCTAGAGTGTGACCTTGTTCAGATACCGTTGATGTGGATTTTTGCCGATTTATTGATTCTCCGAATAAAAACAATTATCTGAAGAAAATGGGGTGCTTCTTATTCAATTATTATTAATGATTAAAGTATTATAATAATTAAATTATTACCAAAGCTTCTATTGTATTTTTCATATTATAAAAAATACATCTGTACAGAAGTTTCTAAACCGCATATTAGGAACAGCATTTATATACAGGCAAGTCTGTTTTATTGAGAGTCTGTTCAAGCTGTCCCGAAGCATACAGAAATTATTGAGCTGCTCTTGTGTAATTTTGGAAGTTGTTCGCTATCCTTTTGCTTTCAACATCATAAAATTGTTCCGCTGGCCTTATAAATCCTAGCCTTATAAATAATTTATACCTCTACCTTTATAGGAGAGATACGCACTGGGAAGAAAACGGGCTGTCCATTTACGTTTTTGTTTCTAATAGGGTTTTGATGGAGTGTCTGGAATGAAGCTACTACAAGTCGGTGAATGTTTACTTATAACTAGCTGTTGGTGTGGCGCTTTGCGCCAGAACGTATACAAAAAAAGAAAAAGGAAATTATACCCTAGAATACAACAAAACACTTAAAAAAAGTGATAATAATTATAATAGTGATGATTAAAAACAAAGGAACTAGAGAAACAACCAAGTGAGTTTAAAAGTTAGGAAGATTTCTGAAAATAGTTTTAAAAGAAGAAGAAATAGATATATCAGTTGGGGTAAAATTCCAAAGTGAAATCGACGGAAAATGGGAGATTTTTGGGTTGCTATCGATGAAGGTTTAGGTCTAATAAATTTTCATGAAAACAACGTTGCACTGAGAAAGGATGAGAAAAAGGTAAGCAGAGACTGTATAACAGACAAACAAAAATAAAAAATTACCATGAATTAGAGCATGGTACCAATGATTACAAAGAATTGAGGTATTGATTCTGCTTAGCAACTAAGTCTTTTGTTCAGTTGATGCTCTAATATTTCCAATTTAAGATTCTAAGCCGTTTTATCAATTTGAAATCAAACAGTATGTACTGATTTAATCGAATAATTCCCTCAACCTTCCTTGAAAGCTTTATCTTAACACCATTTGCCTTTTAAATACCCAGGGTCATTTATTCCCCCTCTTCCAATATTATGTTAACAACTGCATACCTTACAGCTTATCTTACATTGAAAATTAATCGCATAAATCACAGCTCTTGCCTAAAAGGCCGTAAGGAACTGTATTTATTAGAGGCATAGTTATTGGAATTTTTAACTACTCTGAAAAAAATTAGTACCTTAAAGTTTAATTTGATGTCTTTGGGGAAATGAGTGGGGCGGGGGTAAATGAATGCTTGTCCTTTAATTACTTTTCAATCTTTAAAAGAGAGCTAGATCATTGAATTTGTTGTTGAATGAGCCCCTCCATTTAAAGTTCTACAACCATTCTTTTAAAGTTCTTTCATTTTGAAATTTAATGGGAAAAATCGACGCCTTTATTACAGTTATTTGATAAAGTGTATCGCCACGGTTATTTATTTTATTGTGAAAAAAGTTTTAGTCATGGTAAAGCAAACACAATAAGGTTGAGCTATATATTTTTTTAATTTGGTTTTTATAAGGTCCAATAGAATATGTACTTTTTTGTGACTCATAGAGAATTTTAGTTGACCAATAATTAAAATTTTTATGTTAAGCATTTTGTGCCAAAAATTCTAGTGAAAGAAGCGAGAAAAGAGATGTTGCAAAAACAATTTATGATAAGCGAAATGACAAGAGACTGTATATGATTATCTTAAAAAGCTCAATGACGAAGATGGAAACAGATACTGTATTTATGGAGGAGGAAAGTAGACGGAGAAATTTCGACATTCTCTTTTAGACATAACCTTGCGATTCTAATAAATTGCAATTTGGCTCATTTGTTTCTAGTTTGGCTTACAATACTAAAAGCCGGATTGAAGGCGGCAGCATCGCAAGACACGTGGTATACGGGTGAATAACTATCAAAGGAAGAAATCATAGACAATATAAAATCCACTTGCCTGTTACAAATCTATTGGGCTAGTCTTCAAACAAATCTGAAAATCAGGATAAAATGGTAAAATTTCCACCCAGTTTTTTTGCTTCTTACATATTGTGAAAACCTGGATAATATCTTTTTGGGGTTTTACTGTCTTCAAAAGAAGTCTAGCCAACTTGGGCCCAGGTTGGATGAATGAAACCCAAGATAGATCCAGCTTCTAAATTAGGCTAGTCTATGTCCGGGACGGTATTTTCAAAATCCCATTACTTCACTGCTTTTCAGACTTGAAATTTCATAGCCTATAAAAGTAGATCTGCCTGTCCTAGGTCTATGCCTAAGTTGATTTTGACCAGTTTAGCCTAGGTGGCCAGGCAATTACTTAGCCTAGGCCCCTTTTGTCTAATTTTCTGTGAAATTACAGCAAATTATATGGTAAATAGTAGAAATTCTAGCTAAGGATCTATTTTGCAATCTTGGAAATTGGTTGGGTTTGGAAAATGAAAATTTCAGACTCCACTCATCCTCCCTCTACAGAGCTACTGCAGCTAATTGTGCATTACAGCTTAGGCTATTTTCCGCTCAAATTTGACCCTATAACTTTTAACATTAATTGTAGTAAAATTCTTGACAAACTACTTTTTAGCCTACTATCTGAGAAAGTGGTTAGACTAGGAAAATGAAGCTTTCAGGGATGGATCTACAGATTTATGCAGGCCTATGTATTGAGGATGTATTTGAAGTACCTATGTCCACTCCTTCCTTCTCTAGAAGGCAGTGACCTTTGATGACCTTTAAAAACTTTTGTGTTCTAAAAGTGAAATCAAGCAAAACAGATCTCCTGCTCTAATAAAGTAGAAGAAGAGTATTTTCAACTTCATAACTTTGCTTAATTCCAATATATACAGTTTCTGTAATAGCCTACAGTTCTGTATACAGATCTGTAAATACATTTTTTAAATTAAAAAAAAAACAAAAACATTAATGTGACTTAAA
This sequence comes from Artemia franciscana, assembly GCF_032884065.1. Taxonomy (NCBI): domain Eukaryota; kingdom Metazoa; phylum Arthropoda; class Branchiopoda; order Anostraca; family Artemiidae; genus Artemia; species Artemia franciscana. Next base: position 11,352,995 of record NC_088879.1, on the reverse strand, counting down.
GTTTTACTCAAATAACAGGAATTGGATTTTCAAAACCAGGTAAAAAGAAACTGAAAATTAAGGTATAATGTTGTTTAGTCAAAATTTTAATAGGTATAGACCTGTTGAGAAGGCAAATTTCTAAGTCATAGATATCAGAAGACATAGTAATTTGACAATACATTTCTGGACTAGGCTATGTTTTGGCCCTGGATTCATTTCTGAAAGATTTATTTTCCCAGGCAGGCTGTATGCCTAGAGAAGGAACATTTTAAGAAAACAATGGTAAATGTTTGGTTTCATCACAAGCTGTCTAAAGTGCAGGTTACTGCATATAACAAGATTCTAATGATTTTATATTGTTTCTTTGTCATTATTAGAGAAGCCTATCCATTTTTTTAGCTTTCTAAAATCCTTCTCCAACAAGACTAAAAATGCATAAAGTGGCCTTACTTACAGGTAACATTACCTATAGAATGAAGCTTGTCCATGAGCCCTGCAGGCAGTGGGGTGAGGCCTGTAATCTATATTTATTTAACAAAGAGTAATAAAACTGAAAAGAAAAATCCTTAAACAAGGTTTATTAAATAAATGTAGAATACAGACCTCACTGCACTGCCTGCAGGGCTCATGGTCTAATATGCTTTGCTCTATAGGTAATGCTACCTGTAAGCAAGCCCACTTAATGCATTTTTAGTTTGCCCCATGGAGGAGGATGGTGAACCAGAAATGGATACACTCCAAGAATTAGCATTTCACAGTACCATAGTATGAAACTATATATATAGTTTCATACTATAGTAAGTAAGATATAGTAATAGTAAGTAAGTAAGCATAGTATAGTAAGAATTAGCATTTCACAGTACCATAGTATGGAAACTATGCTGCAAGGCAGCATAGTTTCCAGTTTAGACAGCTTGTGATGAAACTAAACATTTGCCAAAACAGCTCATAGTTCATAATATGGAGAATAATTGAAGCTAACATTTCTTGAATGCAGCCATGCTAAACTTTACCAACTCCCCTCCTAGTGTGCAAATATATAGCCCAAATTATATGTTTCCCATCTATTCTCCCAATACATTTTTCTTGCTTCAACCCATATTACCTTTAAATTCAATCAACTGTGGCAAAACTTGAACCAGAAAGATAAGTGACAAGATAAATTTGCACATTAGGAGGGATTGGGAGTAAAGTAATGCAGGGCTACATGCAAAATGTGCTAGCTACAGTTATTCTGCATATTATGAAGTATGAATTGTATTCTTAACATTTTTCCTTCTCTAGGCATATACCTTTTCCTAATATAACCTCTTTCAAAGATAAAGAAAAGTAGCTTGTCTATAATTTTATCCTAATTGTATTTCACCAATCTCATAATCATCCTAAAAGTCACCTACACATGATCAGATATACTGAAACCCATTTGTCTTTGTCTATGGCAAAACAAGACAGCTTAAGGGTACATTTAATATTTATATACACATATGTGGATCTATGTACACTTAAAAATTAAATTATTTATATATTGCTAAGTATGCCAGGTTTCATTATAATAAATCAATGTCAGTTGAATATATGATTTGGAAATGATTGGTTTATAACTGAAGGGTTTCTTTTTAACCATTTATCTGATGGTAGCCTATTTCAAGCTGGAATATTAGAGAATTTGGTTTCATTCTAGGATCCAGTTTAGGGCTTCAAATTTGTCTTGCAAGTGAAACAATCATTATGTCTAGAAAAAACATAAGAAAGGCATCAAGTCATGCATTTATATTGTTCCTATATGAGTAATGGAAATATTTACAATTTTTTTTTGAAAATGTACAGGCCTAGTACAGGGTGACCCAAAAAGATTCTTACCCATATTTTTATTTGATAAAAAATCCATTTTTTAACAAATATCCTTTCTGTTGCAGGACATAAAAGGTGAACCTTTGGATGATTGTTTGCAGCTATAGTTGCCCCAAACACGTCTTGGACCAATCAGCAGAAGATATTCTCCCTGGAGACCTATTTTGCGACAAAATCACCAGAGTGTACAAATTCAGTTTTGAAAACTTTTCAATTGTTGCAACTTATTTTGCAACCTATTTTGGACAAATTTTTCTAAAATAGTTGTGGACTTATGTTCTAAAGCCACAGGGGGAACTTATACAACAGGGGGAAAATATTGCTGCAGTGAGGGACTCAATAGGATGCAACCCTAGGAAATCAGTGCATAGATGCAGCCAAGAACTTGGAATGACAAAGGAGTGCAAGGACAGAAGAAAAGATTGCTGCAGTAAGGGACTCAATAGGACACAGCCCTAGAAAATCAGTACGTAGACACAGTCAAGAACTTGGAATGACAAGGGAGTCTCTGTGGCATGTTCTCACATTTAATTAGACAGTGTAGTCCCTCACTACAGCAATGTTTTCTTCTTTCCTTGCACTCTCTTTCCTGCCTGAATAAGTCCCCCTGTGGCTTTAGAAATAAGTCCACTACCATCCCATGCTCACTGAATTTTGTAACCCAAGTAACAATTGTGATTTTGGTGTAAAGTTGCAACAATGGAAGTTTTCAAAACTGAATTTGTACACTCTGGTATGATTTTGTTGCAAAATAGATCTGTAGGGAGAACATCTCCTGGTGATTGGTCCAAGACATTTTTGGGGTAACTATAGCTGCAAATGATCATCCAAAGGTTCACCTTTCATGCCCTACAACAGAAAGGATATTTGTTAAAAAATGGATTTTTTATCAAATAAAATATGGGTACAAGTCTTTTTGGGTTGCCCTGTACTAGTTGAGACCATTGGGAAAAGCCCTAAAAGATTCTGAAAACTATTTTAAGCCAAACATAAATAGATACCCAGTAGTCAGACAGCTAATCAGCACTTGATATTTAGATCCCTGTGAAATCTTCATTATCTCAATTAGAAAATAGATTGTTTTGCCATAAGATTTATCTAGATTTTCTTGATAAGTCTATGCTTATCTCACAAAACATACTTATAGGTCTACAGCCTATAACAATTTTAAGAGCATTAGTAGTCAACTATGAAGCTTAATCATGAACACACACTTTAAGCTTGAGCCTAAACTTAAATCTTTGTGTTGGAACAAAGTATCTAAATCATAGACTTTGTCATGGATACCTTCAAGCTAAGCCAAGTTTTATGGAGTAGATTAATTATGTACAAATAGATATATTGTAAGGACAAGTTTTGTTTAAATATCAAAAAGTCTCCTAAGATCAGCCATATATGGTGCTTAAAAAAAACTTATAACAGATGAAGGTTGAAAAAAAAAACTATTGACATTAGTGAACAAGCAGACTTGCTGAATTCACAATTTTCTTGGTTTTCATTACTGAACCTGATGACCCCTTACATTCCCCAGCCAATTGAAAGCATTACAGAATTGGCTGGACATGTCCTTAAATATTAAATGAGGTTCAATGCCAATGAGCTGCCTGGACCCAACAATCTACATGCCAGGCCATCAAAATACACCACTGATGTGATAACATAACCCCTCATGAGAATCTTCCAGATGCCACTTGGCTCCAGAGAGCTACAAAAGACTGGAAAGTAGCCAAGATAACACCAGTATTCAAGAAAGGTACCATAACCAAGCCTGAAAACTATTAAACTATTACCCTAACCTTGTCTGTTGTTAAGATATGTGAATGCATTGTCAATGATTCAATTCTCAAATGTTTAACCATAAGTAAGATTTTGTCACCTAAGCAGCATGGATTCTAATAAGGAAAATCAATTGAAACAGATTCCAATAAGAAAAATCAATTGGAACTAGTTGACTATAACTAGTTTTCAGTTTTGCATAATTATCCACACTTATGTTTCAACCTTATATGGACATTTTATTTGGGGGGTGGGGACTAAAAATAGCAAAATTTAGGCCCAGCTCTGCTGTTTTATTTCTTCTATTCTGTATTTTTCTCAACATTTTCTGGGGGAAGGACTATTAGTGCATTCTTCATATGAGGAGTTTGTGAAAAGTTAACCATTTATACCAGTTTAGCACCATGAAATTTGTAGTGTTCTCCTAATTTCCTCAGTGGATATCTTTTGTTTCATCTAATTTTTTTACACCCATCATGAAGTCTTTTCTTCTTTTCACAAAGTAGCAATCAAGAATTTTCAACTTGTGCCATAATATTGATTTTGTAAATAATAAATGAATTCTATTTTTTATAGGTCTCAGTCCTTTCAACAGTTGACACAGGCCATGAAGACATGATTGTAAGTGCCTACTTAGTTCTCTATATTCCAATTATTTTATGTCAAAAGTCTGCTTCAGGATAATGGGTCTCCTTGGTTTGATTAAACAAATCAAACCAAGGGGGTTTGAGGCTGCTTTGTCTTTGAAGGAAGTTCTTCAGACCATTTCTGCAATGGGATTGCCTTCCCCTACTCTGACAGGGTGATTCCCTTTCAAAAAAGTATAGAATAAAACAGATTCTTAATGCCTGTAGAACTCTTTAAAGAATGGAGAGGGAAAGGGGGCCACATTGCCCTGCTGAATGTTTGAAACCATTGAAAGGGAGCTTGAGGCTACTTTTTCTAGGACAGCAGTCCTGAAGGATTACATGGATACTGGGGCCTTACTTCAATGCTAAATTTAATAAAATCTGATATTTCAAAAAAAAAAAAAAAAAAGTAGGTTGATTACATAACTAAAATGTATCCTCAGTAGACATCATAGTCAACTATGATGCTGTAGATTAGTAAAAAGTACATATGGTATATGCTTCAGCAAAGCCTAGACTGTAGCAAGGTACAACTTTAAATGCCTGGTAATTCTTTATATGCTCTGATAGTTTCCTCCTGGTCAATAGATAAGCTACTATCTTCTTCAGATAGGAACCCATTTAATTTTGCATTAAAATAACTGTGACTGTAGATTTTTTGTATAGCTAGATATTTCCAGTTATATATTGTTCTCATCTGTGTTTGAAACAAAAAACATTTAGAACTTATCAATGGTAAAAAGCATTAAAATAGAACTTTAAAAAGTTTTTTTTTTCATATATATTTAAGATCAAGCAACTGTGGAAAATATCAGCTGAAGATAACAGAAACATTGGCAGGATGATATATTAAAAAAGCAATTTAAGCTTTCTGTAAAACTAACAATAATTAATTTTAATATTTATTTACATTATTAATTAAATTTGTATTTATGATTTATTTATACAATTTAGTTATTTATATTTATATTAAACTTTAATTTGAGAATAACATTAACTGATTTAAAATGCTTTGCCATTGGAAAATGAGCATTCCTTTGTTTTACTCAAAAGATTTTGAGCTTTAGCCACTTTTATGAACCATACTATGGCAAATGAGCTCGTTTTCATCTACTAATGTTTTGGTTGTATTTTCTTAGAAAGATTTTGTGCTTAGTTGCATTGCATGATGCTGATGACTGGTAAATGGACTTGAATATTAAGGAAGGGGCCTTTATTTATCTATTTGTGTTTTTTTTTATTTCTAAAGACATCTATTCATCCTCTTGTGATGTTGCTTTATATACTCCTAATTATTTTTGGTTTAAGTATGATACTCAGATGGACTTTACCATTGCTAAATGGACTTTACTGTTTTTAAACATACTATTTTTTGGTAAATAAACTTGTCATCAGTAAATGAGCCCATGTTCATTTTTATGCATTTTTTGCTTCATTTATTTTTAAAATAATATGTTTTAGCATGATGCTCAAATGGACTTTTATGGTTCAAGATTAGCTACTTGCTCTTCAGATGGCAGTGTAAAAATTTTTGATGTGAAGGATGGTAACCAAACACTCATAGCTGACCTGAGGGGTCATGAGGGTCCTGTAAGTATCTTTATTGGTGCTTTAATATTTTATTTTGCAATTTTATCAAAGAGCTGTGTTTAAGAAAACAAGTCTTAGAACTATGTTCAAGAAGAGTCATAAATGTGTTTGACTTCTTCTTTGTCAGGAAAGAGTATATTCTAATTTGAATTCCAGTGTCAGATGGAAAAACGATACTTGGGAGAGAAATTTGATCTAGCATTGAGGCTATAATATTGAAAATTAGGGAAGGATTGTAGAGGTGCGGAGTTTGTCATCCTTTGAAGTATGAACTGGGAGCATGACTTGGTTCATTTAGAAATAGGGAGTTTGTTAAAATGAGTCATATCTGATCCACTCAAGGGACTTCAATCAACAATAGACAATTCAGGTGTGCGTCCTGAAAATTTTTTATATTCTTCATGTTCATATTAAATTTTCATATCCTTCAAATTTTCATATTCTACTGGGTTGTTATTTTGACATTTGTTGGCAAAATGCCTTGGTTATTTGGCAGTGAGGAAATACAAGTCTGGTATGGAGGACTTCTGCTTGTCAATCCAGAATGTAATCTCTAGTACCACAACAAAAGTGGGTTCCAAGCGGTTTTTCGGTATATCATGTAATATTCCTACTGATTTTGATATTACGGTACTCGGAAGCCAACACGGTATCAAGGCTGCTAAAAGGTTGGGCCAATCTAAGTCTATGAAACTCGAGTTTTGGATTCTTTTGCTCAATCTACATTTTTCAAGCATGGCCTCAGGGTGGGTTTTGAACTATTTCCTGTTTGCGAGTTTAAGGACTTAACCAAATGCTGTTTCAAGTGTCGATCGCTAGACCTACTGTCCCAGCATTCTCCCTAAAAGTGCTCGTTATGGAGGGCCTCAAATATCAATAAAAGATGAGTCATGTATTGCTGATCTCAACTGTGCAAACTGCAGCCAGAAACGCCCTTCTTATAGCTTTTCCTGCTCTGCTATTAACGATCGGATAAAGCGCAACTCAGCCCTTCAACCATGAGTGCATCAGTCTCAGTTATTTCGTTTAATATAAGATAAGGATTTTATTACTGATGAATTTTAGGATTCTGGCGATTTGGTATGTCTCCAGGAGTGTCTTCTCACTGCTTCAAGTTTGAATTTTTGCGTCGAAGTCAGCATCATATTGCGTTAATGACTCTAGCAAAAGTTACTGGCGGTTGCCCTTCCGGTGGACTAGCATGTGTCTTTAAACGGAACACTCATTTACCCTCCCCAGTACTTTTCTACTCTGACGAATTTTTCTTGGCTGTGCGTGTCAGCAGTACCGTATTTATAAACTCTTTTCTCCCATATGAAGGATACACGATCAGATCCTTGACTAAATTCGCAAAGGCTTGTGGTCTGCTGAAGAATCTTGTGAATCAATTGCTGTCAAAATCTACAGTATATAATAATTGGTGACCTTAATACTGATATTAATCAATCTTCTTTGAGAAGTGATTCGCTTTTTGAGTGTCTTCCATCGTACCTCGTCGTGCCCAAATCTCACAAATTTTCATATGTTCATTACTCTGGAAGTACAAGTGATATTGATCATATCATTTTCTCGCCTGGTATTATCTCTTCTTCCGCTACTGTTCATGTTAACGGGCAAGATACTGGACACCTGCCAATTTCGGCGACACTTACAGTGGATGTTTATCCATCGAAAACCGACTGCTCGCAAGAAAAATAGAAGTGGTTTGAAAAAAGAAAGCAAAGTAAATATACCGCACTACATCTCTATTTTGACAGCCCTTCTTTCTACCATACGTGTTTCATACCATCTTCCTCAGTGCCAGGTATCTACGAACGGTAAAGCCGATATTGACTGTTATTATAAACAACTTATGATGTCTTATGAAAAAGGCAGAAGAAGCTGCCGTACCTCGGCAACGTATTTGTAAGAAAACTAAAAACCTGTCTGGTCAATGGACCCTTGTTTAAATTCGATAAAAAATAAAACGAAACTATGGTTCCAGATATGGAATGAATGTGGTTGGCCAAGTTTTGGGCGTGTCACTGATCTCAAACGCAAAACTAGAACCGAATATAAACGTTATCTGAGGTTGGCACGTTACCACGTATGGATTTTTCTGTGAGTAGGAAAGATTGGCGAAAAGTGATCAATTCTGACAAGTTAAATGATGATACTGCGGCAAGTAACTGCCTTCCACCTTCAGCCTGGTATAAATATCATTCTTCGATTTTTCCGGTGATTAACTATTCTGTGGATTCTGTATATATTCGCCTTCATACCCCCCTCTTCAGTACAACCCTTTTGCAATGCCATATAGTGCCAATATCTCTTTCTCCCGTAATTGATGCTGTGAAAAGTTTAGAATCTGATTCAATAGATAAGGGTTGTATTTTTAATTTGCATATGCTGATTGATTGCACCCCCTCCTTATATATCATGTTCAGCTTCTTTTTTCAAATGTGTCTATGTACTTCAAGCGTACCCGAGAGTTTTCTGTGTGGCATTGTTTCTTCAATTTTAAAAACGGGAAAATCACTGACTGATTGTTCCAGTTATCGACCTATTACCTTTTCTTGTAACATTAGTAAGGTTTTTGATTACATCCTTCTACCTTTTCTGACAAAAAATGTTTATAAGGGTGAGAACCAATTTGGTTTTTGGCATGGGGTGGGTTGTCAGCATGCGGATGAGATTCTGTCTTCTTTACTGGCTGATAATTCTTCCAAGGGAAATTGTCTTTATATTTGTGCTTTGGATCTTTGGAAAGCGTTTGATATTGTGGTCCATAGTCAGCTCCTTTTTTCTCTGATAATTCTGGGGTCAATCTCTCTGTTATAATGCTTCTCCGGTTTTGGTATTCAAATTCTTTTCTTTGATTAAAATCTGCACCAAGACACTATTATAAGGGTATGAAGATGAGCTAAGCGGGGCTGTGTTCTGTCCCCTCCGCTTTTTAAGACTTGTATTTCTAGTATGCTGGCTAAGATTTCAGGTACATACCTTTCTGGTCCTGCGGATGTTTCCTATCTGGCGTATGCTGACGACTTGCTTCTGATTAGCCGTTCCAAAAAGGGTCTTTCTCAAAATGTCTCTACATTTCGTGATGCTTTTTCTGATATTGGCCTTTCACTTAATATAGACAAATGTGAGTTTCTTCCCTACAACTGTACTACTGCTACTCCCCTTCACTGTAATAACTTCACCATCCCTCTTGTTGATTGTATCCGTTGGCTTGGTATCTCTTGCTAACAGTCTTTCGAGCTTGCGTTAGCATACTGTTTGTGATATAAGTAAACAGATCCAGATTGGCTGTGCAAAGATTGTTGCAAACAGAGGGAAGTGCGCTGGCCAAACTTTATTCTACTTTCTGTGATCATTCTGTCCTTTATACTTCAGGTCTTTTCCCCCTTCTTAAGAAAGGTAATTTAAAAAGTATCCGGATTTAATTATTTCAAATTTTGCAAATTTCTTCTGTATATTCCACCTTGGACAAAAAAAAAAACCGGATTCTTGTTAGTAAATTTTCAATTACTGGTATAACTTTAAAGTTATAGATTTCACACAGAAAACTCCAGTACAGCTTATGCGTGCCTATCCCCTCACCACCGGCTTGTCCGTTTCTTTAGTTGATTTTGTCTGTATGATTCTTTTTCTCTTTGTGTTTTTTTTATATTTATTCTTACCCCGCCATATTTACTTTATGTATCGTGTATGTGATAAATAAATTATCATTATTATACAAGAATATCCCCCCCCCATCCTTCGCAAAAAAGAAGAAAAAAAAACATGTCATGTCCTGCTATGTTATCCAACACAAAAGAGTTGTAGTGCCCGTTTATTTACTTTTAGTCATTGCTTTTAGCAAAAACGATGCCCCAGCTTTTATCCCGAAAGATGAGGCCGAGATTTGAACCTGTTTGAATGTCAAAAGTATTTACCATATACAATAGAGTCAAAGAAGAATTTACCGTATAGAAGATTGATGCATAAACCCTGGGATACTGAGCTTGTGACTTTACTTATATTTTCGTTTTTTTTTGCGAATAAATGCTATTTATCTCGACAATTGGCAAAATCTAACGTTCAAATCGAATGTTTAACAATCAAAGAAGAAGAAGAATCTAATTTTGTAGTACCAGTTTAAATTTCCAAGGCCTTTTGTTTCAATTCTATAATTCATCCGGTTTTATGTACCTCATCGTCGCCATATTGCAGAATTTGCCACAATAAAAAAGGAAAATATTTCTCCCGCAATTGAACGTGATGTGCTCACATGGTCACAGAAGAATATTCAAAAAGCCTGGTTCATCTACCGCCTCGCAAAGAAAGATAAAATATTAAACTTGATTCCCAGTACCTAGAACCGCAAGAGTTCCCACAAGTTCCCAGCAAATACTTTCATCATCATCTTCAGCAAGACAGAGAAATGGAAGACAGGTAAAAAGTTGTTACTGGAGATCCGTAACTCCTTACAGAGTACATAGAAGGTTTACAGGTTATCTTAATATCTTGCGTTGGAGCGAAAGAGCATCCTGAAATCTCGAAGCAGCAAGATCAGGGGAGTAAAAAGAGGGTTAAATTTTTTTTAAACAGAAAAGTCTATAACCCAGAACAGAAGGCTTTCAGTTTGTCTTTTTTTTTCTTTGAATAAAGACTGTATAATTATGTTGGTATTTTACGAAACTCGCATATAGTTAAATGTAGAATGTTAACTTAAATAAAACTTATTTGTATATTTTTCCTTGAATTTAGGTAAGATATTATTATTTTTTTTTACCTTTCAAAGGTGTGGCAAGTGGCTTCGGCTCATTTTATTCACATATTTCAAGTTAAATAATGCTTCTTGTATTTTCCCAATTTTCAAAGGCATGACAAGTGACTCCTATCTACATATTTTGAGCAGAACATTGGTCTTTGTATTTTTTTTCTTAACCTCTTAAATGTGTAGCAACTGGCTGGCTTGGATAAATGTTAGTCTCTGTATTTTTTCTTTCATCAGTCAAAGGGATGGTAAGTGGTTTGAGCTCTTTCTATTCATATATTTTAAGTTAAATAACGTTTTATGTAGTTTTTTCATCTTTCAAAGGTGTGGCAAGTGGCTTGGGCTCATCCTATGTACAACAGTCAGATAGCTAGCTGTTCTTATGATAGACGTGTCATAATTTGGAATGAGTCTGGAAATCAGTGGAATAAAACATATGAATATAGAAATCATAGTGGCTCTGGTATGTTTTTTAATTTCTATTTTCAGGTAAATATGTAATTGTGTTTTCACTATTTTGTCTGCTTCTTCCTGTTAACACACTATCATTAGATTGGCACGAATATGTGCCAGTAGTAACCGAAACTTGAAAAACGGGGACAACATATGCTTAAAAATAATTTTCACTTTATGCTGATTCCAAATATGTATTTTTTTTTAATTTTAGCGATATTCTTTAGAAGAGGATTTTCATCTGAAGAAACAAAAATAATAGTTTTATAGATAGAAGGGATAAGAGATAAGGGAGATAATAAGATAAAGGGAGATAATAGAGAAGAGAGAGATAATAGAGAAAAAATAGTCTTCTCTCAAAATAGTTCCAAAAATTCATTATATAATAGACTCAAAGACTGGCCCAAAAAACCTTCCCCCTCCTTGTGGATTATGTTGACGAGGACGGCATGAAAATGCTCTTTTTTAAGTATTTTTGATAAAATTGGAAAATAATAAAAAATATAATGTAATAATATAATATAAAAATAATAATAATAAAATGAAAAATTGGAAAATAATAAAATTGGATAAAATATGGCACGTGCTATGAAAAGTAGCTTGCATCCCATGGTCAACTCAAGCACTATTTGCTCCTCGAGCCTTAATAGAAAGAAGAGTTTTCATTCCTTGAAGAAGAAGAAAAGGAGAAACAGAAATAAAGCCATCCTCAGTTTAGCGAGAATAACCATTATCATAATATTTAATGATAACATATATATATATATATATATATATATATATATATATATATATACATAACATTATATATTTAATATATCTAATAATATATCATAAATATTATCATAAACTATTATCATTATAATAAATAAACCCTCGACTATTATGAATAATGTCAGATAGACAGCATCATAGGGCGGTAATTTTTTGATTCAGTAAGATGCTACTTTATTGAAAAACGACTGTCACAAGTTCCAGGTGAGATAATGTAAAAATTAAGCAAGGAAATGAGATAATGTAAAAAAAAATGCATAAAGTAAGGGAAAGGGAAAGCTTCAAAGAGCCGAATTTCGAGGTCAAAAATCAACAAACAGGAAAAATAATATCAAACAAAATTGGTCAAAAGATTGAAAAACAGGTACAACTATTTAAAATAAATAAAAAACGTGAATTTTAAGTTTAAAAGGGTCGTTATAAACACACTAGCTGTTGGGGTGGCGCTTCGCGCCACCCCAACACCTAGTTGGTGGGGGCGCTTCGCGCCCCCCCCCCCCCCAAGCCCCCCGCGCGCGTAAGTCGTTACGCGCCATAATAGTTACGCGCCATTGTAGTTGTGTCCCTATGTCCCACCTGTGAATATAGATAGATATATATATATATATATATATATATATATATATATATATATATATATATATATATATATATATATATATATATATATATATATATATATATATATATATATATATATATATATATATATATATATATATATATATATATATATATATATATATATATATATATATATATATATATATATATATATATATATATATGGTTTTAACTACGTAAAACTTGCGAATATACAACATTCTTTGCTGTCCCATTGTCTTTGCATATAAATAGATTGTCAGGTTTACCGACTCTTGAACATGCAACATATAATGGTCCATGGGAAAACAATCTGTATTCAGATCTATACCTCATGATTCTAATGATTGCCCTTGAGCTTTGTTGATGGTGATTGCTAATCGACCATTCCCTGTCCCGGTGTCCCGGTCGTCATTTATATCCCCCTGTTTCCCCCGGTGTCCCCGTTGTAGTTGTGTCCCTGTGTCCCGGTCGTCATTTATATTCCCTGTGTCCCGGTCGTCATTTGTATCCCGGTGTCCCGGTCTGTATATACATTCGTTTTTTAGTTTTGTTTTTCTCCTTTATTTTTTTCCTTTTTTTTTTCTTTTTTAGTTTATTTAGATTTTTAGATTTTTTAGTTTTTTTATTAGTTTTTAGTTTTTTTTTCTTTTTTTTTGTAGTTTTTACCTTCTTTTTAGTTTTGTTAGTTTTTTTTTTTACTTATGTCCTGGTCGTCATTTATACTCCCTGTGTCCCGGTGCTTTGTTGATTGCTAATCGAACATTCCTTTTGTCCTGGTCGCTTTCTCTTTGAGTGTCGTCATTTATTTTTTTCTTTTTTAGTTCTTTTAGTTTTTACCTTTTTTAGTTTTTTTTAGTTTTTTAGATGAAAATTTTTTTTAGTTTTTTCCTTTTTTTCTTTTTAGTTTTTTATTGGTTTTTACCTTTATTTTAGCTTATTTTTCAGTTTTTTCCTTTTTTTTATTTTTTTTTTTATTTTTTATTTTTTTTAGTTTTTTACCTTTTTTTAGTTTTTTTAGTTTTTTTAGTTTTTTAGCTTTTTTACTTTTTTTATTAGTTTTTAGTTTTTTTTGTAGTTTTTGCCTTTTTTTAGTTTTTTCAGTTTTTTTGTTTTAGTTTTTTATTGGTTTTTACCTTTATTTTAGCTTATTTTTCAGTTTTTTCCTTTTTTTAGTTTTTTTTAGTTTTTAGTTTTTTTAGCTTTTTACCTTTTTTTAGTTTTTTTAGTTTTTTTAGTTTTTTAGCTTTTTTATTTTTTTTATTAGTTTTTAGTTTTTTTTTTAGTTTTTGCCTTTTTTTAATTTTTTTAGTTTTTTAGCTTTTTTATTAGTTTTTAGTTTTTTTTGTAGTTTTTGCCTTTTTTTAGTTTTTTTCTTTTTAGTTTTTTTGTAGTTTTTACCTTCTTTTTAGTTTTGTTAGTTTTTTTTTTACTTATGTCCTGGTCGTCATTTATACTCCCTGTGTCCCGGTGCTTTGTTGATTGCTAATCGAACATTCCTTTTGTCCTGGTCGCTTTCTCTTTGAGTGTCGTCATTTATTTTTTTCTTTTTTAGTTCTTTTAGTTTTTACCTTTTTTAGTTTTTTTTAGTTTTTTAGATGAAAATTTTTTTTAGTTTTTTCTTTTTTTCTTTTTAGTTTTTTATTGGTTTTTACCTTTATTTTAGCTTATTTTTCAGTTTTTTCCTTTTTTTTAGTTTTTTTTATTTTTTATTTTTTTTAGTTTTTTACCTTTTTTTAGTTTTTTTTAGTTTTTTTAGTTTTTTAGCTTTTTTACTTTTTTTATTAGTTTTTAGTTTTTTTTTGTAGTTTTTGCCTTTTTTTAGTTTTTTCAGTTTTTTTTTAGTTTTTTATTGGTTTTTACCTTTATTTTAGCTTATTTTTCAGTTTTTTCCTTTTTTTTAGTTTTTTTTAGTTTTTAGTTTTTTTAGTTTTTTACCTTTTTTTAGTTTTTTTAGTTTTTTTAGTTTTTTAGCTTTTTTATTTTTTTATTAGTTTTTAGTTTTTTTTTGTAGTTTTTGCCTTTTTTTAGTTTTTTTAGTTTTTTAGCTTTTTTATTAGTTTTTAGTTTTTTTGTAGTTTTTGCCTTTTTTTAGTTTTTTTAGTTTTTTAGCTTTTTCATTTTTTTTATTAGTTTTTAGTTTTTTTTGTAGTTTTTGCCTTTTTTTAGTTTTTTCAGTTTTTTTAGTTTTTTCAGTTTTCAGTTTTGTCACCTGATCCAGTTTTTTCAGGTGACGTCACCTGATCCATCCACAGATCCACACACAGACAACTTATTTTTATATATATAGATTAAAGGAGAACAAGCAATTATATGAAGAACACGGGCAATATCTGTAGAAGTAATACAAGAGAGAAACTATCGGGATGTTTTGTGATTTTTTCTGTTATTACGGGGATATAAGGTTTTTTTTTTTTTTTTTTTTTTTTTTTTTTTTTTTTTTTTTTTTTTTTTTTTTTTTTTTATCTGGACGTAAAGCAGCGAATTGGAGACAAGATTGAAACGGTCTCAGAAACGACCCAAGATGGGCGGAATCCGGGCGGTGAGTGCCTTTGGGGGAAAATGTTTTCTGTTCGAGGGTTTGTTAGTTTAGTTTTTAAAAATCGAGGCACAACAATCAGTTCCTCTGTGACGGGATGGTAAGTATTTCTCAGTAAATAATAGTAATAGTATCTGGTAAGTATCTGGTTTGACATATCTAATGCGTACAGTCGTTTGTATGGATGGGAGCTGACTACCTGGCATTGCACAGTAAGCCGCACGATGCCTGATCATATGCTTTTGTTATTATATCTCTTATTTTAAAATTTTTCTTGATCACTATTCTACTACATTCACCCATTCTCCACTTATAAAAAGCTCTTCATTGCTCCCCTTTTATACGACTTCCCACCATTCTCTGCCCAAAATGAAAATATTAATCAAATGTTTAAGCACAGGAATGATCAAATTTGCCCCCAGTCCCTCCTCTCCACCTCTTTGATTTTCTTAAGTGTAAAAAAAACGTGAGGTTACTAAGGAAATTAATATCAAATACCGAATCAATAAGTAATATAAAGTTAAATAATATAATAGTTACATAACTAATATAAATCATTGAAAATAAATTTCCACCTTGCGACCACCTCTCCTTCTAACTAACGTTCCAATTTTATTGTCGTAAGGATCGGAAGCAAATAAGTTAAAAAATTTAAATACATTATCATATCGCCAAAGCTTGATTTTTTTTGACTTCATAATATAATTGACTTCATAATTAAACATTTTTTGACTTTTAATTGACTTCATAAATACATACACGATGTTATGGCACCCACAGGACAGTCCCGAGAGTGAATTTAACCACCAATCCCTCTTCGATGAATTATATATATATATATATATATATATATATATATATATATATATATATATATATATATATATATATATATATATATATATGACTTGACTTAAGTCTTCTGCCGGGCACCGCTCGGCGTAGAGAGTGACGTCTGCCTCCTCCACCCACTTCGGTCCATGGTGAGTATTTGCTCTTCGCCCTGTCTGATGTTTGCCATCGTCAAGAACTCGGACAGGCTGTCGGACCAATGTTTCTTCGGTCGACCGCGAGGTCGCTTCCAACTAACTTTGATAGGGTCGAAGTCATAGATCAACTTTGCGGGTAGATGTGGTGGCATACGAAGCAGATGCCCGAACCATCGTAAGGCTCGCTCGGCTGCTTGAGTCGAAAACCAAGACTGCTCTGTAAGCTGCAGAAGCTTTTCATTGCTGACGAAGTCGGACCATCGTAGGCCCTCAATCCTCCTCAGGCTCTTTGCATGAAATACGTCTATTTTCTTGAGGATTGCAGCTGATGCTTGCCGTGTCTTAGCTCCGTAAAGCATCCCAGAGCCGACTAGAGCGTTGAAGATCCGCAGTTTCGTTTTGCGACTGATGTTTGGTTTTCGCCAGAGGTGACGATTCAGTCTACCCATGACAGAAGACGCTTTAGATAATCTCGCCTGCAGCTCGGGGAGAAGTGAGCCATTTGAAGAAATTACGGAGCCCAGGTAGGTGAAGTCATTAACAACCTCGATGCTAGTGGTGCTGTCCAGGCTAACTGGAGAGTTAACAGCAGGAGAAGACGGGTCTATGGCCATAATTTTAGTTTTATTCCAGTTTATATGCAGTCCTACTTTGGCAGCCTCTTTTCGCAGAATTCGGAGCGCTTCCAGCAGCTGCTACATGGAGTCCGCCAGAATGGCCAAGTCATCGGCAAAATCAACATCTGTGATGGTATGATCTCCGAATTTGAGCCTAAAGCTGAGACGTGAAGTGGTTTTTGTCATAACGTAATCTATGATGACATTGAAGAGCTCTGGGGTCACTGCACATCCTTGGCGCACCCCTGTCGTGATTTGAAAGAACGGGCTGCGCCGACCATTTACTTGTACACAGCTCTCCGTCCAATGGTGCAGTGCCTTGAGAAGTCTGCAATATTTCTCGGGTAGGCCAGTCAACTCTAGAATCCGCCAAAGAGCTTTTCGATCGACTGAGTCAAATGCAGCACGGAAGTCAACGAAGGCAATAAGTACTTTCTGTCGGAACTCTGTGGATTAGATTAGATTAGATTAATTTATTTCAAAAACATGTATACAAAACATTTTGCTGCACCTGCTAAGAAAGCCCCGAGGGGCTTGTTGGCAGCAGGTGGCAGTCATCTCTACTCTACATATTACTACATACAAAGATTCTACTTATGACACTCACGCATTATTACTATACTTTTGCATCATTACCATACTATTCTTTTGCAAGGAAGAATCTCTTAACAACAGCCTTGAAGGAAGCCAAATGACTCGAATTTCTTATTTCAATTGGAATAATATCCCATACAGAGGGGGCAAAATTTCTAATCACGAAAGAAGCTCTAGCCGTATTTCTAAATGGGTGTACCAGATTTGATGCCCCTCGTGTATCGTGGCTATGAAGATCACAATTAATGGAGAAAAAATTTTCGAAAGAAGAGGGAAGTATATTATTAATAAATTATATGTGAAAATACTAACTTGGTAGTCTCTTATTTTTGAAATATCAAAATGTTGATTCTTAGTATAAAGTTCATTAATATTATGAGTAAATAAAGTTTTAGGTGATAAAAGTTTAATGGCTTTATTTTGGATTTTTTTTATGACATGATACAAAATTACTAGCCCATAAAGAGCAACCATATCAAATATACGGGTAAAAAATAGCAAAATAAAGTAACCAAAGAATTTTATAGGATACTAGGTTTTTAACTCGGCGAAGCACACTCAGAGATCTGGACAATTTTGAAGCTATAATATTTGAATGTGTTTTCCATGATAGATTTTCATCAATCATAAAACCTAAATACTTTGTTACCTTTACTCTTTTTATTTGATTTCCGTTTATTATTAATTCTAAATTAGTTTCAATACTAGATATCCGAGAAAATAGAATGTAGTTAGTTTTATTATAATTTAATGTGAAAAGATTGAAATCTGCCCACTCAATAAACTCGGTCATTGCCTTTATCATTTTATCAAAAAGTAGATCAACTGATGGAGCAGCTACAAGTAAAAGAGTATCGTCTGCAAAAAGGATTATACCAGCCTCTGACAAATAATACTTAATCCGATCTATAAATATTAAAAATAAAAGAGGACCTAGTATAGAGCCCTGGGGTACTCCGCAAGTTATCGTACTAGCTTCAGAAGTAAAACACCCATTCACCACAACCTGCTTTCGGTCACTTAAATAAGATTCAAACCAAGACAAACTTTTTCCGGTAACACCGATTTTTTCCAGCTCAAGTAATAACTGTTTATGGTCAATCGTATCAAAAGCCTTTTTCAAATCCAGGAATAAAGCAGCTGGAATCAGACCCGCTTCAAACGACGTATTTACCCAGTCAACAAGTTTAATGGTTGCCATTTCTGTGGACATTTTTTTTCTAAAACCAAATTGAGTATTTATAAGAATTGTATTATTTTCAACGTAATCAGTTAGCCTGGATCCTATCACCTTTTCATATATTTTTGAAAAAACAGGGACGATAGAAATGGGTCTTTTGTTTGAAGGGTCGTCTCTCTTACCTCCTTTGTGCAATGGTATTATTTTAGCCACCTTCAAAACTTCCGGGAAAACTCCTTTTTCCATAGACTTATTAATCAAATTACATACAACTGGTGTTAAAACTGATTTAACTGATTTAGCAATCTTAAGAGAAATCCCGTCTACGCCACTTGAGTTTGATTGAATTCTACTGATAATTGTACTCCCTTCACTTATGCTACAAGCATTAAAAACCAGCTGATTTTCTACTGGAATTTCCGACTGAACTATTTTGGGAGGCCGCTTTATTCTTTTCCGAGCATCGTCACAAAGTTTCGCTCCCTCACTAGAAAAATAATCACATAAATAATTCGCAACATCATTTGGGGTAGTCAAATTCCCCCTCTCTGTTTGTAATTTATTAATAACTTCTATTTTACCCTTTTGACCCAGGAGTGAATTTACTGTTTTCCATGTTTTTTTCATATCACATTTATGCTTCGTAAATTCATTTTGTAAATACATTTTTTCAGCTTTCCGTTTTAATCCGTTTAAAGTATTCCGGTAATTTTTAAACTGCTGAAAATTAATGACAGATGGTTCACCTAGGTATATTCTATACAGTTCATTTTTCCGACTTATAGAATTTAGAATGCCCTGTGTAATCCATGGTTTCTTATGGAATTTCGTACTACCTCTTTTAAGTCTTCTTAGAGGACACGTATCATTCAATATCTTTGTAAATATTGCAACAAAAATATCATACGTAACCGACGGGTTATCTTCTTCAAAAACTGGAGTAAAATCTGCATCATCCATTTCTCTCTCAAATTTTTTAAAATTATCATTTCTTAAATCACGAAAATATGTTTTATTTATTTGACCACTCTTATTTATAATCCTGTAAGATTTTTTTTATTTTACTAAGAAGAAAAAGATGGTCGGATCCATCCGTGAGTAGAACATCAGCATACGAACTTTCAAGCAGCTTTCCATCCACAAATATATTATCGATAAGAGTCGCAGACTTATCAGTTACTCGTGTAGGAATAGTTACCAGGGGGTACTGGAATGACGAAATCATAGAGTTAAGAAAATCTAGGCGGCTTGTACTTTTAAGGAGGTCAATATTGAAATCCCCCATTACTACTTTATATTTATGATCATTACTAAATTTCTCCATTAAATGCTCCATTTCCTCAATAAAAACATCCTCATTAAATGACGGTGTCTTATAAACTAAACCAACAACTACATTTTTATCAGATTTATCTTCTATTACAATAAAAAGAGTCTCAAGTCTTCCTTCAAGCCAAAGTGAGAGATCCTCCCTTACCCAATACGAAACTCCTTCCTTTATCAACAAAGCCAGACCGCCTCGCTCCATAACCTGTCGTTCTTTTCTTTCACTAACATATCCTGGAAACTGGAAATCCCACACTGAAAAAGTATCCCTATTCGATACAAACGTCTCACATAGTCCTATTACTAACGGTGTTTCTTGCATATCACTTAATATGTTACACAGTGTAGGGTACGCAGTCCTAAGGCCTTGGCAATTCCAAAATGCAAAAATAGTATCTTCTTTGACCGACCATTTCTTCAGCGACTGACTATCCAAAAAATTACTAGCTTTCATTGCTTGAGCATTATTTCCTTCACTTAAACTATCATTTGCAATAAGGCTGGATAATAATTGGTCAACAGACAGCCGATTACTTTCCAAGTCTGAAAGCCTGTCGGTCATATTATTCATGATAATACTCTAGTATGCTCAATAGTGCGAACTCTTTGATATCTTAATGACGAAACAAACAAAAAGTTTTTGACACGAGATTAGCGAAACAAAGCAGCCAACCCCAAATAAACGAAAGAACTGAGGATGGATTCAACATACTATTTGTTGTATTCTCTACTATTTGTCGAATCGTGAAAATCTGCTCGGTGGTTGAACGATCCGACATAAAACCAGCTTGCTCCGGTCGCCGGATTTTTCGAATGATGCTCCGGCATCGATCCAGCAGGACCATTGAAAACAGTTTGCCAGGGACTGACAGTAGGGTTATTCCCCGGTAGTTGGAGCAGTCGCTTCTTGAGCCTTTTCTCTTCCATAAGGGGATGATGACACCTTTCCGCCAATCTTCGGGAATTATCTCTGTTTTTCAGATTGTAGAGAACAGGGTGTGTAGAAACAGGAGCATTGCAGGACCTCCATATTTTAGCAGCTCTGAGTTTAAGCCACAGATACCAGCAGCTTTATTATTCTTGAGTCTTTTTACTGCATGCCCAATTTCTGAGGGGCTGAAAGGCTCATCTGGAGGAACATCTGTTCCAGGTCTTTGACTGCAAGGTTGGCTGGGACTATCATTAGGAGGCGCTGACGGACCAGTATTGTTGAGGAGCGAACAGAAGTGGTCCTTCCACCGCTCAAGACAAGAACCTTCGTCAGAAAGAAGTGCACCATCCCTGGACAGGACAGGTTAGGTTAGGACAGGGTGGGAGTCTTATTTTCAGTGAGATCTCGGAGATGCTTGAATAGGCTGCCCATGTCTTCCTTTTTTGCAGCTAGCTTAATTTCATCGGCTTTCCTTGCAACAAACTGGGTTCTATCCCGGTGAATGAGTCTGTTACGCACTCCATTGAGCCTTCGATATGTGGTCATGTCCCCAAGAAGTCTTGCCTTCCGCCTTTGCTCTATAACTTGCAGTGTTTCATTAGTTAGCTACGTTTCATTAGTTGTGCTGCTTCGCTGGTCTGCAATTTAAAATGCTTCCAGAGATCTTCACTGCTATATATATATATATATATATATATATATTCTTGCAGGATTGTTTTTTCGGGGGGTTCTTTCAAAAAAGAAAACTGTACAAACTCAATCAAAATTGTTTATAGGCATCTTGCTACTTTTTGCGAGTTGGACTATAATTTCAGGGGGGGAACTTGGTAACACCCCCTCCCCTTTGATACAGCCTTACTTATCTCTTTATGCCTTTTCTATATCTCTTTATGCCATTGCCACACATTCATCTTACTGTTGCACTAATTCTATCAAGACAAAACATCCCGATGACAGAGCTTTGTGTCGCAAGGAATAGAAACAATTGCTCATTGCACAAGATGATAAATAATATACAAATAATAGAAAAACTAATAATAGAAAAAATGGAAATAGAAATAATAATAGAAAAAATAGAAAAAAACAATATAATAGAAAAAATAGGAATAATAATGAAAAAAATAATAGAAAAAATGGATAAACTAAATATTAACGTTTGTAAAGGTTGTGTTAGTCACGAAGGTAAGGTAAAGAAGGTCAAAATCAAAGATAATCTGTGTCGAAATTACGATGTTGAAGGTTTGAGTCTGGACTTCAAGCTCGACCCAACACTTTACAAGGAAAAAGGCGTTTCAATTATTTAACGTTTCGTATTTTGCTCGACTTTGCTATGCCACATCGCTATGTAAGGTGTCTTTAGCATTCCTCTAGTAGTTCGTAATAATAAATTGTAAGTAAAGAGCGACTTGTGCTAATAGTATCCAGAACTATAAAAGAAGGAATTTTTTTTTAACAATATCTCTATCACTTCTTTTGATGATTCCAAATATTTTAAGTTCATTCAGCTTGAAATTACTCATCAAAAACTTTAGAAAATTAGTCTAGTTTGCAAAAATAAGAGGAAAAACAACTTTAAAAGGGCTGGGATATTGGTGAAAATTATGCCAATAAATGTAGCATATCGGAGAACCCTATTGCAGAAATTAAATTAAAAAGAAGTTTTTTTTAACTGCAAGTAAGGAGCGACATTAAAACTTAAAACGAACAGAAATTATCCCGTATATGAAAGGCGTTGTCCCCTCCTCAACGCCTGGCTCTTTACGCTAAAGTTTGACTCTTTCTCACAACTCTACTTTTTAAAATAATAAAAACTTTAGTGTAAAGAGCGAGGCTTTGAGGAGGGGACAACCCCTTTCAAATACGGAGTCGTTTTCAGTTTTGAGGTCGCTCCTTTCTTGCAGTTGAAAAAACTTCTTTTATATTTAACTTCTGAACGTTTTTGAATTAATGAATGTTTCGATTTTGGCTCACTGCACATGAATAATTAAAACGAAATTTGCATATAATTTTTTTTTTGGCTAAATGGCCTTCTCATAATTTTGATAAAAAGAAGGGGTAGGGGAGGAGGCCTAGTTGCCTTCCAATTTTTGGTTACTTAAATAGGCAACTAGAACTTTTTTATTTTTTTACGAACTTTTTTATTAATAATAAATATACGTAACTTACGAATTAACTTACGTAACGAACTTCTATATTTGTGTGTTTTTGTTACGTATATGAGGGGGTTGGCCCCTCTCACTAGAAATTTTAACTTCCGTTGCAATGAGCCCTCACATGACATTGTTGGACCACTGGGGCGATACGATCACCCCTGGGAAACAAAAACAACAACAAAAAACAAATAAACACGCATCTGTGATCTGTCTTCTAGCAAAAAATACAAAATTTCCCATTGGTGTAGATAGGAGCTTGAAACTTCAACAATATGGTTTTCTGATTCGTTGAATTTGATGGTGTGATTTTCGTTAAGATTCAATGACTTTTAGGGGGTGTTTCCACCTATTTTCTAAAATAAGGCAAATTTTCTCAGGCTCCTAACTTTTGATGGGTAAAACTAAACTAGATGAAACTTATATATTTAAAATCAGCATAAAAATGCGATTTATTTGATCTAACTATTTCGTTTTTTGTTTGTTACCACGAACTGTGATTTCGAATCCCTATTTAAAAACTGGAGTTTTGTATTTTTTTCGAAAGGTTTTTTGCGGACGCATGTCTATTTGTTTGGATTTTTTTACTAAAGGAATTAAACTGTTATATAACCTGAAATGATGTCAGTTATTTATAATGTGAAAAAGTTTCGCTAATGAGGAATATTTTTTAAAAGGACGATTGAGAATGGGCTCTCCAAACATTTTGATACGACAGGTATCTGTTAATTCTCTTATATGGCTGGGATTTATTAATTCGCTGATATTACAGGAATTTATTAGTTCCCTGATATGATAGGGATTTACTACTGCAGCTGTAAAATAAAAAACGTGCCAATTTTTTTTTTGGCCTCTATGCTGCCCTAGGATTCAAATTAGATTAAATGACAATTTCTGTTGCAGTTAATTCTGTCTGTTGGGCACCTGTTGATTATGGTCTAATTCTGGCATGTGCCAGCTCCGATGGCTGTGTCTCAATCCTCACCGCAACTAACACTGGAGAGTGGCTGGAGAAGAAAATTGATAATGCTCATAATGTAAGTATGTCTTTGCTTTTTCAGGTCTATATACGTTTTCAACTTTGGTGTTTTATTCAGTCTCACTGCATAAAAGTATAATGTATATAAAATATAATCTAATGTATGCTTTCTAATGTGTCCTTTGCTTTGATATAAAATATTAACTTTTAAAAACTTTCCCCAAACCTCACATAGTCGCATAGTATCTACATTGTATCACATAGTATCTCCATAGTCGGGTAACAAAAGGTAATAATGGATAAAACCCCAGTTACTCGTCTAAGAGGGGCGTATCAAATATCATATAGTTGTGGAAATTATTACATTGGTCGAACCCACCAAAATTTAGGAACAAGATTACAGCAACACAAAGAAAGTATTGAAAAAGCATTAAAATCTAAAAATAGCTCCGTATCTTTCGATTCAGCTTTAAGCAATCATATTTTTGAAAATCCAAACCATTATGTTCTATTTGATGAAACAATTCTAATTAGCAATGACCTAGGAATCAAACAAACTGTCCGCGAGGCAATTGAACTTAGACCTACGTTGCCTGAGCAATGTGAAGTGTTGCGGCAACCTTTGTCAGGCTTCGCCGAATAAAGTGTTGCAACACTTTGGTTTTGTTCCTCTGTTATCGGTTAAACGCTGAAGTTGTCAGCCTATCAAAGCTTTTAAAATGTTATGTTCAAAGAAGAACACGATCAGTAATCACATGATCAGAGGCTATTCCTCAGCGTTGAAAAAACAACAATAACAAAAGAATATCGAAAGAAGGGACTAAATTGACTTTGCAGCCAGTTGAACTTTATCCTTTTCAATCGTAGACATCGTGACGGATGAAAGCTTAGAACAATATCTTATATAATCCAGTTGGTATTATAAAGCTATCTGTAACTTTTCAGGATCAAAATACAATAAATGACACTATTAATTGTGAAGAAACTACTATGACATATTTTTTATCAGCTCATCACGAGCTATCGATAATACCGAAAGA
Source organism: Artemia franciscana (assembly GCF_032884065.1). Lineage (NCBI taxonomy): Eukaryota > Metazoa > Arthropoda > Branchiopoda > Anostraca > Artemiidae > Artemia > Artemia franciscana. The sequence continues at coordinate 11,328,248 of NC_088879.1, read as the reverse complement.
AGGGACTAAATTGACTTTGCAGCCAGTTGAACGTTATCCTTATCAATCATAGACATCGTGACGGATGAAAACTTGAAACAGTATCTTAATATCATCTAGTTGGTATTATAAAGCTATCCGTAACTTTTCGGCCGTAACTTTTCAGGATCAAAATACCATAGATGACACTATTAATTATTACGAAACTGTCTCGTTGTTTTACGTTTTTGTTTGTACCCGTTGCGTAAACACTTAATTCTAGGTTACAGTGAGTATGGGTAGGCTGCACCAACTAGCAAAAGTTAAAAACCCCTCTTCACTGAAGATGATTGTAGCCTAACAGACGATTATTACTTACAAGTCCCCTACATGTCTTACCACTGGAACCAAATTGGTTTTACCATCAGATACACTGGAAAAAAATAATAAATACACCAACTAGCAAAAGTTGCTAATCCCTAATTGCCGAAGGTGATTATGACCTAACAGCCGACTGTTGCTTACAAGTCCTCTACATGTCTCACAATTTGTATCGGCCTAATTTTGGTTTCAGTGTATAACTTACTACTGAAGTTGTCAACCCCTTGAAACTTTCTAACTAGTATACCTCATGAAGGAGTTTATGTACCAAAAAATGGATGACATATACTTTGATCAGCTCATCAAGAGGTATCGACTCCTGTCGAAAAAAAATTCTATCTGTCTTAGTTCTAAAGTTGCTTTTTTTTTGCCTTAGGCCAACTTTCTAACTTCACCACTTAGGAAGGAGCAGAGAATAAGCTCCAATTTCTTTAGCAATAAGAGAACTTTTAAAGTTTATTAGGCACACCTGAAACCATTTCTCTACCGCAATCCCAAGTCCGAAAAATCGAATGATTAACAATAGATGGCAGCACTTTCGGACCCGTGGGAAAATGCCGCTTTTTTGCTTCTCTAAATTTTTCTATTTATCACTCAAATAAGATATATTGGCTGTGGGGCAGGGTAACTGTCGCATATATTTAACACTTATAGATTTTAGTCCATCTTCAATTTGAAACTGGTGCCTGCCTGCTTGCCTGCTAGAACGGAGCTTTCCACTCGAAAGCAGAAACATGGTTTGATGAAACGAAAGCTTGGCTGCATAACTTCAGATAGTCCTCTCTGACATAGGCTATACAACTCCACTTCACTTCGCACACCATAGTCTCTGGCTCGTGGACAAGCAAAAGCCATCCTTTTTGTCCCCAGGCAAGAGTTCTGCGGAGCTTTCCAAAATGTAATGCCATACTTATCAATCCGGCCTGAGGTCCACACTTTCCGCAAAAACCGCACAGGTTAGACCCTTACCAGTTTCCAGGAATAAGCCGAGATCGGCGGCATAGAAAAAAAAAACGAGACAAAACCAAAGTGTTGCTCTCGCAACACAATCAAACGAAACCTAAATAATAATACATCCCTAAATAAAGACTTGGGTGAATACACACTCAACCCTATGTACACAAAATTAATTATAGAAAGTAATCTAATACAAAATAAAACAAAAAATAGGAACCAATAAAAACAAGCCCAATTCCAAAAGAACTACAAGATTAGCTGCAGAGAAGGCAAACATCGCAATAAATATTTATTCCAATTTTTAATAAATACAGTTAGTAAAATGAATGAACCTTTTTAGCTTGTAAAATGTTAGCTTTTATCACACAGTCTTGGCTGAATTTTTTGGTAAGAGATAATGATGCCTAGGCTATTGTAAAAAATGGATTTTTAACCAAGAACTTTTATTGTAAGTGTGTTATTGTTTATTATTTCTTCGTTGAAGACGGCCCTTAGATATAGGGATGAAATACTTAAATAGTTTTTGTCTGTTCCCTTTCTTGAAAAAAAAAAACGTCCTCATTATTCTCTCTTCTGTATTTGTAACAAAAGGTCGTACCTCTATAATTGCAAATTTTCAGAAAAACCATTAAAAAACCTCATAACTTTTTTTTCTCCTCTGATAACTGTAAAAAAAAAAGATAGATAAGCATTAATTTTACATATCAATACGTTTTTATTACCGGAGGAGAAATAAGAAAGTTGAGCGGTTTTTTTGGTTGATAATACTCATAATGTATGTCTTTGCCAGTGACTTTGCCTTTCTTTTTTTTTTTTAATCTAATACGTTTTCAACTTTGATGTTTACAAAAGATTGTAAGGTCAAAAGGTCGTATCTCCGTAATTGTAAATTTTCAGAAAAGCAATAAAAAAACCTCACAACTTTTTTTCTCCTCTGATGACTGTAAAAAAAGAGATTGGTATGCATTGATTTTACATATTAATACGTTTTTGTTACCGGAGGGGAAATAAAAAAGTTGTGCTGTTTTTTGGTTGATAATGCTCATAATGTATGTTTTTGCCAGTGACTTTGCCTTTCCTTTTTTTTAAATTTAATACGTTTTCAACTTTGATGTTTATAAAAGATCGTAAGGTCAAAAGGTCGTATCTCCGTAATTGTAAATTTTCAGAAAAGCAATAAAAAAAAACCTCACAACTTTTTTATTTCCCCCCTGGTAACTATAGAACAAAAACAGATTGATATGCATTGATTGTAATAATATCAATCCACCCTTGTTATCGGAGGGGAAACAAAAAGTTATGAGGTTTTTTGTTTGTTCTTCTGAAAATTTATAATTATTGAGATAAGACCTTTTGATACCCGACTGACGATGCTAGTTTTTTTATTCTTTATGCCTATCAATAACAATAATATATTGTTGTAGGGCAATTTAGATAAGAAGGTTCAAAATTTGATTGAAGATTCATTGCCCTACTAATTTTTTCCTTTGAGAACATCTTAGCAAAAATTGCAGCGTGTCACTAATTATGGTGCTAATTATTACTATTATTTACTATTATTAGTAAATTTTAATTAGTTAATTAATAGTTAATTAATAGTTAATTAATTAATAGTTAATTAATAATTATTACTATTATTACTAATTATTACTAATTATTTGATCTGCAGTGCGCATTATTTTTGTATATCATTTTGGTAAAAGTAAAGGGCATGTCTTATATTTTCATATTTTATAAAAATATAATACATAATAATAATGATAGTAATAATAATATTAATTAATATTGAAATAATAGTAATGATAATAATAACAATAATGTATAATAATATAATGATAGGATAAGTATCCTCCATAGCCGTTGATTGAGTTCATATACAGTTATTCAGTTTCGATAGTCGCGGCCTCCAAATAAATAAAAAGGAAGGCGGAGGAATAATCAGCAATGAATCAGTTAAAACGCATGGTTTTAGTCGATTCACTCGAGAGTGTGAATTCTGACAGTTACTTGTCTGAACTTGATCTACTCCAAATGATTATGTCTAATCATTAATATCGTTATTTTTTAATCTATTTTCTACCATTTAAGTCTTTTTTCTTTCAAAAGCATAAAAAAGGAAATTCAATAAACCAAACCATTAACCTAAGTGGTCTATTTAGTTTTTACTATAGTTTTTAAAATACAAATAACACTTTTGCCTTTTGGGGGTTTTCATTATATTCATACAATACAAATAACCCCTTCGCATATGGATTAATTTTATTAGTTTTGTCGTTAATTTTTCGCTCATTATTTTCAGTTGAAAAACTTGTTTTTATATTTTGCTTTAGAATGGTCAATCTAGTATTCATTTTATAGGCAAAAAAAAATGCAAAGGAAGTGGGAAATAGTTTAACCAAGTAAGCTTATTAATATGGAAATCACTTAAAAATGGGTTTGTGAGGAATGCGTTCTGTCCTTGTGTTAAAAAAATGCCCTATTGATTTTTTTAAACAAAAATAACGCAATTTAAGGGCCGCAAATTAGTTAGATCGAATGTCTAAAATTAGAAGACTGATGGTCTTCTGATGGAAAAGTATGGTGCCAAACAGCTCAAGAAAGTATAACTTGCCTTTTTCCTTCACCTCCCACAGTTTAGAAGTAGATTAAAAGAGTCTTTATTGGGGAATTAGTTATTTTTTTGGTTTTGTTTTTTTCAGGGGGGGGGGGTGAGTTGATTATAAGGCTGGAAGAAGGAGCTGGTTGAAGGGGTGGAGTGGATGGAGTTGTATTTGGATGGTGGTTGTTACCCTGGGGGTATTTGGGAGAAGGTGATAGTCTTTTAATTTACTTATTTTTCTATGTTATTATTTTAAATAGTCGAGGATACTTCTAGAGATATTTATGTAGTTTTTTTTTAATCTAGGATGCCTTTAGGAATGTTTACGTAGTTAATCGCTACGCGTTAGTTTATACTTTTATATAAACTATAGTATATCTATATTTTTATCATTTAAATTCATTGCGATATTTGCGTTATTGAAATCTTTATAAAATTTTTTAGATTGGATGCAATGCGATTAGTTGGGCACCGTCTGTTCCAACGAGCAATATCGATGGTTTGATGTCAGCTAAAGAGGTTGTCATCGCCCCAAAGCGCTTTGTCACTGGAGGTTGTGATAATGTCATTGTTATTTGGAGGTATTTTCTTTTTCTTTCTTTTTTTAAAGTTAGTTACAGATTTCTGAGGATTATGATTTCAAATCTGTGGCTAATATTGCAAGATAAAATTCCAAAATCGTGTTTAGGCTTCTCCTACCATGGCTGCGTCTGAATTCCTACTATTAGTTACATTAACAGCTATTATTACTGTGCAATAATTAGCTTCCCCTTTTTTGGTCATTTGTCCCCTTAACTCATGGATGCGGGATTATGCAGTACAATTTTTATGTCACCTTGGGTAAGAAAGGGCAAAATTCAAAATTCATTCCTTAATTATTTTTTTTTTCAAATCCATTAGTTTATGGAGTAGTTTATTGATTTACAACCATCAATGGGACATTGATTATTGTTCCTTCACTCTTACGCTTTTAGTCCTTAAATAAATGTGTGTTTCATATCAATAACGTTTATTTAAATTATTTTGAACGTAAATATTTATTTGTGTTCAAGTGTTTTCGGAGTTTTATTAACGGGAGCACAATTCCTTGTCTTTATGTCGTTGGTCATTAAGGTGCAAAAAGTTATGTTTCGGAAAAATTTATTGCTTTTGATTTAGTTTAGCTGTCATTTACGTATGGTAGTGTTCTGTGGGTATACAACACCTTATAAAATAAAAAACCAACTATTCCTTGGGCCCGTGTTTTCTATGTTATCATGCATTTTAAAGCATTATATCAGAAAGTTTCCAGAGAAGGGAAAGTCCCTGGGTTAAGGTAGTTCCTAGTGTGTAGTTATGCATGCTTCTTACAGATTAAACGCTTATTGAATTCCTAATGACTATTTACGTTGAGTTTTGTTTGTGTTCAGTTGTGTATGGGTTAAGTTTTGCCTGATTTATTTTATTGAATTTTTTTTGGGTTGGATTTGAGGTAAACTGAATTTTGGGTACTTGTATGATACACCCCTTACCTAATATTTTTCTAATATGTTTCTCTGACGCTTAATCCTAATAAAATATACCAAAGTAAGATAAAGATATAATACTTCTGTAACAAAATTTGGTCATATATTTGCACGTTAGGGGGGTGAGGGTAAACTATAGCGGGTCTGCATACCTCATGTGTTAGGTGCAATTATTCTGCATATCATGTAGTAAGAATTGTTTTCTAACTTCACACTGTCCAAATACTTTACCCCCACTCCCTCTAATGTGCAAATATATAGTCCAAATTATATATTTTCCATCTATTCTGTCACTTCTCTTTGTCTTGTTTCACCCTAAGCTGAAAGAAACTAACGAAAAAAACCGGCTTTACAATGCGTCAATAAATGAACAACTTGAGCGGTAGGGGGTTTATCATACAAGTATCGAATTTTGTATGGGTTTCACGTGGACCTATCCACCTGTATCTTGATGGCTATAGAAATGATTATTTCTTTGCAGAGAAGAGAATGATCAATGGATTCCTGAGACAAAGTTAGAGGGCCATCTTGATTGGGTCAGGGACGTGGCTTGGGCGCCATCTTTTGGAATTGAGAAACCTTTGATTGCTAGCTGTTCGCAGGTAAATGCACTTGTTTTTTTCTAATCGCTTTTTCTACTTAAAATCGACCTAGTTTTTCTATCTATGATTTAAAGATCTTCGCTTTTTTTGTCTGTCTCTTTACTCGCTATCTATATATATAAAAATAAGTTGTTTGTGTGTGTCTGTTGACTGACGTCATGGTTGTGTGTCGACTGACGTCATTATAAGGATTGAGCATTATGCCGTCATGAAGTTGTTTGTCGACTCACGTCATGTTTGTCGACTGACGAAATTGACGCCGGGGGGCACAGGGGGGATATACATTTATAAACGAGAGGGTCACTTGGAACTGAAACTTATCTATTTAACCTTATCGGGTCCAATAAACTCAGGAAAAAAGGGAAGGACATTTTTTCTCTGGAAGAGAAATCTTAAAAAACACAAAGGGAAAGAAAACTCTTCCGACGAAGAAAGCAAGCGGGACTGCGGCCAGTAGAAGAAAAAGACAAAACTAAAGTGTGAATATTTCGCCTGTATGAAACAAGGCGTCTTCACTGCCAAGAAAACAACGATAAAACTAAGACAACCTAAAATAAAATGAATTCCAAAACCAAGAAATAAAAACAACAAATATCTATATCTACAATTATTGCTACTCTGACTGAGCGCCAAGTCGCAACTTTTAAGTGCGACGTCATAATAACAAGCTTGCAAGGGTTAAAGGACCAAGCGAGTAGAGGTCGAGTCGGCAAAGCCGGCTTTTTGATACCTAAAAGGCCTACGAAGTGGGCCATTTTCTTCAATCCACATATAAATACTGAGACTAACAAGACCTTACTTCGTTTTTAGCCTCGGAGAGTTGTGCAAGAATTATTTCCTCATTTTCAGTATTCAACCCAGCAACGATTTAAGGGCGTTTTCATCTTTCGGCATGTAAACGCATTGGTATTATAACGTGCAAAAATAGCATTATTCAATGCGGCTTGACCGTAATTCTTAAACTGCTAGTACCCAAAATTTTCAGTTGCAGGAATTGCATTATTGTTCTGCAACAAGTGACTGAACTAATTATATTTTATATTCAACTTTTTTTTATTTTTTATAAATTCCATTTTTTTTTCAGTGTCGTTTTTTTTTATCCTACGAGTTTATGGGACTCTACTTTTATGTCAAGTTTTATTTTTGTTTACCCCTTCAAGGAAAAAAAAATGTTTCCAAGATTTCTTCTATAATTTCCATGTGATTTGCCTATTTTCCGTGTTTTTTGTTGTTGTCTTTTTTCTCTCTTTAAGTTTTACGCTCTCCGTGGAGTGTTCGTGACAATACTCTAGAGTAGTGCTTTTAAAAGTACAAAAAACTTTTAAAATGCATCAAAATTTGTTTATATGCATTTTTATTACGTTTTACGAGTCGGAAACAAAAAACCGGGTTGAGGGGGGGGGGGCATCAAACACGGTAAAATACCTCCCCAGGATACGACCTTGAGAGAAGGCATATATCTTTTTAAAGCTCAAGTTATATTTGAATGTCTGGGCAGTAATATGCGAGTACCCGTTTTCGGCTTAATTTCAAGCTCTGTTTGGAAATTTTATGTTTCAGAAGCTCCTAATAGTCCGACAATGCTGCTTTTGCCGTTACTGTGACGTAAGAAAGCTACTGTACTAGACTCGGTATAACTCGAAAACATTGTTATTATTTTGTTTTAAATTTCAATATTAAAGTTTGGACTAGGGGACTGTGTTGACTTCTACCTTTTTTCTTGTATTCAGGTACTATATATTTTTGTTTCTTGTACATAAATGCAGAAAGATCCGATCCACAAAGATTTTCATTGGAAAGTTCTGGGACAAAAGGAAGTAAATGATATATTGACCAAGCTAAGATATACTGAAAAGCTAACGTTTTGACGAAAACCGGGTAAGAGGTTTGGAGGATCACCCAACAAATTGTTGTTTCATTTCACTCATTTGCTAAAGTGCATAACGTATATACATGTATTGAACATTATTTGTGACATAATATGTTGTTGAAGCAAATAAACCTAGACTATCTAAAAATTACTCATTAATTGTGAAAATTAGTGTGCTGTTTGAAATTTTCTTTTCTGTTATTTTGGAAGGTGAGTATAAATAAGTGAAATTCCCATGGGGAAACACATTTTTCCTAAAATTCACACCCGCCCAAAATTTCGCACTCCTTGTCTGTTTCCTAGCCTGCTCCTGCCTTGTCTTCCGGTTGCTGATTTAGTTGCTATATATATATATATATATATTATATATATATATATATATAGATGTATAAAAGTAAAATATATTTAAAGGGACATTAAAAAAAATGAAGGGAAAAAAATAACCGAATAACTACAAAACATGTATAGCGCGTGTACCAATTATGTATTGTTATATTTATTATTATTACATTTATATTTTTATTATATTTTATTTATTGACCCTGGAATTTGAATTTAATCCTTCGCGACTTGAGATAACGATTTTTGAAATAATTGTCTTATATCATATGTTAGCGTTTTGGTGTAATACAAAACTTAGGAGAAGGAAATTTCGGATATCTTGCTTGATTATACCGAACATTAGTTTACTTCAAGCTCGGTCTTCTTTACTGTTGTACGTTCTTCTGTTGTACTGTTGTTCTTTACTGTTGTACTGTTGTTTTTCTTCTTTACTTTACTTTTTTATAGGACCAAAGTGTTATGATTTGGACGAATGATGGGTCCTCTGCAACTTGGAACTCGCAGGTCTTAAACCGATTCAATGATGTAGTTTGGCATGTAAGCTGGTCGATCACTGGCGACATTCTTGCTGTCTCTTGTGGTGATAACAAGGTATGTTTGGCCGATTTAAGTAATTAAACCGATTAATTTGACTTAATGATGACACCAATTTAATGTTGGAGTTGGATTAGTAAATTTGTTGATGGCCTGCATCTTGTCGCATTAACGATGTATGTTTGACTTATTTGCTCGATTTTGTCGATGAAACCTTAAATTGATTTAATGATTTAGTTTGGTAGGTAAGATGAGTTGATCACTGGCCAAATTCTTGCTGTATCTTGTGGTGCTAACGGGGTACGTTTTATTTACTTTACTTTCGACGGGAACTAGACCCTGCTCGGTCTCGCTCGGCATCCATAATTTTTCAAATATAAGTTTTTCATGAGGTACGGTTATATGCAACGGTTTCGACATGGTAAAGCCAGTTACTGTCCCAGAGTGGACCGAAGAGGCAGAAGCCTCTTAGTGTTTTCATCACTAACCATCAATTTTTCTTCTGGCCTCCAGGTCGAAATTTCCAATTTTCAAGCGCCTTTGACCCAATAGTGGACCTAGATATGCATCTGTGATCTTCACAGCGCTAACAATACCCCAGTCGCAGGAGCCGTCGTCTTTGTACAATTTCCGAGACTGGGTGCTGTTATTTATAGCGCTCCCGGATCCCCTTGTTGGATAATCGTTCACGGCGCTGGAGGCGTAGAATAAGACGAATACAATCGTGATCAAAGACATCTAAATTACTACTACTTCGAACTTTGACAACCCATGTTTCGCAAACATATAGAAGAATACCTCTGTCGATCACCTTTTAGACTCTAATTTTTGTTGTGAGACTTATGCTCCGACACTTCCAGTGATATATTGAGCTGAGAAAAGCCGGCAGAGGCTAGACGAATACGCCTTTCAATTTCTGATCAGATCTCCCCTCCAAACCGAAAAAAGGATCCAAGGTAGGCAAATTCTCTAACATGCTCAACGCTGTTGCCGTTTGGGGATATAGAAGAGATTCTGTGAACTGGAACACATCACTTTGGTCTTTGTTGGGTTCATTATTAGTCCTACCATTGCCTGGTAGTATGCAACTTTGTCCGTCATCATTTGGGCTTTCAGTTGGTGATCCTCAGCGATTTCAATTTCTTTACAATAGTCAAAGTCTGCGACCTGAATACCTTTTCCGACCGTTACTTCTTCCTGTGTGCTGACAACTCTTTTTAATCCAGTCAATGTTCACTAGACTAATCCAATCAATGTATGTTGACCGATTTAACCGATTAATTCGATTTAAGGATGACTGATTAAGTTTGGTTTACAACATTTATACCGCTTCTAGAATATGGCATTCATTAGTATGAACGCAACCCAAGTATGAATGAAAATGCTGATAGAATTGTCAGTAGGCTATTTGCGAAGAACTATCAGGAAAATTTTTCAAGTAATCATCACCAGGCTTGAATCTGTGCCAAAATAAAGGTTGATAATGTTTGTAAATATTGCGCTGATGGCACACGTTTTTGATATTACCATCAAGGATGGGTTAAATATCGCTCCATCGATAGAAGCACTAAGCATTATCTTTTTTTTAACAATTGAATTAAGAGGAAGCGCGAAATGGCTTGAAAATATTATTAAATTGGCATTGGGTCTGTTACTGTAAGTGAATTACTGAAATAAATCACTATCATATTAAAAAAAGAAAAAAAATAATTTCAGTAGAAATTTAATGAGAAAAAAATATTTTAAAATAATTTTATTTTTATAAAAAATAAGAAAATAAATTGAAAAAGAATAAATAAGAAAAAAATCAAATTATTTCAGTTAAAGAAAGAAAGAATAACAGTGAACACTGGAGAGTTAACTGTAGAAATTTATAGCCTAAATTCATTTTACTTGCGGTGCGGATTTAAGGCTGTCCACAAAGAGTCTGGCAGTACATCGAAATCAATGTGCCGGATTTTAATTAGAGAACATCTAGACTCTACAAAAACATGTAATAATGTTAAAAATATTAATATAAACCTCTGGAATAAATAAAAAGCTGAATTTCAGCATCTAACGCCTCCATTCTATCTTGTAAACTCAGATTCAATTGACAACTAATAGCAAATGTGTATAGCACAATCGCTCTTGCGTCCATAATATATATTACATATAAATACAAATACAGAGTTGATACACATATTCAAAATTAATTGAAATCGAAGTGAATGGTCATATCTGCTCAAATGATTAGTTACTAGATTTAGCTCTTATTAAGAATAATAAATTTCGATGAGTTTTTTTCAATAAGTAAATGTCCTTTAAAGATCAAGTATTTTAGTTACATACATTTCTTGATCCAGTAATTGGTTGTGTCCATAAACTCTAGAGAAAATTCGTTTATTTTAATATTTAAACATGCTAAAGGTGTAAAACTTGCCAACAAAGCCCTACTAGTTTAGCCGGTAGAGCGTATTATGGATAATTAATTAGAGGGATATGGATTCGAGCCTGAAACTTGATCTTTTTTCTATCGGTAAATGCTACAAGTAAGGTAAAGAATATGGTACTGGACTTCACAGTTCCTACCGGTGGTGTTGATCTCCGTTTCATGTCCCTTCATCCAGGAAGTTCAATGAGGGGTTGGGGCCAGCCATCCTGTGCTTTCGCACATCCTTCCTGTTTACTTTTCCCAGATTTCTCCAGGTACTGGAGCATTTGCTCCAGTACCTGGCTGAGCTTACAGAATAAAGCCACTTCCTAGCCAAATAACCAGCGAAACCAGGACTCGAACCCCTGTCCTCAAGGACAAAGAATTTCAAGTCTAGTGTTCTAACCACTCGGCTAGGTACGTGCTTATTATATTGAGCAATTAGATGTTACAAGTATTTAGAGTATATATTTTTTTTTCGTGTAAGCTTTGCATTTTTGGATTGGATTAAATAAAAAAAAGTTTTTTTTAACCGAAAGTAAGCAGCGACATTAAAACTTAAAAACGAACAGAACTTACTTCGCATAAGAAAGGGGCTGGTCCCTCCTCAATGCCCCGCTCTTTACACTAAAGTTTGACACTTTCTCTAAACTCTACTTTTTAAAACAGTAAAAAACTTCAGGGTAAAGAGCGCGGCGTTGAGGAGGGACCAGTCCCTTTCGTATGCGAAGTAATTTCTGTTCGTTTTAAGTTTTAATGTCGCTCCTTACTTTCAGTTAAAAAAACTTTTTTTTCATTTAATTTCTGAACGTTTTTGAATTAATGCATGTTTTGATTTTGGCTCTCCGCAGATGAATAATTAAAACAAAATTTGCATTTTTATTTTTTTTGGCTAAATGGCTTTCTCATAGTTTTGATTGAATGATTTTAGGAAAAAAGGAGCGGTGGAGGAGGCTTAGTGCATAAAGAATTCGAATAAAGGGGAAAAGAGTAAGAAAAAATCCCCTTCGTAAGAAATATATTTCTATGTTTGAAATTTTACTATGTTTACCTATTTTTCTTATATCTGAGGAAACTTTGAAGTTGTTTACTGTTAAGAAAGGCGATAAGGTGCATAGGCGCCACTTAAGGAAATAGATTCTGAGAAATTTCCTTTTTGATGTTTTCGCTGGAAAAGAAAATAATAAAAAAAAGAAAATGATTTCGATTCCCCCAAAATTTTCTTTGATTAACGCCTCTTTGGCAATGTGACTTCTAGTTTTATTGTGGGCGGGAGCAAAATCATTTTTCTTAAATTTTCTTAACTGCAGTTTTTCATTTCCTTAAGCTGATGATCGTCTGACAGGCTTTACTGCTGTTCCTGTAATGATATGCCACATTTCTCTTTTATAATTGGATTTTAAATTTGATTTCAGGTTAGTCTTTGGAAAAGGAATGTGGAAGGTGATTGGGTATGCATTAGTGATGTTGGTCGGGGTCGAAGATCGTCAAATTCTGATCAGCGAAACCTTTAATGCTTAACCTTGATTTGTTCATATTCTGTTGTTTTATTTCTGCCACGGATTTGTAGATATTTTAAGAATGGCTCCAAGAATGGCTTCTTTAAAAACAAATTTTCATAATAAAAATTAGCTCTGTTGTTTTTTTCTTCTCTGTTTTATTTGAATGGCTAGGACCTGGCACTTATCCAGAGATGCAATCCGGGAATCAAGATTTAAATCGGTTCTTTTGTCGGCTATCCTCTTTTTATCTGTAATTATTGGAATAAACCCTAGTCTAGCCTACCGGGAAACGATGGCCAAGTCCGTTCGACACTAAAAGAACGAACCTTGGGGTTCAACAAAACTTAATGAGGTTTTCAGGGTTTGATTGTTGAGGTTACTCCTACTTTACTCTTACTCCTAACTCTACTCCAACTCCTCCTACACTAACGCCTACTCTTAACTCTCATTCACGTAATTCTAATTTTTGGTTTTAAGCCATGCAGTTCCTTAAAAATCATTTTGCGAGCCTCAGCGTCGACTGACCGTTTAAACGACAAATGCTCCGTTAGTAAGTTCTCCCTTGGGACTAGTTATCATCAAAAGCTTTTGAGAATTTGTATTTTGACCTCCCTTTCATTGCTGAGTTTGTCAATCAAAGTGTGTAGTACAACAGAGATCCCCCAAAGCGTCCGAATTACTCAAATGATAGTTTCTATAAACTAATTTTTATCGTTTTCCCATAAGGTATACTATAACATTGTTATGGACTGCCCTTTCCTGTGCTATGAAAAGAAAATTTTGCTCTGTATAGCCTTAATAATAAATTACACTTGCTTACCCTTACAAAATTACTGCTCTTACTACTAAAAACTCACTGCAGCGTCAAGCCGCTTGACGCCACCACCTCTACGTGCTCATCCTCCATCCCAATACCCAAAGCCTGCTCTTTACACCCTCTCAGTGTTCCAATTTCCATTAAGTCCTTCTTTACTATCTCCTCTCAAACCATGCGGGGACGATCTGCTTTTCGTTGGGACTTAGAGGGTTGGTCGAAAAGTGCGATCTTTAGCAATCTGTCATCAGAAAAATATGTCCTACCATCTCGACTTTCCCCTCATCATAAGCCTAGAAACTGGGAAATACGGTCAGTCAGACGGGTGCCCAAAATAATCCATAGAAAATTCTTCCATCTTTTGGACCGCCCATGTTTCAATATCATACTTGACCACTTTCATCACTGTAGCTTCTAATATTCTAATCCTGGTTAGCAGACTTGTCTTCCTGTTCTTCCAAACTTTTTTCAAAAGAAAGAAAACTAAAAGACTTGACTATTCTACTTTTAATATCTTCACTGTGCCCATCGTCACCTCTTCACCTTCAATTATTCCCAGTCTAAGCAACTTTAACGCTAAGTTTCAGACCTATTCTAGCACTCTGAACTCGCAAAACCTCTAAAGAATCACTCATTTCGCTAACGTTTTTATCTAAATCACTCAAGTTTTACTTCTTCATGATTCCATGCTGTCTCAAAGCCTATGTAGTGCTCCTTAGACCTAAGTCTTTCAAAATGATCCATATAACTGGGGGTCAAATATAAATATGCTTGATTCCTGGTTCAATACAAAACCAGCTACTAACCTCAGGTCCTGCCTTTACCACAGCAATGCTATTTTGGTATATAGTACCAATCACTTTAATGTATTTATCTTGTATACCGTGCAAAAAGAGGATCAAGGCTCTATCAAGAATTTTGTTCGGGGAATGGGGGTACATTTTTTTTATTTTTTGCAAAGCGCATAGAAATTTATTAATAACCTATTCATTTTTTTTTTTTTTGTGATGCGGACAAAATTTCAAGGGGGGAGGGGGGGTAAAACCTGCCCCCCGCCTGCAAACTGCCTTTAATACGACCTTCATTGAAGCATTTCTATCGGATGAATCAAACGCTTGCCCACAATCTATAAAACTAAGGACCAGCGGAGTCCGAGTAGGCATTCCCCAATTATTAATCTTAGAGTGAAAACTTGGTCGAGGCATCCTCTCCCCTGATGATTCAGTTCCATCAAAACTGAACATCGTCAGTTAGTTTTTTGTCTTTTATTAGGAGGTCTTATCCAAGTTCTGCGAGCTAGAAGACCGCCCAATCAATTCTAAAGAGTTTGGCCATAAAAACCAAAAAAGTTTCCTATGGAAACGATAGGATAATCCTTTAAAGTATTGTATAGCCTCAAACCCCAAAGAAAGTCTGTCTGAAAACTGCTTGTTTAGCCTACACATTACAGGTGAAGGATAATTGTTTCAATAATTAGCCAACAGAGGAGATGTACGAAGGAAACCTGACCCTCCTTTTAAGAAAGGGCTAAACATTCTGCCCTAAATGAAGTAGTGATGAAATGAATTTGTACAGTTTGAAATTTTATTGTTAACTGAATCAAGTCGGGAAAAATAACCTCAATTATATAAGCTACAGAAGTAAAGTTGATATAGAAGATATAGTAAGCTACAACAGTTAAAGTTGAATCTCTTGCTTTGTGTTGTAATTAATTTTTTTTAAACAATAAGTTTTTTCAATTGAAAATAAGGGGCAACTTCAAAACTGAACGAACAGTAACGCTTAAGCTTTAGAGTTATTTCAAAATACACCCCATTAAATTCAACTACCCTTGTGTTTGAGCAGTCTTTTTTAAAGAATTGTGACAACAAGTTGAACTTTACCGTTAAGATCATGGGTTTGTTTTAAGTTCTGATTCTGTTTGTTTTAAGATCGATCGATTCTGTTTTTTTTTTAAGTTTTATGTAGCTCCTTACTTTCAGTTGGAAAAACTTTTTTTTTCAACTTGATTTCTGGCCGTTTTTCTAACTGTGTCAGAAAATCTCCTTAGCCCCCCCCCACTTCTAAAATTTTTCGTGGAAAGTTCTCCCCCCCCCCATAAACTTTCTTCCTACGTTAAATTCTGCCCATGGAAGATACCCCAAAAATTCCCCGTATGTTTTCCAATAACAGTACCATAATATGAGCAATGGGCAAAGCGCGTGACATACAGCCCTTTCCCCAGGGACTATGGGGGTTATGTCATCCCCCAAAACATAGTTATTCGACTTTTCAACCATGCTAAATCAGACGGCTATCTCAAAATTTCCATCAAAAGTCTTTGGGGGAAAAGGGCATGGGATGGGGGCTAGTTGCCCTTTAATCTCTCTGTCACTAAAAAGAGCAGCAAAACTTTTGATGTCTGATCAGATAACTTCTCTCCTGATCTTCCAGGATGATCGGTTCTATAAGTCACTCCTGGAAAAGAAAGAAACACTTATTGGTGATCTTTCTTTTGGTAAGAAATGCGAAATTCCTCGTTTCGTATATTGGGAGAGGCCTCATTTTGTCTGAAACCAAAAGTTCTAGCGCTCTTAAAGAGCGACCAAAAATATTGGAGGGAAGCTATCCCCCTCCCACGCCCCTTTGTCTCGAAGTCATTCAACCAAAACTTTGAGATATCCATTTTTATCAACAAAGTTGGAAAATCTAATTGAGGAATACTTGACCCCCCAAAGCCCCCGGGGGATGGGCTGCATCTTATGAACTTTGTCTATTTGTTTCCATATAGTATTGGCAATTGAGAAGCATATACATATTTTTTTTTGGGGGGGGGGGGTACGTGAAAGGATCTTTCCATGGAGAAATTTTTCGTGGGGGAAGGAAGTCTTCCGCGGAGGGGGAGCTGGGTTTCCCGGCATTATTTAAAAAAGTATCAGAAATTAAATAATTTTTTTTCAACTAAAAGTAAGGAGTAACATTAATACTTAAAACCAACAGTAGTTATTACGTTTATGAGGGGGGTTGCTCCAACCTAAACACCTTGCTCTTTACGCGAAGTTTTTTTTTAAACTTTAAAAAAGCTTATTATACTAGTTAAACGGTCCTTGTGTTTCGGGAATCAATTTCATTTATTTTAATTTTTTTTCTTTCTTTATAGGCTAGTGTTAGTTTGTAGACTTTTAGCAGTGAAATACTTGTAAAAGTTTAAACTCTTAATAAAAATCACCATGCTGATGCGAAGATAAATGCCCAAAAATGGTGTTGGCGCTATGTGAAAAGTGACTAATTTCAGTAATAATTCTTAGCACATTTATGTCAATTATATTTTGGAGCTGGTTAAAAGAAATATTTAGAGAAGCGAAAATACCAAGAAGTCAGTATGGTATTATACATAGAGGGAGTTCTATATTTATGGATTAGTATGTGAATCCCAAACGTAAGGAATAGGACATTATCAGCGCTTATTAGGCAATTCAATAACAAATAAGAAAATCGGATTTTCAATTAAATACGGGAAATAAAAACATTAAATGGTATCTGGAGCGAATTTCCCTCTACCAAATTCCATGACCAAACTACTACTCATCTAATCTATCTCGCTATGATATGAATATCGTTATAAAAAAAAACACTTTTCTATGATTTTTAATTCAGGAAATTATATTCACTATAACTTCTTACTCCTATATGAATCCACTTCTGTCATATTTGCATATGTAGAGATTGCATTAATTTCCACTTTGAAGGTTATAAAACAAGAAAATAAAATTTTGAACCGACTGACTTTAGAGAGTAAAAAAAAGGTAAAGGATACGGCATTAGACTTTACAGTCCCTACCTGCGGTGCTGATCTCTGTTTCTCGGCCCTTCAGCTAGGAAGTGCAATGGGGCCTGTGGGCCAACCATCCTATGCTTTCGCACACCCTTCCTGTTTACCTTCCCCATATTTCTCCAGGTACCCATTTAGAGCTGGGTAAACTCTGGCTAAGCTTACAGAGTCACGCCACTGACCCCCGTCCCAAACTGAACAATTGGGTGCACTGGGATTCGAGCCTGCGTCCATAGAAAGTAAAAGCAGCTTAAATATCCAGGAAAAAAATGACCTGAGGAAATATGGCGAAACAAGCTCAAATTTTACTTGATGGTAAGGTTTCAGAGGCAGTATATTTTGAAAAATAATAATGTCGAACATGTTATGAGGTATAATGAACCCCTATTTTTCTTGTTTTCCTTATGCTAAAAACGAGTATGGATTAGTTTAAAAAAAATTATCTGCTCAAAGTGAAAACAGTAAATTGGACAAAAACGACCTAATAAACAGCTTTAAAGCTACTGAATAAATTATATTTTTTCCGAATTATTCACGGGGCAATTAAACCCTTCCCCCTCAAAAACGTCACTGGTGGGAGGGATAGTTTTACTACAAATTTTGTCGGACGTACACACCTCCAGGTGAAATCCTAATGCTCCCCATTAAGGATTGGAACTATGCATGACCATGGTTATTATAATTCAGGATACAGATTCAATCCAGAGTGACAAGCGGAGGGTCAATGTCTAGCTCTAACTTTTTATATAGATTCTAAGATACAAGAAAATCCATATTTAATCTTTTAATGTTGTAAGTACTCTTTTGTACATTCTCAGCCAAGATCATACTTTCAATAGATTTATTCAGAGCCAAAATAGGTCATTTAACTTCCCTGATTTGTGTAAATCTATTTACAATGAAATTAACAAAGCAAAATGTCAAGATGAACTAGATAATCCAAAATATAAATAGGTTATTCTGATTCAAGATTCTCCAGCTATCAGTTAACTTCCCTAAAGTGATCAGCCAGTTGCTAGTGTCTCGCTTTGATTGCTCTGTATAACCTACTTTACGAAGCTGGTAAGCTGCTTTGGAAGCTGGTAAGTTTGGACAATATCCTTTTTTACTCAGTTGGTTTTAGACTCTACAACCAAAGACTACAACACTTTATACAATTGGGCCACCAAAAAACAAGTTTTAGGCTAGTGCTCTCCTAAAATCTAAAGGTTTTGCTATATTCTCACAATAGACAATTCACAATCCCTCCCACCTTCCCTTAAAACAAAGCTCTGCACGCGCGTTTGACCGCTGATATTGAAAAAATATAACTTTACATTTATGATAATCAAGAGGATATCCAAAACTTTGTTTTGGGGGAAGGGAGTCCAAAAAATTTAAATTAAAATATTACTTTTACTTATATGTACTTTTTACGTTTTTACAAGTGCGATAAAATTTTTGGGAGGCAGGGTCATACCCCGCAACCCTGGATACGGTCTTGATGATAATATTCAATCTCTGATAAGATATTACATATTTGAACTGAAATAACCCGTAGTAAAGAGGCAAAAGACTTCAGTTTCTTATTATTTATTTGTGTTTCTTCCTAGAGCAATTCCATATGGACGGTACAGTCGTAAAGACTTTGGAGGAACTCAATGGATTTGAAATTGAAAGTTTTTGTTCCATCCTAAATAGTCAGCAATTATCGGAAAGTAACTAGCCCCTACGAAGCATTCCCCCCACAAAAATCCGATCAAGATTTACAATGCCCAATTTGTTCAAAACAAGTCGATAGGTCATATAACTATAATTATCATTTTGACATATGCCCGGGGCAGGGGTTTTAAGTTTTGTAATTTCTCCCCTGCTTAGATCTAAGGTTTTTATTGGGAAAATGGGTCAAAATCGATGCTCGATCTCCAAAACAGCCTTTGATATTCAGAAAAGGCTTTAACAAAATATTTTGAGGAATGTCGAACAAAATCAACAACATACACTCATGTTATTTGTCAAAAGGGTGTATTAGCAATATATAAGGAAAAACTGAGTGCATTAAGTCAAACTTTTCCAGGGAATGCAGAAGGTTGACCAGATGCTGGTCAAAGGTTCCTTTTAGATTCCCCCTCCCTTAAACAACGATCTTAATTTTGAGAGAAAGATATTTGTTCAAAATAGTTGAAAAGATCAAAACAACTACGTCTCCAAGATGAAGCATGCCCTGCTAAGAATCCTGACATGTGCTATAACATTGTCAAAGTTATCCATATCTTATACATAAGATTTTGTGGAACAATTTTTAGCTTGAGTAAGTTGGGGGAAAAATCAAGGGGTTTTAAACAGCTGTTTTCTCTCTCACACCAGTTGTATTGATGGTAAAAATGTGAGTAATAGAGAGACAGAACAAAGTAGAATCGAAAATATGTTTTAGAGTAAAAAAATCTAGTCTTCACCTCCCAGAACATCCGGAACCTGGACTTCCAGATTGTTCTTTGATGTCTTCTTCTTCTTGAATATGGGATATGAACCGGTCCAAAGGTATATCAAAATAATCCCGAAAAAAGGGGCTTTTGAACTTCTAGATTTCAGGAATTTTTGAGCATTGCAAAAGAAAAAAAATATATATATATATATCTGGGAACCTAGAATCCGGAAGGTGAAGACTCATCACTACTCCAAAAACAGCTGTTAATATAATATGATGAGACAAAGCAAAAGTCGACGAATAAGAGCAAGATTATTAAGATTTAAGTATTCTAAAGCTCATTTTCGACTGGACTTCTTCACAAAACCGTTTGTTGTCAATCAACCAAGAAAAGATCTGGAAAATCGTTTTAAGAGAGTTTTTTGCCTTTGTATTTTAGTTGTTGGACTGTCTTGTCTTCTGATGAAAGTTCTTAAGCCGAACTGGCCAGCCATGACAACAAACAACAAAGAGAGATAAAACTCAACATAAAAAACCTCAAACGAGACTCCTAAGTTAACGAGGATACCTAAACTAGGCGTCCTCAGCACGAGATAAAAAGAAAAACGCTAAACTAAAAACAAATGAAAACACCACAAATGATAATAAATAAATTGTCGCTACTGATCCATACACGGAAAAGAAGCTATTAAGAGTTATTTCAATGAGAACATCAAAGTAACTGAAGAAAAAGGGTAAAAATTAAAACTAAGTAAACTTTTCTGTAGCAAAATAATCCACTTGTTAGCTAATAATGAAGCAACTCGTTTTGGTCCAGTAGATAATCCTGTCCCCTGGTGATTATGTAAAATTTTAGTTCACTTATTGACTATTGGTTCATTTTCAAAAGACAATCAGAAATTGGGTCGATACTTCAATTCCCTGTGTCTCTATTTATTGAAAGATTAGCAAACATATGTTTTTTAATTTCTATAGCCTCTCTCGCCTACTGAAAAAACCCTGTCATTAGAAATAGCAGTAGCCTCATCAAATTGTATAAAATTTTCAGGATGAAAGAATGTATGTTCAGCCAGAGCCGAAACAAACGTTTCAGGAGGCTTTCTTAATTGTAGGTGTTTTTCTATTGAGTTGCGATGCTTAATAAATTTTTATTTCCACAAAGAGGGGGGGGGGGTATTGTGCATTATATAAAACTTTCCACAAGAACAAGGAATTTTTTGTACCCCACTAACTAAATCTCCCCGCGTTAAATCCTTCCCAGAGCTAAGGAAACTACCTAATGGTCTCACTGATTGGAAACAAGTATCAATGTTATGTTTACACAAAATTCTTTTAAGGATCTCCCCCAAAATGGATACATAAGGCAAAGAAATGAAACTTTTCGACATATTTAATTCTGTACACTGTGAAACCCCAATATCCCTATTGTTATGTTTAATGCGTCTATTTTTTATCAATGAATTTAATCAGGTGACTATTACAAAATAGTCACCCGATCACAACCCCTCGTTCCACTGAAATAGGGTGGCACAAATGAAAATTAATATGCATATCACTGTGTATAGGCTTTCTATATATTGAGACCAGTAAATAGAAATCACTTTTAATCAATAGGATATAAAGAAAAGATAGTTTGTTACTTTCTTCAAACTCCACTGTAAATTAAACAATTTATTAAAACTATTTAAATGTTTATGGAAAAGGTCTAAGGACTCCAAACATACAAAAGCATTTTGATTTGATACAAGATGGAACCATGATTAGTATGTAACCAGTAACCATGATTGAAGTCTTTATGAAGTTGGTTATCATTGCAAATGAATATTATCTTTATTCTGGTTTTAGACGTGAATTGATTTTATTGACAGGTGTTTGATTTGGCTATGGGGGTATCTCTCTCTCCTTTGTTGGCAAATTTCTTTTTCATTCTTCATTTGTTGGCAAATTTCTATTGAAACCTCTGTTATCCACAGTTTTAGCCTTTCCCCTTGTTTTTGGGGCAGATTCATGGACGACATGGTTTCCAATTGAAAACACGGTTTAGAGTACGGCAAGATTCTTGCGTGATGGGGAAAAAACTAATTAAAACTAATGAATTAAAATCAGAAATTTTTGATTCTTATGCTGAACCCATGAAAAAATAGAGGAGCATTCATTATATTAACCAATTCAAACTTCTTATTAATCAATATAGTTCTGGTAATAAAAAACAGGCAGATATTAATTTTGAAAAAGCTTTCCAAAAAAAAGTTTGTAAAAGAAACTTAAAAACCCACATAGAAATTGTGGCGTCTACAAATTACCTACAAATAATTTTAGTCAATGAATATTTAATACATGTCAAACATTTATTTATTTTCTTTAGCTTTTCCAATAATATTGATTGTTAGATGTTTGTTTTTAAAATTCTGTAATCATTCGTGCTATGCTGAAAAGTCTAAAGTTTTTTTTAATATTTTTCTTTTAGTGGAGAGCGGTCTTCGCAAGTAATGTGCTTAGATCAAATCCAATCAAATGATAGGCTTTTTACAAATATTTGATGAGCAAACACAAGGCTGTGTCCATGGTAGGGGAGCAGCTTAGGAAGCTTATACAATGTTCGTAAATGTCCCGCCCAAATAAGGTCCTGGAAAGGGCCCTGAATGCACTCTTCCTTTCACTTCGGAAATTGAAAGATCTTGACTATGTAAGCTTTCATTGATAAGATTTATTCATAATCAATACACTTATAACAACAAACTATAATAGCTCCCCCTAAGGCTTCTTGGCCTGTAAATTAGGGAGAACATTTACGGATTACAGGCTCAGAGAAAAAATAGTTACTTACTGTAAGTGAATTTTCTTTTCCCGCGAAGCCTAAAAGAATATCGAATCCATCCAAAACAGAGTCACGCCAATAATCAAACAGTTCGTGGTAACGAACTGTAAGTAAGTAGCGACTGGGCTCAATAATAACCGAAAATCTTAGAAAATGACATTTTAATATCAAAAGATATATCAAAGAATCAGCTTACTATGTTGGTTCCAAATATATAAAATTCATCAAGTTCAGTGGTACCCTTGGAAAACTACTAGTCTGAGAAAATTTGGCCGATTTTTGAAGTAGGGGGAAACATCCCCTAAAATTAAAGGAATCGTAATGAAAATCACACCCATATTCAGCGTACTAGAAAGCCATACTGCACAAGTTTTAAGCTCCTATTTGCAAAATGTGGATTTTTTCCAGAAGATCCTGGATGCGTGTATATTATTATTATTATTATTATTATTAATTTATTATCCGTCAAAAAAGGTACAATAGACGAAGTAGTCACTAAGTAAAAAAATGTAAAATGTAAATAACAGATTCAGAAAATGAAGAGAAAAAAGGACACAAACACATATTGAAAATTCAGATGCATGACAAATAACTCTTCATTTCATACATTGCATTAATACAAAAAAACTATTGCGAACAAATTGATAACCTAGGATAACGAAATTATCCCTGAAAACTGGATAGAGATTTCTTGATACTAATATTTGGGTCTGCAAGCTTATACAGATGGATCATTTTGCGATTTTTACGATTCCAACGTAAGAAATACTAATTTTACACTCAATGTGTGATATCAGCAAACGACGCGTGTGGCCGCCACACACGTCGATACTTCCATACTTGGAAGGCCCAAGTATGTAATAAATGAAAAAAACAAGTTTTTTATTGCTTTAAAAAAGTAATATAATGAAAAAGAACCAAACTTAATTGTAAAGAGCGGGGCATTTAGGAGGGGGCATCCCCTTTCATAAACAGAATAATTTCGGCTCGATTTAAGTTTTAATGTCACTCCTTACTTTCAGTTAAAAAAACTTGTCTTTTTATTTAATGTCTGAATATTTTGAATTAATGCGGTTCTTGATTTTAGCTACCCAACATTAATAATTAAAACGAAATTTACATATTAATTTTACTTTTTTGGCTAAATGGCCTTCTCGAAGTTTTGATTCAACAGTTTTAAGAAAAAGGGGAGGGGGAGGGAGCCTACTTGCCCTCCAATTTTTTGGCTTACTAAGAATGGCCACTAGGACTTTTAATTTTATTTACGAACGTTTTTTATTGGTAATAAGTATATATAACTTACAAATTAACTTGCATAAGGAACTTATATATTCTTATATTTTTATTACGTATATAATAGGATTTGCCCCCCCCCCCTCATTATTTTGCACTTTACACTAAAGCTCAAATTTTGTTCCAATTCCTTAAGAATGACCCCTGGACCACAAAAGCCGTTTAATTAGGATAAATAGCTCATTTTTTTTTACCAAAAAATGGATGACACACTTTGATCAGCTTATCAAGAGCTATCGATTGCCGTCAAAAAAAAAATTTATCTGTCTTAGTTCAAAAGTTGATTTTTTTTTTTTGTCGTGAGCCAACTTTTTAACGTCACCACTTAGAAAGGAGCAAAGGATAAGCTCCAATTTCTTTAGCAATGACAGAACTTTTAAGGTTAAGAGATATTATATTTAAGATAAGAGAGTCATAGAATATATTTGATGTGATCAAAATCCTTGACTTATAAATTTCAAATTTTTAGATATGGCTCGGAATTCAGAGAAAGCAATGACAGCGTTGGCAAGATGGCGTGCAGCAGAAATGGGGACCCTAAAAGCCAAAGATAGACGACCTTACCTTGCAACAGAGTGTGATGATTTACAGGAAGCAGAAAAATGGAGGATGCAAATTATAAGAGAAATTTCTAAAAAAGTATCACAAATTCAAAATGCTGGCTTAGGCGAATTCAGGATCAGAGATTTGAATGATGAAATTAATAAATTACTTCGTGAAAAAAGGGCATTGGGAGGTTAGGATATCAGAGCTTGGTGGTCCAAACTATCAGAAACTTGGTCCAAAGATGCTTGATGAAGAAGGGAAAGAAGTTCCTGGAAATAGAGGATACAAGTACTTTGGAGCTGCAAAAGATCTGCCCGGTGTACGTGAGTTATTTGAACAAGAACCACCCCCACCTCCCAGAAAAACACGAGCAGAGCTTATGAAAGATGTTGATGCTGACTACTATGGGTACAGAGATGAAGATGATGGCATTTTAGTACAATTAGAAAGGGAGGAAGAAAAGAAGGCAATACTTGAAGTAGTCCAAGAATGGAAGAAAGGAAGACAGGGAGACATTGCTGATAATTTGGAACCGGAGGAAGAAATTGACTTTGAGAGTCTGCTATCAGATAAGCCTTTATACACAGCCCATGTCGACGTTCCATCTCAGGAGGATATCAAAGAAGCTCTGCTACAGAAAAGGAAGAAAGAACTTCTGTCTAAATACGTCGGTGATGCGGAAGGATTATAACAACAGTAATTTTTGACTATATATGTATTTTTGTAGGTGCAGTTTTTGCATTTAAATATTGGTTAAAAAAAAAAAAAAAAAAAATCGGATCTGTTTAGCGTCTAGCCGTGTTGTAGTTTACAAGTGTCAGTTTGATCGGCGGATTTTGGCCCATCTATATAATGCAATGGCACTATCCCATTACCTGTATTTAAGTCCCTTTTGGAGGATATTCCAAAAGGAAGATAAGAAAGAATTTCGGTCTACATATTATAAATATGCAAAGTACCTCTTACGGCTTCCACCATGGACCGTATTGTAAGTAACCGTATTGTGACAAGTCGGTATGGGATTATCGACCCTAATGAAGCAATAATAGCCCAGATCGCCAGATATAACTCTAATATTGTTACTCATCCTTGGGCAATTATTTTGAGGCAATAGGTTTTTGTTTTTTGTAGTTAGATATCCATTTGTTCTTTATTTTTCTTGTGTTTGTGTATTCTTTTGTAGTGTGTTTTTGCTTTTTTATCTTATACTCCATCTGTTTCTTTTGATGGAAAATAAATATATACATACATACATACATACATCTGATAACATTTCTCTACCTCAATCCCAAGTAAAAAAAAACAAACAAATGAAAAACCCAGCCGAAATCACGGCAGCACTTTCGGACCCGTGGGAAAATGCTGCTTTTTTGCTTCTGTAATTTTTTTATTTATCACTCAAAGAAGATATATTGGCTCTGGGGCCGGGTAACTGCCGCATATATTCAACACTTATAGATTTTAGTCCATCTTCAATTTGAAAGTGGTGCCTGCCTGCTTGCCTGCTAGAACGGACCTTTCCACTCGAAAGCAGAAACAAGGTTTGATGAACCGAAAGCTTGGCTGAACAACTTCAGTTAATCCTCTCTGACAAACGTTATATAACTCCCCTTCACTTCGCACACCATAGGCTCTGGCTCGTGGACAAGCAAAAACCATCCTTTTTGGCCCTAGGCAAGAGTTCTGCGGAGCTTTCCAAAATGTAATGTCATATTCATCAATCCGGTCTGAGGTCCACACTTTCCTTAAAAGCTGCACAAGTTACACCCTTACCAGTTTCCAGGAATAAGCTGAGATCGATGGCATAGATAAAAAAAAAGAAAAAAAAAACGAAAAAAAAACGGGAAATAACCAAAGTGCTGCTCTCGCAACACAATGAAGATTAACAGACCTTCATTTTGGGTTTGACCGAGTCCAATAAAACAAGAAGAACTGGTCGAAGAAAAATGAAGATTAACAGACCTTTTTTTCTGGGGGGGGGGGTCTGCCTGAATCTACTAAAACAACAAGAACCCGTCAAATTTTACAAAAATAAAACAAATATAAGGAAAAAGCATTATAATAACAAGTGTGCAATAGGGTCGTGCACTTTGGGACATTTTAAATACAGTGATGATCAAATAAAAGGATTTCGTGCGTATATGTTACGTTATGAGGGAAAGGCTACGAAAAAGTAAAAGATTATATATTAATGTTTTCTCCTTTTTTTCCAGATGAAAAAATTTAGTTTTTTCGGCGTCTCGATGGTCAATTTTGGCTGGTTTTTGGCTAGTGTTTCAGCGACTAGTGTTATGCAGTCTTGAAATTTTTCAAGGGATTGACAAAATATAACAGGTTTTTCTTGGTATTGACTAAATATAACACGTTTTTTCAAGGTATTGACTAGATATAAGAGGTTTTTTTCTAGGTATTGACTACATATAATCGGTTTTTTCAAGATATTAATTAAATACAACAGGTTTTTTTCAAGATATTGATTATTCCTAAGATTCTTATGTATGTTGTTTCTTCTTTATCATTTAAATCACCCTACACTAACTTTGCTTTTGAGTGTTTTTGCTTTTCAACCTATCCATGAAAGGGTGTTATAAATGGAAAGCTTAATACATTTTTAAACTTGCACAAAAGGCTCAGGGTTGTCTTTTTTTGTGACAGGGCTGTCTTTTCTTTTTTGTCTTGTCTCAAAATGTTATATTCTAAAATATAAGAAATCGAAGTGTACTACCAAAGAGTATTCAATACTTTCGAATAAATTTTCAGGCATCCCTTCCATTGGCTAATATATCCCAATAAAGACCCAGATATTTTGTTTTCTGATGGCCTTGAAACTTATATCCTAAAGTTCTTATTACTCTTTGATATATCTCTGATATATTATCAAACTTTGAAAAAAAAAATCTTTCCATAGACAAAATAATTGCTAGAATACGCAGATAATTCTGAACTAACTTTTTCATGCACAGATTCGAAAAAAACAGCAGTAGAAATACTAAAATTAATAATAAAAGTGGAAATATTTCGGGATCACAACTTGAAACCTTAATAATGGGAGAACAAACACTATGCAAAAAGACAAAACAAAATCCAAATAAAATATACTTTTAAGTGTGAGTTTGCTCATTGATACGCCTGTTTTATATTTTCTAATTGTTTTACTTTGTTTGTTATTATGTAGGTATTAACAACAATTTTTCCCGAAATTGAAAAGGTTGTAAAAAGAGGTATTTTGTTCTGAGGTTGTTTATA
Source organism: Artemia franciscana (assembly GCF_032884065.1). Taxonomy (NCBI): domain Eukaryota; kingdom Metazoa; phylum Arthropoda; class Branchiopoda; order Anostraca; family Artemiidae; genus Artemia; species Artemia franciscana. The sequence goes on along the minus strand of NC_088879.1, from coordinate 11,300,650 downwards.
CCTCTCAGTGCCCAAAACGCTGACTACCACACCGCCACTAACCACCGCCAAAACGCCGTCACAGTATTTTGTCCACCTCCACTCGCTCGGGGCTTAGGACCTTTTAACTGTAACTTGACTTCACATCAATCTTCTCAGATTCTTAATTCAGATTGCTCAGATCAGTAATTCATTTGCTAGAATTTTTTGGGCTTCAAGTTTTTTATTTTCTGTCTGTTTCAGGTAATTCGAGCCGTGCCTCTCATCTTTTAATTGCTTATATCACGTGATTAGAGTTATAGATGCCGCTACTTAAACACAATCACTGGATATAGCAGTATAGATGGCTTGGAACTTAAATCAGGAACCTTTTCATAGATGCATAGAAACAGATTTGAAATGCTACAAATTAAATTAAAATCAACCTTAATGTTTGCTTCACAAGAACAAGAATCAGTTCCAACTATTTTTGTAGACATTTTTGAAATTATATCTGTTGTAAGTTTGTTTGAGTCTTCTCTATAAGTAGAGCCAATCATTTGCAAGACTACAAATCACACACTTTAATCTATTTCCAAAAAAACAGTACAATATACCCTCCCTTCTTCCAGGAACACCTACGAACTGAAATTTTTTTGGTCTTAGATTTGCAATTTCTCATATTAGAAGTAGTACAGTCCCACAGTTCTGAAAGTACATATTCACGCCTTAGGCAACATAGTAATTCTAACCAAAATGGCTATGTCTAAAGAAATGCCCGGGAAGTCAAGCTCTCCTGGAAGCCAATCAAATCCTGACAGTGTATACAAGGGCTTACAACTTTAATCTGTTTAAAGTTCACCTTTCCTCCCTCAGTTTCACCCTTTAACCCTCTTTGATCATTTCTAATTGTACTTTCCGGACCCACTCGTAGCGGCCGGTCACTTCAATTACCCCTAGAGTGAAAGTTGGAAAGCTAGCTCTTAAGCCCCCCCTCTGAAATTTAGGGACTTCGTAACTCTCGTCAAAACCAACATAATTCAAGCATCCCTGGAAACAGATCCGTTGTCTTTAGTATACCTTCACGCTTATGGTGCTATATGGTTCATTTTCACTGGTCTTGGTAGATCGACTCCAACGTTAGCCCAAAGTTGCCATAGATTTTGTTACTTTTCTATGTTACAAATTTTGCAACAAAGACACCGACTTTGCTACAAATTGTATTAAGGAAATGTATCTATGTCTGCTTAAGTGTTAAGACACTATAGCTTATTTCAGTTGAAAGATGGTCGAGAACATTGCAGAAAAAAGCCCTTAAATATTTATATTACCAACTATGAAAAAAAATAACGCAAAAACTGCGTTAAATCTACCCCCCCCCCCAATAAAAGATTAAGGAGCACCGTACACACTTTATAAAAAGAATTTATAGAACTGTGTAAAGTTACCATCTAGTGCGTCTCTTCAACTCAAAGATAAAGCTTGTACAAAAAAAAAAAGAAAAAAAGGAAATATGATCGTTAATATTTCTTATATTAAAATTTTTTATATACCTTTAACTTTGGTCAAACACAACAATTATGTATATCACAGCACAAAAAATTTAAAAGAATCACATTTGCGAGTCAACATAAAACTCGAATTAAAAATGAACACAAATAAAAGATGTGCCAAATAGTACGACACTAAATTATACCAGGCATCAATAGTGCTCTTTAATGAAGTTTTGTCAGACTGTTCGTAGACGCGTCGTGAGTTAGCACCGGGTTGTTGTCTTGCAATTCTGGCTCGACTGCTTTCGCTAGCTGCTTCCCCAACTCCACCCTATAAATTGTTATGAAACGCAAAATGAGGATAATATAAAACGGGATACCATTAACAATGTTAAATAAACAAATAAAAAAAAATAATAAATAAATTCAAATCTTTGTCGCAGCTCTAAAATCAGTTTCATGAATTCGTAACTTCAAATCTTAAGAGAAATCGTTCGTCAATTATGTTCAATTATGCTCAATATGTTCAATTATGTTCAATATGTTCAATTATGTTCAATATGTTCAATTATGTTCAATATGTTCAATAAATTATGTTCATTTTGACACAGTTCAATCGTTCTTTTTATTATTGATTGTTAAAAAAAAAACTGGACACATAATTCAAAAAGAATATGGTAAAATCCAAAAAAAGGAAAAATTAAATAAGCCATAAAATAATGTCATACAAATCTAGCGAGAATTCATCCAATGGCTAAGTCGAGGCGAGAATATTTTTTTGTGTTTCGCTATAATTATCAATTAACTGCACCAAATATGTAACTGAAACCAATTCTTCGTTACATTTGTTAATGTAAAGTCAAATTTTTAAAGATTTTGACTGATTGAACATTTTCCTTAATAAACCTTAACATTGAATTCTTTGTTATGTAATCAAGAAGTTTCATTGTGTTTCACTATAATTATCAATTAATTGCACTAAATATGTAACTGGAAGCAATTATTTGCTGCATTTGTTAATGCAACGTCCAATTTTTAAAGATTTTGACTGATTGAAGTTGGTGTACCCTATGAACGTTTTGGAACTCAAGGACCAAAATGAAACTTAAAAAAATCCAAATAATTTAAACAACAAAATATATCTTTTAATGAACATCAGACATTGCTTGGTAATCAAAGCGATGATATAAATAATAAATATATTTGAAAGACATAAAATTTAAAAGACATATAAATAAAATGCGATGATATAAACTACATAACAAAATCAATGATATAAATACATCAAATCACAAATTCTCAAGAAGGTTTAATGAGAATTCGCTTATGAACCCCTTGCCTTTGGGAGAGTAAGCCGACGTTGAGGCTCAAAAAATGATGTTTGAGGTATCGAATGCTTTTAAGTAAAATAATGATATAAATAGAGAAAAAAAGTTTGTTCCCCTTAGGTCTACAAGCTTGAAGTCAATTAGCCAAGATTTTCCTTAGTCAACCCTAGGACTAATTTGTGCAAACTTGATTCTGATCTAAAGTTATTATTAATAACAAAGAATACTGACTAATAATCGAAACAAAACTTTCAGCTGCTCCCGTTGGATTGTAGAGTGATAATATCAGTCATCCAATTTTTTTTTAAATTTCCTACTTTTCTTCAATAAGTTGCCAGATGTTACACTGTCAGTGGCGCTAATAGTTTTGAATCTCATCTTCACATGTCAATCTGCCGGTTGCCAAACTTTTACGAGTTTCTTATTCTCTTTAACTCGCCCTTTTAGGATAATATCATAATGTGCATTTACTTGACTCTAAGTAAGATCAGCACCATCTGTCGTCAACTATAAGAGGGTGTAAACATAGGAAATCACTTGATAATGATCACATCAAGCCTCTGATATTCCTTTCAAATCAATCTATTGATTCTCAGAATTTTGTTAGAGCTCATACCATATGAACTCCTGGCTCTTAACTCTTCTTGCCTCGTCACAAGTGCCATATGAGCTCTTAGCTCTTGCTGTTGCTAGGAGCCTGAAACTTCTACTGTAGGGATCTCTGATACCTGAATCTGATGGTGTGATTTTTGTTAAGACTCTATGACCTTTAAGGGGTACATCCCCCTACTTTATAAAATAAGGCGAATTTTCTCAGGCTCGTAACTATTGATGGGTAGCTCTAAACTTAATAAAAGGTATATATTTAAAACCAGCATTAAAATGCAATTCTTTTGACGTAAGTATTGTTATAGAAGTCCCGTTTTTAAGAGTTTCGGTTACTATTGAGCCGGGTCGCTCCTTACACGAACACGAACACGAACAGCTCGTTACCACGAACTGTTTGAAAATCATAATATGTCATTTACCTGATTAAGTTAAATCAGCACCATCTGCTGTAAACTATAAGAGGTTGTAAAAACAGGAAATCACTTGATAATGATTCTAAAAATTTACATGATGCCTTGTTATTAAGTAAGTCAAATGTTTATTTTCGTCTGGGGGGTAACAAAGACGTGGCATTAATTTTCATTAATTTGCTTGAGTTTGTTACTTAAACAAACGTATTTATCACATTGGATTGAACGCTCGGGCAAGCGATATTCTATAGGTCGGTTGCAGTTTTGCTGTTATCTCTCTTTGTGAAAAAAAAACAAAAAACAATTTGATGAATTTTTCAATCAATCATCTTAGTTAAATTTTTCAATCTCAAATCAACCAATCAAAGCATTCTATCCAATTTATTATGATCTGATATCTTGGTAAGACTAAGCAACGACCAGAACTTATAACTACTGAAAAGGTCACTATAAAAAAAATGAGGGGATAGTTGCTACAATTACTACTAACGACTCACAACAGCACCAAGCCACCTGACGCCCAAAAAACTACGCACGCTCCTTCCCTATTCCAATCTATTCAAGGCCTCCCTCTTTACACCCTCCCAGGAAGTTCCTATTTCCCTTAAATCTTTCTTTATGACATCCTCTTACTCCAACCGAAGACGATCTGCTTTCCGTTTAGTTACAGTGTAGTTATAGGATTATTTCTTTCAAAGTTTGAAAGAGTCAAACTTTAGCGAGTAATTTCTGTTCGTTTTAAGTTTTAATATCGCTCCTTACTTTCAGCTAAAAAAAATTAGTTTTTTTTATTTAATTCCTGAACGTTTTTGAATTAATGCATGTTTGGTTTTGGCTCTCCGCACATAAATTATTAAAATGAAATTTGTATATTAATTCTTTTTTTGGCTAAATGGCTTTCTCGTACTTTTGATCAGACGATTTTAAGAAATAAGGGGTGGAGAAGGAGGCCTAGTTGCCCTCCAATTTTTCGGTTACTTGAAAAGGCAACTAGAACTTTTAATTTTTAAGGAACGTTTTTATTAGTAAAAAATATACGTAACTTAAGAATTAACTTACGTAACAAACTTTCATAATCTTATATTTTTATTATGTATACGAGAGGGTTTGTACCCACGTTAATACCTCGCTCTTTACACTAAATCGTAAGTTTTGTCCCAATTCTTTAAGAATGACCCCTGAATCAGAAAGGCCGTAGAATAAATAGTTGAAATTACTAAAAATACTTTAGCATAAAGAGCGAGGTATATATCTCCTCCTAAATACCTCGCTCTTTATGCTAAAGTATTTTTAGAACCCCTTATATGCGTAATAATCTCTGTTCGTTTTAAGTTTAAATGCTACTCCTTCCTTTCATTTGAAAAACGTTTTCATGTTTATTTTTCATTGTTTTCTTGTAGTAATGCTAGAAAATCCTGCGCCCTTTTCATTGAATTTTTCTTCCCCCATGACAGATTCCTCCAAGGAAAGATCCTCCAACATAGCCCCTTCCCCTCAGCCCCACCCCCAAACAAAATAAAATCCCCCTGAAAACGTCTGTACACTTCCCAATAACCATTACTATATGTAAACACTGGTCAAAGCTTGCAACTTGCAGCCCCTCCCCCAGGGATTGTGGGGGAGTAAGTCATACCCGAAGACATATTTATTATGGTTTTCGACTATGTTGAACAAAATGGCTATCTCAAAATTTTGATCCGTTGACTTTGGGAAAAAATGAGCGTGGGAGGGGGCCTAGATGCCCTCCAATTTTTTTGGTCACTTTAAAAGGGCACTAGAACTTTTCTTTTCCATTAGAATGAGCCCTCTTGCAACATTCTAGGACCACTTGGTCGATACGATGACCCCTGGGGAAAAGAAAAAAAAACAAAAAAACAAATAAACACGCACCCGTGATTTGTCTTTTGGCAAAAAATACAAAATTCCACGTTTTTGTAGATAGGAGCTTGAAATTTCTACAGAAGGGTTCTCTGATACGCTGAATCTGATGGTGTGATTTTCGTTAAGATTCTATGACTTTTAGGGGGTGTTCCCCCCTATTTTCTTAAATAAGGCAAATTTTCTCAGGCTCGTAACTTTTGATGGGTAAGACTAAACTTGATGAAACTTATATATTTAAAATCAGCATTAAAATGCAATTCTTTTGATGTAGCTATTGATATCAAAATTTAATTTTTAGAGTTTTGGATACTATTGAGCCGGGTCGCTCCTTACTACAGTTCGTTACCACGAACTGTTTGATTCTTAGCTCGAAGTTTATTTATTTTTATTTTTTTAATTTAAAGCTTTTGACGCTAGAATCTACTGAAGAAGTACGAGTATTCAAATTGACTTCTGAAGTGCTCATTAGGAAAAACTTCATTTTGAAGGGCTTCAAGTAACTAAACAATCAGCAAGATAGGGGATTATTTAAAAATAGTTTGGTTTTCATATTTCTTTACTCTGGGTAGAACTTTCATGGATAAAATTGAACTTACAATTTATTTAAACTTTTAATGATAAAACAACTTCTTCTGCTTTGTGGTCTTTACAGACCAAAAGCCTCTTGAGTTGATCTTTGGGAAATTTATACAAAGGGCACCTCCAAGGCTGCAGCGAAGGATGTTGGCTATTCAGCCATATGATATCAAGCATAGATACAAACCTGGAAAGACAATCCCTGTAGTGGACACCCTATCCCGTCTGCACCTTGTGGATACAGACATTGAGTCACAGTGGACATGGAAATTCTGGTTCACTCAGTCCTTCAAACTGTACTCATAGCAAGCAATGGTCGTAGTAACGCTGAACATGACGCCAAGCTGAGGGCAGTACTCCAAGCCGCAAGAGACACAGGAGTGTGACTTAACAAAGAAAAATGTGTTTTCGACATTACTTCCATCACCTACTTCGGACACAGACTGACAACGAGCGGCATCGCCCCAGACCCAGAGAAAACTCAGGCGTTAGAAAACATGCCCGCACCCCCGAAACCAGGAAGAACTACAGACATTATTAGGAATGTACAAAGACTTGTCTAGATACATCCCCAACCTGGCTACGCTGAACAAACCCCTCAGAGACCTGTCCAAACATCAGAAGTTCGAATGGAATACAAGCCACGAGGAGGCCAAGAGAGGGATTCAGAATGCAATCTTCAAAAACCACTCCTACTTTTATCCAGAGGCCAAGGAGATAGAGGTGATCACAGATGCTTCCCAGCATGGTCTGGGCGCCCAGCTATCAACAGACGGAGCAGCCATCGCTTTTGCATCTCGCTCTCTAAGTGAGACGGAGCAGTCTTACTCCCAAATGGAAAAAGAGATGCTCGCCATAACCTTTGCTTGCGAAAGATTTCACCAGTATCTGTTCGGAAGAACGATCTGCGTGACCACGGACCACAAGCCTCTTGAGTCGATCTTTGGGAAATCTATACAAAGGGCACCTCCAAGGCTGAAGCGAATGATTTGGCTAATCAGCCATATCATATCAAGCTTAGATACAAACCTGGAAAGACAATCCCTGTAGCGGACACCCTATCCCACCTGCACCTTGCGGATACAGACATTGAGTTGCAGTGGACATGGAAATTCTGGTTCACTCAGTCATTCAAACTTTACCCATAGCAAGCAGGAACGTTCCGCCGCAACAGAATACACATTAAATCAAGACAAGACCCGACGGTGACTGACCTGCATGATGGTGCTAGTTGCCAAGTCGAAACCTCTCAATTCTTCGAGGACCGCACCGGACCAGTGAGCATCTGGCCATCCAAGCACGTTTCCGATCCCTTAGCTGATTCCCCGGAGACCACGGACCCCCCTACAGCGGAGTCTCCGACACCAAAGCAAGGTGTCACAGACAAAGAGGCGGAGGCCACGGATCCGGCTCAGGCAGAGCGGATTAAACACGGAAGAAGCGTGATGGCAATTCGTTCTGGTCGTCAGGTGAAACCTCTGGCGAAGTTGAATTTGAGCATATAAAAAAAAACCATTGTTGAATCACACATAGAAAAGAAGGGAGATGAAATAAATATATTGTACTGAATTAAAAAAAAAGAAGAAGATAAAATGAATTTATTGTACTTTCAGTAAAAAAAGAAAAAAAAAGGAAGATGAAACGAACTTATTGTACTGATTTAAAAAAAAAAAAAAACTACGGTAACTCGTTCTGGTCCTCAGGTGAAAACCCCGGCGAAGTTGAAGTTGAGCATATTCAAGCCATTGTTGAATCACATGAAGAAAAGAAGGAAAATTAAATGAGCTTATTGTTTGATTCATTTAAGAAATTGTTGTTTATTTATATTTTTGTTTAGGTGCTTGGGTTAATATACGTATTAACTGAATAGTACATCGAAGCAATACATTTTAGATGTATTGATAATACGCAGTGTGAATAAACTTGATTTTACGGTTTACAGAAAACCTATGCATAATAATAGATACCTTCACTTCAAATCTAACCATCCTCCACAGGTTAAAACAGGGGTGGTAATATCTCTTGTGGATAGAGTACTTAATATATGTTCAGAGCCGTATGTTAAAAAAGAATTAAATTTTATTACAGACATACTTTTTGGCAACGGGTACCCAATTTCTCTCATAAATACTGTTATTGCTCAAAGATTAAAGATGCATTCTTCTGAAGCCTTAAATCCCACACCAGTAAATGATTCGAATAAACCCACAAGCACGATTTACCTACCTTATATTCTGGAAATTGCTTCAAAACTGAAAAAAGTTTGTTTAAAGAACAATTTACGTGTTGTATTCACAAGCAATTTAAGTATAATGAACCTTGTCAATTCTGGTAAGGATAAAACCCCAATTACTCGTCTAAGAGGGGTGTATCAAATACCATGTAGTTGTGGAAATTATTACATTGGTCGAACCCACCAAACTTTAGGAACAAGATTACAGCAACACAAAGAAAGTATTGAAAAAGCATTAAAATCTAAAAATAACTCCGTATCTTTCGATTCAGCTTTAAGTAATCATATTTTTGAAAATCCAAACCATTATGTTCTATTTGACGAAATAATTCTAATTAGCAATGACCTAGGAATCAAACGAACTGTCCGCGAGGCAATCGAAATCAAACGAAACTTAAATAATAATACATCCCTAAATAGAGACTTGGGTGAATACACACTCAACCCTATGTACACAAAATTAATTATAGAAAATAATCTAATTCAAAATAAAACAAAAATAGGAACGAACAAAAACAAGCCCAATCCCAAAAGACCTATCAGATGAGCTGCAGAGAAGGCAAATATCGCAATAAGAAATCATTCCAATCTATATATATATATAAATAAGTTGTCTGTTTGTGTGTGTGTGTGTGTGTGTGTGTGTGTCGAGTGACGTCATGTTTGTGTGTCGACTGACGTCATGTTTTCGACTGACGAAATTACAGACCGGGACATCGGGACACAAATGACGACCGGGACACCGGGACATAGGGAATATAAATGACGACCGGGACACTCAAAGAGAAAGCGACCGGGACACAAGGAATGTTCGATTAGCAATCACCATCAACAAAGCACCGGGACACAAATGACGACCGGGACACAGGGAGTATAAATGACGACCAGGACATAAGTAAAAAAAAATAAAAAAAACTAAAAAAAAGGTAAAAACTACAAAAAAAACTAAAAAGAAAAAAACTAAAAACTAATAAAAAACTAAAAAAGCTAAAAAATAAAAAAAGGAAAAAAACTGAAAAATCAAGGAGTGTACAGCGCGTGTACCAATTCATAACAAGCGAAAACTAGCAGGATGTTTTGTTTGTTTTTTCCCTAATATAGGGGACAAATTTTTTTTTTGTATTTGGAGGTAAATCAGCAACCGGAAGACAAGGCAGGAGCAGGCTAGGAAACAGACAAGGAGTGCGAAATTTTGGGCGGGTGTGTATTTTTGGAAAAATGTGTTACCCAAGGGAATTTCACTTTTTTATAGTCACCTTCCAAAATAACAGAAAAGAAAATTTCAAACACACTAATTTTCACAATTAATGAGTAATTTTTAGATAGTCTAGGTTTATTTGCTTCAACAACATATTATGTCATAAATAATGTTCAATACATGTATGTACGTTATGCACTTTAGCAAATGAGTGAAATGAAACAACAATTTGGTGGGTGATCCTCCTAACCTCCTTTTTATTTAAAAATAAAAAAAAACTAAAAAGGTAAAAACTACAAAAAAAAACTAAAAAGAAAAAAGAGAAAAACTGAAAAAACCAAAAAAAAAGCAAAAACCAAAAAAGCTAAAAAGAAAAAAGGGGAAAAACACAAAAATTTATTTCATCATATACCAATTCAAAAACGAATGTATATACAGACCGGGACACCGGGACACAAATGACGACCGGGACACAGGGAATATAAATGACGACCGGGACACAGGGACACAACTACAGCGGGGGGGGGGCACAGGAGGATATATAAATAATGACGGGGACACAGGGAATGTTCGATTAGCAATCACCATCAACAAAGCTCAAGGGCAATCATTAGAATCATGAGGTATAACTAAAAAAACTAAAAAAAGGTAAAAAACTAAAAACTAAAAAAAGACCAATTCAAAAACGAATGTATATACAGACCGGGACACCGGGACACAAATGACGACCGGGACACCGGGACACAATGAATATAAATGACTACCGGGACACTCAAAGAGAAATTACAGACTGGGACACCGGGACACAAATGACGACCGGGACACAGGGAATATAAATGACGACCGGGACACAGGGACACAACTACAACAGGGACGCTGGGGGAACAGGGGGATATATAAATGACGACGGCGACACAGGGAATGGTCGATTAGCAATCACCATCAACAAAGCTCAAGAGCAATCATTAGAATCATGAGGTATAGATCTGAATACGGATTGTTTTCCCATGGACAATTATATATTGCATGTTCAAGAGTCGGTAAACCTGACAATCTATTTATATGCACAGACAATGGGACAGCGAAGAATGTTGTATATTCGCAAGTATATATATATATATATATATATATATATATATATATATATATATATATATATATATATATATATATATTCACAGGTGGGATACAGGGACACAACTACAATGGTGCGTAACGACTTACGCACGCGGGGTGGCTTGGGGGGGCGCGAAGCGCCTCCCTAACAGCTAGTTTTTAATAAATACAGTTAGTGAAATGAATGAACCTTTTTATTTTGTAAAATGTTAGCTTTTATCAGACAGTCTTGGCTGAACTTTTCGTTAAGAAGTAATGATGCCAAGGCTATTTTAAAAAAAATAGATTTTTAACTGAGAACTTTTATTGTGCGTTTTATTGTTTTTATTTTTTCTGTGCTGAAGACGGCCCTTAGATATAGGGCCGAAATATTCAAATAGGTTTTGTTGGTTCACTGTCTTGGGGAAAAAAGTCCTCATTATTCCCTCTTTTGTTGTTGAAGAGGTCATTGCAGATAATATTCGGGTTAGAAAATTAATGAAGAGGCTTTGTACAATCCAAAGAGCCTAGCAAACTAAGAAGTTTTTAAAATTTCCTTGATTTATAGCTTTGTATTACCAAACTCCAAACAAAGTTACTTAAAGCGATTTTTGTATAGACGACAAGCACATCCCATCTATTACAATTTTAGTAGTTTTTTTTTTAGAAAACAAATACTCATTTTATGGACGGCATAACGATTTATTTATATATTTCTTTTTTATCTTCTGTTGATTCCTTTTTTATTTTATTTCCTTTTTGATTTCTTTCTTTTTTCCTGTTTAGTTCTATTTATTTCTAGTTCTATTTATTCCAATCCCAAAAGAACTATCAGATTAGCTGCAGAGAAGGCAAATATCGCAATAAGAAATCATTCCAATTTTTAATAAATACAGTTAGTGAAATGAATGAACCTTTTTATTTTGTAAAATGTTAGCTTTTATCAGAAAGTCTTGGCTTAACTTTTCGTTAGGAAGTAATGATGCCAAGGCTATTTTAAAAAAATGGATTTTTAACTGAGAACTTTTATTGTGTGTTTTATTGTTTTTATTTTTTCTTTGCTGAAGACGGCCCTTAGATATAGGGCCGAAATATTCAAATAGGTTTTGTTGGTTCACTGTCTTGGGGAAAAAAGCCCTCATTATTCTCTCTTTTGTTGTTGAAGAAGTCATTGCAGATAATATTCGGGTTAGAAAATTAATGAAGAGGCTTTGTACAATCCAAAGAGCCTAGCAAACTAAGAAGTTTTTAAAATTTCCTTGATTTATAGCTTTGTATTACCAAACTCCAAACAAAGTTGCTTAAAGCGATTTTTGTATAGACGACAAGCACATCCTATCTATTACAATTTTTGTATTTTTTTTTTTTTAGAAAACAAATAATCATTTTATGGACGGCATAATGATTTATTTATTTATTTCTTTTTTATCTTCTATTGATTCTTTTTTATTTTATTTCCTTTTTGGTTTCTTTCTTTTTTCCTATTTAGTTCTATTTATTTCTAGTTCTATTTATTCCAATCCCAAAAGAACTATCAGATTAGCTGCAGAGAAGGCAAATATCGCAATAAGAAATCATTCCAATTTTTAATAAATACAGTTAGTGAAATGAATGAACCTTTTTATTTTGTAAAATGTTAGCTTTTATCAGACAGTCTTGGCTGAAATTTTCGTTAAGAAGTAATGATGCCAAGGCTATTTTAAAAAAATGGATTTTTAACTGAGAACTTTTATTGTGTGTTTTATTGTTTTTATTTTTTCTTTGCTGAAGACGGCCCTTAGATATAGGGCTGAAATATTCAAATAGGTTTTATTGGTTCACTGTCTTCGGGAAAAAAGTCCTCATTATTCTCTCTTTTGTTGTTGAAGAAGTCATTGCAGGGGCCCTTGTAATAAACGTAGTCTAGGGATGACTTGCATAAAACCACTGGTCTCAGATTTTATGATGGGGTTTAATTCGAATAAAAATAGTAAGTTCTAGTTCCATGAGCAAGAATCAGAAATAATTGGAGGGCCGCCACACCCATGTTCCTTTTCAGCCCGAAGACTTGAAAGCAAATATGGCAGAGCACCAAAGTTTAGAAGCAGCTGGATTAGAATTCAAAAATTCAGAAAAGATTCAAAAAATTCAGAAAAGATTTCAGAAAAGAATTCAGGAAAATATAATAATCTTTATTATGTGCATAACAGTCAAAATAAATTCATAAAAAATTGTAAAAGCCAGAGTGGCGAGCAAAATTTCATTTGGATGTCCTTGGTACTTTAAAAAATTATACCCTATAGATCTACAGTGTTTTCAGTTTCACTAAATTCAAACTTAATAAAGTTACTCGCATTTAATTCTTAGTGTTTTAGATAGTGTATTAGCTGATGTAACTATTCTTAGTCCGTGTCAGGAATGTTAAAACGCCCTATTAAGAAAGGTAATAAGATTAACTTCACTGATGACAGTGCTTGAGAAAAAAATAAGCACATCAGGGTCGCAAGGTCTTTTTTCTAATCCCTGAAAAAGTGATATAGTACATGAACTTTAACATACATGCTAAGCTACGTTCATTAGGGGATCTTAATGACAAGGTTGGTAGAAGTCCACCAAATTTTGTGTTAGAAGAGAAAGCCGTAACGCTTATAGACTAATGTATTTTTTCAGCTATAAGAATCTAGCTATAAGCAATGTTGTGTTTAGTCATAAAATAGCCCATAAGTTAACATGTTATTCAAATGATTGTAAGACAGCTAACCTTGTTGATTATTTTATTATAAATACAAGACTAGCAGGCAAGATAAATGTTACATTCTACGGAGCATAGGAATGATGTTACTGGTATTGCACGAACTGTTTAAAACACTCCTTTGACTGACCGTGTCTCAAATAGTAATCTGATCAAAATAGAGTTCAATTCGGCTTTCTAAAGTTAAAATGAGAAAAAGCCAAATTTTAAAGATGGCTATGATTAGTTTTGTGTATAAAGGATGACAGATTGTGGGAGATTGCCTTTTTCGGCCAACCACCCAGAGCCAAACAAAAAACAAGTCGTCTTCAAATAAATTAGGATAAATTTTTCTTGATTTCGTTACTGTTCATTCAATTTACGGGTACAGGGTTGTAACAAAAGTGACTCATGGTAAAATGTAAAGGAATGTATAATTTTGGCTATCAAGGCTAGAATATAGTGGAACTGCAGTCAAAATATTTTACATTAAGTAAGAAATGTTTTCATAGCAATTTCCCCTATCAACAGCATCAATCCTTACGTATAAAAGGGAGTCACCTCCTCCTCAATACCTAGTTCTTTACGCTAAACTTTTTGTTAAAAACTTTTAAAACAACTTGTTATTCTAATTATAAAGACCTTGCGTTTCAGGAGTCATTTTTTGTTTTCGCTAAACAAAAAAAAAACAAAACATTATAGCCTACCCAACACATGCTTGCATGGTCAGAAAATATAAATCTACTTAGTTTAAAATCGTGACAATTTAAATGTATTTAGTTAACATAGTAACAGCATTACAAAACTTTATAGACAGATTCTTTTGCATCAAGTAGATCGCTGTGAAGATTAAAGCATGAAATAAAAGGATGAATCTGTGAAAACCAAGGTTAAACGAGTTTGAATGGAAGAGCTTTTTTTCTTTTTGTTCAGACTTATAATGAACTAGTCTGATTTGAGTTCTTGTGAAGCAAACATTAGGCAGAAAGCGCCCCCATTACTTGGTAAGTTGCATTTATATCGATTTCTGGATTACACTATATAACAGGGGAGAAATAATTTACAAAAAAATAACAGCACCTTCTCCATTAAATTTTCTGGTATTTTTATGTTATAGCGCCTATGACCAATTCTTCATTTAAGCAGGACCTGTATCTCTGAGTAATTCTACGGAAATTTCACGAAAATATAATTATGGAGGGATGTAAAGTATACCGGATTTGCATGCAAATTTTGTTAGTTACAATTATTCTGCATATTATGAAGTAAGAATTGTTTTCTAAATTCACAGAACACAATATTTTACCCCACTTTAATCTGCAAATATATAGCCCAAATTATATTCGTCCCATCTATTCCGTCACTTGTCTTTGTTTTTCTACGGTAAGCTAACGAAGAAACCGGTTTTACAGTGTATCAATGGATGAAGAACTGGTAAATACGAAGAAACTGAACATTTACAACTTTTCTCTTTACTTTGAGCACATAGATTTCTTTTTAATAATTCCAAGATCATTTTTAATATATAAAAAAAAACGCGAAAAACAGTGGTCCATTGCACTTCTTAATATGTTTCACATTAATATTTATGCAAATATATCGCCTTTGAGCCTTATCATCAAGTAAATAGGTGAGCCTAGTTAATGGTAAATTACAAAAATGGACTATACTTCTTGTTTCGCCACTTTTGCTCAAATCAAATTTGTTGTCCTGATATGTAACGTTCTTTTACCTCTTAAAATTTATCAGTTCAAGATGAGATTTTCTTGTTTTAAAATTTTTAAAAGTGGATATGAATACACCCTCTACATCTAGCAAAAGGACAGAAATGGAATCATTTTAAGAATAAGAAGGTGGATATAGAGTGAATGTAATTTCCTAAATGGAAAAGAAAATAGACTTAGTGTTTTTATAATATTATTCGTACTTATAGCTATATAGACCAAATCAGTTGAAGTTCGGTCATGGAAGTTGGTAGGGGGAGGAGGAATCTGCTCCAGGAATCATTTAGTCCTTTTAATTTTTACTTCCAATATATAATTGAAACACCAATATAGCTCCAAATTCTCTTCTCTGTAAATTATCTCATTGAAAGGTCTAAGATAATATTTATTCTTCATGAAATACAAATACAATAGTACATTTTACTGATCCCCCAAAGGTTCATTGGCCTTTAAAACGTCCTATAATTAGCGCTGATAACGTTCTATTCCTTACATTCTGATTCACATACTAACCCATAGATGAAGAACTGCCTCTATATATAATTAAATAAAAAAAAAAAACATTTTTTTAAATGAAAGTAAGGAGCGACATTAAAACTTAAAACGAACAGAAATTACTCCGTATATGAAAGGGGCTTTTCCTACTCAACGCCCCGCTCTTTACGCTAAAGTTTGACTCTTTCTCAACTCTTCTTTTTAAAACAATAAAAAACTTTAACGTAAAGAGCGGGGCGTTGAGGAGGAAAAGCCCCTTTCATATACTGAGTAATTTCTGTTCGTTTTAAGTTTTAATGTCGTTCCTTACTTTCATTTAAAAAAACTTGTTTTTTTATTTAATTTCTGAAAGTTTTTAATTAATGCATAGTTTGATCTTGGCTCTCCGCACCTAAGTAATTAAAACGAAATTTGTATATTATTTTTTTGGGGGGGGGTCAATTTTTTTGCAAGTAATGTTACTGCTGCCGCGGTAAAAAGAAATGAAATACTCCGCCATCGCCATCCACATTAAGAATAAAATATAACTATTTATTCATATTTTTTTTTGTATTATTTTATGTTAAAATTCAATATCATAATTTTTTTTTTTTTTTTTTTTTTTTTTTTTTTTTTTTTTTTTTTTTTTTTTTTACTACAATCAAAGAACGTGCTGAAACCGATGATCTTTCACTGCGATGTTGAGTGGTCTGTCTTTAGCTATAAATTCTGTCACCATTTCAATAACGAATAGTACGTGTAAACAATAGGGACAAATTCCACAGCTTTATCCTTTTCTGGTATATGAAGGGTGTTTCCCCCTCTCCTAAACATTTCACTCTTCCAAAACCTCTAAAACACCAGTAAATACTTCTAAACACCTCCCTCTTCCCGATGAATTGCTATTTACTAGTTATAAAGAACTTTTTAATGTTCTAACTAAGTGACCCTTGTGTTTTGGAAGTCGTTATTAATGAAACGGGATACAATTCAAACATTAGTGAAAAGATTGTGATGTCGATGAAGGTATAATTTCTGCATTTACGTAATGATTTATGTTTGTTTTAAATTTATATGACCCTTTTTGCTTTCAGCTTTACAAATTGGAAAAAAAATCATGTAATTTCTGATGTTTGTTTTTAATTCTGGAAAATCCGGCTCACTGCACAACGGAAAAATTCTCCCTCCCACTGAAATAAACTGAAGGTAAGTTTATGTTTTTTCCGCTGTCATGACTAGGCCTGTTGTGTTGCGGATTTGGAGCCAGAGTTGCCACCCGGCGAGAAAAATCACAAAATGTGGTGATATTTTGTTGGCTGTAATGAATTTTATTCAATAATCTGATGAATTATGCGCTGATTTAGTGATTTTCTAGTTTAGCCAATATAGAAAAATCACTAGAAATAGTGATAAATCAATAGGGGTGGCGTTCCTGCTTGGAGCTGAGTCGAATGACTCAGCGAAAGTCAGTATGCTTAGTTTGTAAACATTTTTTTCCCATCAACATGTAACTACACTATCTCAGAACGCCAATTGCGGGTGGATTTTGAAAAATCCGCCTTTATTTTTGGCAAGTGGCCGAGCTGCCTCTCGGCGGAAAAAATCAAAAAATTTGTGATTTTCTTAAATAGTCTAGTGATTTATGCGCTGATTTAATGATTCCCTAGTTTAGGCAATATAATAAATCACATTAAAATAGTGATAAATCAATAAGGGTAGCATCATTGCTTAGGGCTGAGTCGAATGAGTATTTTCTACGGCATGAAAGTCAACATGCTTAATTTGTAAACATTTATAAACATTCTTTCCCTCGTGGACCCAGTATAGTTCATTTATAACCGAAACCAAAATTTCTCTCGGATTTTTCTTTTGGTTGTTATTACGTATATGAGTGGGTTGCCCCCTCCTCGGTACCTCGCAATTTACGCTAAAGTGTTGTGAATTTTTAAAAAGCTTATTATCCTAATTAAAAGGTCCTTGTGTGTCAAAAGTCATTCTTAAATAATTGGAACAAAAAGTCAAACATTGGCTTAAATAATGATATACTGAGAAGGGGGCAACCCCTCTTGTTCATTATTTCAAATTCTTTATTTCTGATCATTACTCCGTATATGAAAGGGGCTGTCCCCCCCTTCAAAGTCCCGCTCTTTAAGCTAAGGTTTGACTCTTTGTCAAAACCCTACTTCTTAAAACAATAAAAACTTCAGCGTAAAGAGCCAGGTGTTTACGAGTGGACAACCCCTTTCATATACGGAATAATTTATGTTTGTTTTAAGTTTTAACGTCGCTCATTACTTGTAGTTAATTGTTTTTAATTGTTTTAAGAAGTAGAATTGTGACAAAGAGTCAAACTTTAGCGTAAAGAGCGAGGGATTGCGGAGAGAATAACCCATTTCATATACGGATTAATTTCTGTTCGTTTTAAGTTTTAATGTCACTCCTTACTTTCAGTTAAAAAAACTGGTTTTTTTATTTAATTTCTGAATGTTTTTGAATTAATGCATGTTTGATTTTGGCTCTCCGTACATAAATTATTAAAATGAAATTTGCATATTAATTCTTTTTTTGGCTAAATAGCTTTCTCTTAGTTTTGATCAGCCGATTTTGAGAAATAAGGGGTGGAAAAGGAGGCCTTGTTGTCCTCCATTTTGTCGGTTACTTAAAAAGGCAACTAGAACTTTTAATTTTTAACGAACTTTTTTATCGGTAAAAAATATACATAACTTAATAATTAAATTACGTAATAAACTTTTATATTCTTATATTTTTGATTATATATACGAGGGGGTTTGTCCCCTCGTTAATACCTCCCTCTTCACACTAAATCTTAAGTTTTGTCCCAATTCTTTAAGAATGACCGCTGAATCAGAAAGGCCATAGAATAAATAGTTGAAATTACTAAAAATTTAAGTAATTAAAAAATTACTAAAACGCCCTTTTCATTGAATTTCTCTTCCCCCATAAAATATTCCTCCAAGGAAAGATCCTCCCACATAACCCCCTTCTCTCAACCCCACACCCAAACCAAAAAAATCCCCCTGAAAACGTCGGTACACTTCCCAATAACCATTACTGTATGTAAACATCGGTCAAAGTTTGTAACTTGCTGCCCCTCCCCCAGGGACTCTGTGGGGGGGGGGGGATAAGTCATCCCCAAAGACATAGTTATTATGGTTTTCGACTATTCGGAACAAAATGGCTATCTCAAAATTTTGATCCGTTGACTTTGGGGAAAAAATGAGTGTGGGAGGGGGCCTAGGTGCCCTCCAATTTTTTTGGTCACTTAAAAAGGGCACTAGCACTTTTCATTTCCGTTAAAATGAGCCCACTTGCAACACTCTAGGACAATCGGTCGATACGATGACCCCTGGGAAAAAAAAAACAAAAAAAAACAAAAAAAAACAGACAAACAAACAAATAAACACGCACCCGTGATTTGTCTTCTGGCAAAAAATACGAAATCCCACATTTTTGTAGATTGGACCTTGAAATTTTTTCTATAGGGTTCTCTGATACGCTGAATGCGATGGTGTGATTTTCGTTAAGATTTCACGAGGGTTTTTAGGGGGTGTTTCCCCCTATTTCCCAAAATAAGGCAAATTTTCTCAGGCTAGTAACTTTTGATGACAAAGACTAAATTGGATGAAACTTATATATTTCAAATCAGCATAAAAATACAATTCTTTTGATATATCTTTTAGTATCGAAATTCCGGTTTTTACAGTTTCGTTTACTATTGAGCCGGGTCGCTCCTTACTACAGTTCGTTACCACAAACTGTTTGATACCCTGACTTCTCGCTATTTTTGTTGTTCTAAATATTTATTTTAATCAGCTCAAAAAAAAGAATTGACAAAAATATACTAAGGATTATTACTGACATCAGTCATATTTCATGCAACACCAGTGCTTTTTGTGGTATATTCATCTCTGCATCAGCATGTTGTAAGAAATGTCTGCCGTAAGTAGGATAACGTGAATTCAATCAATATATGTTTTTTTTTTTCTCGCAATTTAGACATTTTGTGTGCACGACAAAGCGGAACCAACCCACACTCTTTTTCTATTGTTATCAGTCTTAACATCGGATCTTCGCTTTCTGAAAGGAATTTTTGACATAAAAACGATACTCAGTGTACTCCTCCCCTTCCGGTAATGTATACCCCCCATACCCTGATTGGCACAAGAAATAAAAATATTGTGTAATTTTTCTACATCTCGTTTACTTTTAAACAAAGGGGAAGGTAAGTTTCAATTTCTATGTGTAATTTTTTCCCTTCCATTTGGCAAGTTTTAATGAATGTAAAGCTTCTGCGGCAATGCTGATTGAATTGTTCAGATTTTCGGGATTTTCTTTATCAAACAGTACCCAACGGGTAAGTTAATAATTCTAACTTTGTTTTTTAAACACTTTCAAATTGAAAATACGTTCACTATTTTAATTTTGGGGGAAATCGTTCCAATTGGGGAGTGGTAAAGGAGAATTTCCACGTGAGCGGGGGAATTTTCCATGCAAAATTTGCCCGTGGAGATTTTTCATTGGACAAGACCCTTATTTGTCATTTTCATTAAAAAAAAATGGAAAAAACGCAAAAAGCACTTTTGGGTGTCATATTCTACTTTTTGATACATATAGAAAAAGAAAGATAGAAATATACTTGCCCTACCTGTAATGTATAGAACCTAAATCCTTCATACCATTTTGTTTATTGGAAAATTTATCTGTTCTATTACAAATCTTATAGTAGAATCTCCAGTTCGTATTCTGACGAGGACTTCCCCTGCTAGCTCCACACTGCGCTGTAATAGTTACCGTAATGATATTGCTTGAAATATCACGATGAAAAAGTCAATAATGGCTTATGCCATTCATAAACCATACAGGTCTAACAATGAATGTTAGCTTTAAACCAAATAAACCATGTCGAACACTTGCATAGTTTAGTGTCTTACAATTAGTTATCTGTTTTTTAATAGTCAATGACAATACTGAAACAACACATTAAAACCTGTTTATTTGTTTGATTTGGATATGTTTGCAAAACCAGTTTGGCTTGCAAAAAAAAAGAAAAAAGAAAAAAAAGACGAGGTAAAAAATCTAAGGTATTCCCAACTTAAGATCAGCGAATCATTATTTTTCGTAAAGTGTATAAGGGGATAGGGTAGAAGCTACCAATCTGTTATTCTTCTATTGATGTTTACGAGTATTTGTACACAAGCATGAAGCTCGGGGAGGGAGATCATTATTACTCCCCTGTGGTTTGTGGTATTAGTTGCGGGTGGGGTAAATGCCCCATTTATCTTTCTATTTCTCTTTCCACCCCCTTGATTTTAGAAAACACTATTTTGTGAATACCATTGGCGTATATATACCATATATGTCATTGGCAGTGGTTTCAGTTGGGGGGAGGAGGGTTATCTCCCTTTCTATCGAAATAAATACATGTCGCTCCCCTTCCTACTTCTAATTTTTGTGAATTAACGCCATTGACTGAGGTGGGTAAAAACTAATAAAAACCTTTTGTAGGTCATAATTTTCCCTTGTATCGTTTGGGACTTTCACATAGGGAAAGGCAATCCCTCCGTACCTCTACATGGGAGCTTGCAGGATATTCTTGCAAGATAGGAAAGAAAGAGTAAGGAGAGGAAAAAAAAATTATTGGTTGGCTTATTTTGACCATATCGTTTCGATTTTCGCTTCATTTCAGTTTTCTTATTGTGCATTTTATTCCGATTTTGGTACTGTTCTTTGAATTAAGCTTATTTTTGACAAATGATAACCGACTTATGGAAGTAAAGGTCAAACTGCCTTAAGAAGACAAATAGAAATCTAGAACTTCTAGAAATCAGAATTAGCCAACTTACGATTTCTGGGCTACCCAACAAAATAATTGTGGTTTTTACTTATAGACCTGACTAAGCATGCTATTAAGCCTATTTTAGGACCTGAAAAGTCAATGAATCAATCTTATTGGTGTTAGTTCAATTATTTATCGCATATGCTAGTCGTGACGTTAATTTTTCCTTCTTGCATCTCCATCCCCTCTTTGGTCCCACTAAAGCGATAATTTGCTCGTTCACAGGCACCGTATACAGACTATGCTATGTCGTCTATATTTTGATATAAACACAAACAAGGAACACAAAAAGGTTTAAACACAAACACCAGTCAGGTAAACTGCTGTTTGTTATTGCGTATCTCCCTTAGGTAACTTCTGATAAGAGATTGTGTAACTTCACAGAGTGGCGAGTTTGAATCTTGACTAAGGAAGGAGCCATCTGTAAGGCCCTTACATGATTTATTTACGACACAAGCTCAAGTCAGGAAAACTACTGTATGAAATTGTTTATATCTGTTTGGTAACTTTCGATAAGAGATTGTGTACCTTCTTTTATGATGGTGTGTCTGAATCATTTATTAATGAAACAGAATCATTGACTAGGCATTCTTACTGCTTTAATTTTAAAATACATTTCCTAATTCTTTTTTAGCCTATAGAAATTGGATGAACTCAATGGGAGTTAGCCCACATGTGAACTGGCTTTACACAAGACTAGTTAACTTTCAGTTGTATGATATTATCCGACCTGGTATTGTTAACTGGCCGAGAGTGCATAGGTAAGTTAAACAAATAGTTAGCAAGTAAGTTACGTGATTTAAATTTTCTAAATAATAAAAGATAATTTTATATTTACGCAACGTATGCCTGATGTGAAGAATATAGTTGTTTTTGACCTCATCCTCCTCTTTCGAATCTTTTGCCTATGCCAACATATGTTTAGGTATTGAGTGCCTAAAGACCCAAAAGAGTTTGATTTTTTCCCTAATTTTCCGATTCAAGTTTACAAGACTCCATATTTTTTGCACTTTTCAGATCTCCATTCCAAATTCGCGTAAAATATACTTGGTACAAAGCACATAATACACACTAATTTTAGGAAACCAATTGAGAGGGTGGCAAATTTGCCTCCCTTCTTCCCTAGATTTTACTGTACACTCTCTAGATCTGGAAAATACTTTTTTAGGCACTCTAATAAAAAAAAAACGAAATCCACCCCCCCCCCCCCCAATATATAGAAAAATCCATTTTATGTCTTGATTAGAATTTTTTGCCCTTTTCGTTCCCCCCCCCCATTACAGTGCTAGCTAATCGGAACTCCTGACTCATTTTTGCCTTTAGAGGAACTTAAGTGATTATTTAGAAAAACACTTTTGGAAAAACTTTGAGAAAAACACATTATACCTAAACAGTTGTCTATACCGAAAAATCCATTTTATATCTTGATTAGAATTTTATTCTCCTTTTCATCCCC
The DNA here is from genome assembly GCF_032884065.1 of Artemia franciscana. Taxonomy (NCBI): domain Eukaryota; kingdom Metazoa; phylum Arthropoda; class Branchiopoda; order Anostraca; family Artemiidae; genus Artemia; species Artemia franciscana. Next base: position 11,277,648 of record NC_088879.1, on the reverse strand, counting down.
CCTTTCCTTTCCAATGCTAGCTAACTGGAACTCCTGATTGATTTTTGCCTTTAGTGAAACTTGAGTGATTATTTAGAAAAACACCTTTTGGAAAAATAACTTTTAGACTATACCTAAAAAGTTATCGTCAATAGTACGGTTCGTAATATTGTGCTTTCCTGAAACTCCGCAATTCTCCCAAATTCTACTAGAAATAAATTAGACGTTTTTAATTTTGAAAAAGTATTCTGAATCACTCTTAAATTTAAAATCTTCATCAGCTCTTATTGAAATTAGATTTACTTTGGGAAATAAGGCACTATCGTACGTTGGTCTATTCATACTATACCCAATGATGGCTATGCTCGAGAAATGATTTGATCTTGAAAAATGATCTCTACCAACGATAAAATCTTGTGTAAGTGGTTTTTTTGCAGGAAGTAGAATTTCTGATTACTTCAAAGGGCTGTCAGTTCCCTCCTGAAATTATGTTTGAGTCTAATTCCAGGCATTCCACAAGTGCAATCATGGGATGTGATCTTTTATCTATTTTTTAAAGAAATTTTGAAAGCTTAGAAAATTCATGAAAACCTACAGAATTGTACTTGTTTAATGTACTTATAATAATTATAAATTAATTATCAATTTAATTATATTAATTATAAATTAATTATATTAATTATAATATTAATTAATTAAAAATTTTTTTCATCCTTTTTGTTCACCCAGTTTACGGTTTTGTTCACTTTTTTTCATTTTAGTCTTTTTTTTATATATTGTTTGTAACAAAAAAAAAACAAACGGTATATTTATATATATATATATATATATATATATATATATATATATATATATATATATATATATATATATATATATATATATATATATAAATTTATTACCTTGCCTTTTTTGTTCTGAGCCTATACCAACTCTTATACACTTCTATACTCCTTTTTTTTATTGTATTGGACCTTACCAACGGTTTAACTTCATTGACCATTTTAGTTCATACAGAAAACTCAATAATAACTTACATTTCAACTATTTTAAAGAAGAACGAATGTGAAATCCCCCAGGGAGTATAATTTTTCAAAACAAAGTTTTTAGATGGCCTTTTCTGTCCATATTACTTACATTTTTTTTCAGAAAATTTTCGAAGCTTAGAAAGTTCATGGAGAATAGCAACTATGTGGTGGAACTTGGAAAGCAGTTGAGGTTCTCTCTTGTTGGAATAGCTGGTCAAGATGGGAATGCTGGAATAGCGGGTCAAGATGGGAACAGAGGGTCAAGATGTTGGAATAGCCAGCCAGTGAAAACATTTGCTATGCGTTGGCTTATTGTGAATAGGTATTGTGATATTTACTGTGATATATTTAATGTATTGTCATGTTTCTTCACACTTCCTGTGAGCTGCTTTTGATTGTAATTTTAAGATTCGACGTATAATATTTCTTGTTCTCGACTAACCACTATTTTTTTTTTAGATTTTTAACATTTTATCAATTTGGCTTTACAAAATTTTTATTTGATTGTAGATTTTGTGAAGTAAATTTCAGATTAACTTCATCCTACCCCCCCCCCCTAACTCTTCATCCAACCTCCAGCCCAACCCTTTCTTTTGATATAGCTTTAGGCTATATGCTAAAGTTTGCTGTGTTATTTTTCAAATTGGCACAGTTAAACATAAATAAGCACACACAATAATGTAAACCAACGAGATGAGCAAGCTTCTATTGTCCAACCTAGGACTGTATACAGGCATAAGTGGGAGAAGAGGCTATGATGCAGTTAAACTGAAATCTACTCTTAATATCAAACAAATAGAAATTTTAAACAAATAGAAGTAATTTTTTTTAAACTTACGTTTCAGTTCAGAAGAGAGGATAAATTACAGTCTTTTTTCAAGAAATAGAAAATAATAACTGTAAGTGAAGGAAGTTTTAGCAACAATTTTCCCCTAAATTGAAAAGGTCACAAAAAGAGGTATTTTACCCCGAAGTTGTTTATACCTCTCAGTGCCCAAAAAGCCGACTACCACACCGCCGTCAAAGGTTTTTTTTTGTCCACCTTATCTCGCTCGGGCTTTTGGACACTTTAACTGTAACCTGATTTCACATCAATCTGCTCAGATCAATAATTCATTCGCTAGAGTTTTTCAGGTTTCAAGGTTTTATTTTCTTTTTGTTTCAGGGTTTTTTGAGCCGCGCCCACACATGATGTCGCATGATCTATTCATTGCTTGTATCACGTGATTAGAGTTATAGATGTCGCTGCTTAAACACAATCACTGGACATAGCAATATAGATTGCTTGGATCTTAAATCAGGAACCTTTTCATAGATGGATAGAAACAGATTTGCAATGCTACAAATTAAAATCAACCTTAGTGTTTGCTTCACAAGAAATAGAATCAGTTCCGTCCACTTTTTGTAGACATTTTTGAAAATAAATCTGTTGTAAGTTTGTTTGAGTCTTCTCTAAAATTAGAACCATTCATTAGCAAGACTACAAATCAAACAGTTTAATTTAATATCCAAAATACAGTACAATCCACCCTCCCCTCTCCCAGGAACATTTACGAACTAAAATTATTTGGGTCTTAGACTTGCAGTTTCTCATATTAGAAGTAGTACAGTCTCACAGTTCTGAAAGTATATATCACGCCTTAGGCAAGAAAGTGAATTCTAACCAAAATAGTTATGTTTAAAAAAATGCCCAGGGCGTCAAGCTATCTTAAAAGCCAATCAAATCCTGATTGCGTGAAGTATACAAGGGCGTACAGCCCTACTCTGTTCAAAGTTTCACCCTTTCTCCCTCTTTGATCATTTATAATTGCAACTTCCAGCCCACTCGTAGCGGCCGATTACTTCAATTAGCACTATAGTGGAAGTTGAAAAGCAAGCTTTTCAGCCCCCCCCCCAGCTGAAACTTAGGGACTTCGTAGATCTCGTCTAAACCTACATAATTAAAGGATCCCTGGATATAGATCAGTTGTCTTTAGTATACCTTTGCCTTTACGGTGCTATATGGCTCATTTTCACTGGTCTTGGGAGATTGAATCCAACGTTGGATTCGATCCAACGTTAAATTTTTTTAATTGTTTAAAAAAAACAGTCGAGAATATTGCAGAAAAAAAGCCCTCAGACATTTTTATTACCAACTATTAAAATAACGCAAAACCTGCGTTAAAGCTACCCCCTAAAAAAAGATTAAGGAGCACCGTACACACTTTACGAAAGAATTAATAGAACTGTGTTAAGTTACCACCTAGTGTGTCTCTTTAACTCAAAGATAACGCTTGTACAAAAAAAGAGAAAAAAAAATACAGTTATCATTAATATTTTTTATATTAAAAATTTTTATATATAATTAACTTCGTTCAAATATTACAAGTATGTATATCACAACACAGAGATTTAAAAGAATCACATTCGCGAGTGAACATAAAAGTCGAATTAAAAATGAACACAAATAAAAGATGTGCATATAGTCAAACAGTACAGCCTAGCATATAGCATATAGCCTTAGCATATAGCCTAGAGCTATATCCAGAGAAAGTGTTAAATAGATCTGCATATTCTAGCAAATGATTTTGTCTTTTTTGGAAAAGTTTTTTTTTGAAGCTGGATAATATATTGGAGATTAAAGGTTGAATATTGAAGGCTCTAAAATTTTACTCTTTCTCTCAAAGCTACTTTTAAAAACAGTAAAAAACTTTAGCGTAAAGAGCGGGGCGTTGAGGAGGGAACAGTCCCTTTCATATACGGAGTAATTTCTGTCCGTTTTAAGTTTTAATATTGCTCCTTACTTTCAGTTATAAAAAACGTATTTTTTTTATTTACCCTACTTTTTTTCATTTACTAGTTACCCTTCAATTTTTTGATTGTTTGAAAAGGCAACTAGAACTTATATTTTTTACAAACGTTTTTACTAGTAAAAATGTACTTAATTTACGAATTAACTTACGTAACGAAATTCTATATTCGCATGTTTTTATTACATGATTGAGAGAATTCACCCCTTCCTTAGTACCTCGCTCTTTACACTAAAGCTTAAATTTTGTTCCAAATCCTTAAGAATGACCCCTGAATCACAAAGGCCAAAGAATAAATAGTTGAAATTAATAAAATTACTTTGGAGTAAAGATCCAGGTATTAGGAAGAGGTGAACCCCTCATATGCGTAATAATTTCTGTTCGTTTTAAGTTTTAATGCTGCTCCTTACTTTCAGTTGAAAAAATTTTGTCACATTTATTTTTCCATTGTTCTTTAAAAAATGCCAAAAAATCTTGCACCCCCTTCATGAAAATTTTCTTCCAAATTCCTCCTTGGAAATCTCCCCCCTCATAACCCACTCCCCTCAAACCCTCCTCCCCAACCAAAAAACCTCCCGAAAGCGTCTGTACACTTCCCAATAATAATTACTATATGTAAACACTGGTCAAAGTTTGTACCTTGCAGACCCTCCCACGAGGACTCTGGGACAGTAAGTCGTTCTTAAAGACAAAGTTATTAGGTTTTTCGATTATGCTTAATAAAATGGCTATCTCAGAATTTTGATCCCGTGACTTAGGGGGAAAATGAGCGTAGGAGGGGGCCTAGGTGCCCTCCAATCTTTTGGTCACTTAAAAAGGGCACTAGAACTTCTAATTTCCGTTAGAATGAGCCCTCTCACGAATTTCTAGGACCACTGGGTTGATTTGATCACACCTGAAAAAAAAAACAAAAAAAAAAAATAAACATGTATTCGTGATCTGTCTTGTGGCAAAAAATGCAAAATTCCACTTTTTTATGGCACTTGATATTAGCCAAGTGACATATAGCAATTGCAAATTCTGTCGGTCTGTCGGTCTGTCTGTCGGTCTAGAATTTGCCACTTTAGACACTTCCAGGTAAGCTATAACGATGAAATTTGACAGGCGTATCAGAGACCAGACCAGATTAAATTAGAAATAGTCGTTTTCTCAATTTGACCATCTGGGGGGGGGGGGGCGGGGGCCCGTTAATTAAAATGAAGTATTTTTAACTTACGAACGGTTGATCAGATCTTAATGAAATTTGATGTTTGGAAGGATACCGTGTCTCAGAGCTGTTATTTTAAACCCCGACCAGATCTGGTGAAATTGGGGGGGGGGAGGGGGAAACCTAAAATCATTGAAAAAACTTAGAGTGGACAAATCGGGATGAAACTTGGTGGGAAAAATCCTATATACATAACAGACATAACCGGAACGGATCCGCTCTCTTTGGGGTAGTTCAGAGGGGGGGGGGGTAATTCTGAAAAATTAGAAAAAATGATGTATTTTTAACTTACGAACGGGTGAGCGGATCTCAATGAAACTTGATATATAGAAGGATATGGTGACTCAAAGCTCTTATTTTAAATCCCTGCCGGATCTGTTGACATTGGAGGGAGTTCGGGTGGGGGAACCTAAAATAATGGAAAACGCTTAGATTGGAGGGATCGGGATGAAACTTGGTGGGAAAAATAAGCAGAAATCTTAGATACGTGATTTAAATCATTGGAACGGATCCGCTCTAATGGGGGGGGGGGGGGGTAGTTCTAAAAAGATTAGAACAAATGACGTATTTTTAACTTGCGAAGGAGTGATCGGATCTTCATGAAACTTCATATTTAGAAGGACCTTGTGACTCAGATCTCTTATTTTAAATTCCAACCGGATCCAGCATAATTGAGGGGGGGGGGCGGAAATCTTAGAAAATACTTAAAGCGGAGAGATCAGGATGAAACTGGATGAGAAGAGTTAAAACCTGTCTAAGATACATGACTGACATAACCGACCAGATCTTCTCTCTTTGGTGGAGATGGGAGGGGGGGGTAATTAGGAAAAATGAGGTATTTGTAACTTACGAAAGGGTGACCAGATCTTAATGAAATTTGATATTTAGAAGGATCTTGTACTTTAAAGCTCTAATTTTAAATTCCGACCAGACCCTGTGACATTGGGGGGAGTTGGAGGGGGAAACCAGAATTCTTGGAAAACGTGAAAATTGAGGTATTTTTATCTTATGAATAGGTGATTGGATCTTAATGAAATTTGATTTTTAGAAGGAATTCATGCCTCAGAGCTCTTATTTCAAATCCCGACCATATCTTTTGACACTGGGGGGAGTTGGAGGGGGAAATCTTGGAAAAAACTTTGAGTGGAGGAATTGGGATGAAGCTTGGCGGATAGAATAAGCTAATGTCCTTGATGCATGATTGACGTAACCGTACCAAATACACTCCCTTTTGGGGAGTTGGGGGGAGGGTCTCAGTGATTTGGTGAGTTTGGTGCTTCTGGGCGTGCTAGGACGATGAAAATTGGTAGGCGTGTCAGGGAGTTGAACAAATTGACTTGATAAAGTCGGTTTCCCAGATTCGACCATCTAGGCGGCTAAAGGGAAAGGAAAAATTAGAAAAATTAGGTATTTATAACTTCCGAGTGGGTGATCGGATCTTAATGAATTTTGATATTTAGAAGGACATCGTAACTCAGAGCTTTTATTTTAAATCCTGACCGGCATTAAGCCTCTGATTTTCCTTTTAAATCAATCTATTGATTCTTAGAATTTTGTTAGAGCTCATACCATATGAACTCCTGGCTCTTAGCTCTTCTTGCCTCGTCACAAGTACCATATGAGCTCTTAGCTCTTGCTAGGAACCTGAAACTTCTACTGTAAGGTTCTCTGATATGCTGAATCTGATGGTGTGATTTTTGATAAGATTCTATGACTTTTAATGGGTATATCCTCCTATTTTCTAAAATAAGGTAATTTTCTCAGGCTCATAACTATTGATGGGTAAATCTAAACTTAATAAAACGTATATATTTAGAACCAGCATTAAAATGCAATTCTTTTGACGTAAGTGTTGTAATAAAAATTCCGTTTTTAGAATTTCGGTTACTATTGAGCCGAGTCACTCCTAACTACAGCTCGTTACCACGAACTGTTTGGAAATCATAATATGTCATTTACCTGACTTTAAGTTAAAACAGCACCAGATGCCTGCCTATTAAGCAAATCAAATGTTTATTTTCGTCTAGTGGGGTAAACAATGATGTTATAGTGATTTTCATTAATTAGCGAAATTAACGAAACGTAGCTATGTTACTACTTTACGTTAACTAACGTGAAGTTAATTTCATTTCTTTTCATTCTTTCTTATGCAAATTAATTAGTTCGCTTGAGTTTGGACCTTAAAAAAAAAACGTATTCTATGACATTAGACGCTAGGGCTAGTTGTAATTTTGTCTCTCTTTGTGGAATAAAAAAAACAACAATTTGATGAATTTTTCAATCAACCATCTTAGTTAAATTTTACAATTTCAATTCAACCAATCAAAGCATTCGATCCAATTTATTGAATTTATTATGAGCTGGTATCTCTGCAAGACCAAGCGACGATCAGAACAAACAACTACTGAAAAAATCATTTTAAACAAATGAAGGATAGTTACTACAACTACTACTAAAACCTTACCGCAGCACCAAGCCACCTGACGCCCACACAGCTAAGCACGCTCCTCCTCCATCCCAATCTATTCAAGGCTTCCCTCTTTAAACCCTCCCAGGAAGTTCACATTTTCTTTAAATCTTTGTTATTGACATCCTCCCATCACAACCGCGGACGATCTGCTTTCCCGTTAGTTACACTACAGAAAAACAGAATTTACTTAAACAACTTTTCAGTCATATTTTTCGCTTTTTTATACCCTACGTCTATTCTCATACTTCCAGATCATTCTGTATGGATTCTTGAAATTCTAGGTTAATTAATTTATATTGCTTTTTATACAGAAAGAAAAGCGAACACAAAACAACACTTGACATATGTTGTGCGCTTGTTATCATGAAATCATACTTTTAGGGTTTTTGGCTTTACCTTTTCTTAGTCAATGCTTACCTGGTTTTGACACTTTAGCTCTATTCTGATGGTTCCAAAATTCTTGCGCACAGATTTTCACGTTTTTAACTTATTTACCCATGTGGAACAAATACACACATATAAAAAAGACAATTGGCTTTAAATACAGAAACAGCTGTAAACAAAATAAAATTGCAAAAAATAAAACTATTATTCCCAAAGGAAAATAGAGACGACGACAACTTACCCCCAACGATCAAAGGAATTGATATCCCATAAAATTCCTTGCACAAATATTCTATGCTCGTACATCGCTAAAAAGAAAAGAAATCTATTTAGCTGTATGAGTCCTTCCATTATCTATTATAACTAACGCTGCTCAAAAAGGTACTACCATTTGTGGCTCGCTCGAATGATCCTTCTGGGAATAATCTAGCACCACGAACTAAGTGCGGAATGGGAGTTGCGCTGACCTCGAGTCAGGTCGGTTTCAATTTTCTTTATTGTGTTCAGCGCTTTTCGCTGCTTGTACTACTTATCTCTGCTTAATCAGACTGCCCTACACCAGTGCTGGGCTCCTCTGGAGTCTCCCCATGAAAGAATTCTCCCAGGAAAATTTCCACTTTTCCACACATTAGAGCTTTTTGCTTTCAGTTATATGTTTTTTTTGTTTTGCAGGGTATTAAGAGTTAACGGGTAAGAAATTTGGGCGTTAAGTAAAATAAAAAGAATACAGTAATTTTAACCCTTAAGTCTTATTTGGGCCACCCCGAAGAAACTCTCTAGTCGACGGACTTTTTTGGCCATATGCGGGAAGTGGCAAAAAAATTTTTTATGTTAAAAGACTTTTCATTTTATAACTTGGTTCTGTTTAATAATATACTTATATAACTCTAAAACTTATTCAGTGGCAATTTCCCGTCATTTCAGAGCATTGATTCTTATGTAATTCCGAGTTCGAAGTTTATTTATTATTTTTTTTTAATTTAAGGCTTTTGACGCTAGAATCTACTGAAGAAGTACGAGTATCCAAATTGACTTCTGAAGTGCTCATTAGGAAAAACTTCATTTTGAAGGGCTTCAAGTAACTAAACAATCTGCAAGATAGGGAATTATTTAAAAATAGTTGGGTTTTCATATTTCTTCACGCTGGGCAGAACTTTTACGGATAAAACTGAGCTTACAATTTATTTCAAGTTTTTATGATAAAATAGATTCTTTGATAATATTCGGGTTAGAAAATTAATGAAGAGGCTTTGTACCATCCAAAGAGCATGGAAAACTTAGAAGTTTTTAAAATTTCCTTGGTTTATAACCTTGTGTTACTAAACTCCAACAAAGTTACATAAAGCGATTTCTTTATGGACGACAAGCACATCCCATCTATTACGAATTTAGTAGTTTTTTTTAGAAAACAAATCATTTTATGGACGGAATAACCATTTATTTATTTATTCATTTTGTTTCTTTATTTATTTATTCATTTCTTTTTCATTTTATTTCCTTTTTATTTATTTCTTTTTTCCTATTTAGTTCTATATATTACTATTTCCTTTTCAATTTTTTTAGTTATTTCAGCCCAATTTAATTTTCTTTACTCTTTATTTATTCCTTAATGGAATCATTTTTTTTATGGATGACAGAAGAACCCATGTATTACAAATTTAATTTTTTTTTGTTCTAGAGAGTAAGTAATCATTTTTATCATCATAAACTGATATCTAACAGACCCTGAAATGAACGTAGACTAGGGATGACTTTACTAGGGATAACTTGCATAAAACCACCTGTCTCAGATTTTCTGAATGGGTTTCATTCGAAAAAAAAATAGCAAGTTCTCAGTCCCATGAGCAAGAATTAGAAATATTTGGAGGGCCGCCTAACCCATGTTCCTTTTCACCCCAAAGCCATGAAAGCAAATATGACAACGCGTCAAAGTTTAGAAGCAGCTCGATTAGAATTCAAAATTACAATGAAGAGGATTTACGCAGCAAAAATAATATTTATATGTGCATAACAGTCAAATTAAAAATTGTAAAAAATTTTGAAAGCCAGAGTGGCGAGCAATATGTTTATTTGATGTCCTTGGTACTCTAAAAAACTATACCCTATGGATCTACAGTATTCTCAGTTTCACTAACTCTTATTTTAACTCACTTAAAGTAAATTTACTCGCATTTAAATCTTAGTGTTTTAGATAATGTAATAGATGATGTAACTATTCTTGGGTTGCTAGGGTTGCTACACTTCAGGGTTGCTAGCCCTATTTTAAAATCCTTGAAAAGTGACTTAGTACATGAACTTTACCGTCCGTGTTATGCTACGTTCATTAGGGTGATTTTAATGAAGACAATTTTTTCAGAATCGTAACTTTTGACGGGTAAGATTAAACTTAATGAAACTTATATATTTAAAATCAGCATTAAAATTCAATTATTTTGAAGTAACTATTGGTATCAAAGTCCCATTTTTTAGCGTTTCGGTAACTTTTGAGCCGGGTTGCTCCTTACTACAGTTCGTTACCATGAACTGTTTGATTCGTCAGCTCTGTTGCAGACTCTGTTGCACTTGTCCCACTTGCAACGATATTGTTTCGGTGACATTATTTCCTCCATTTCCTTTCCACCATTTCCTTTTGGAGAATATATTACGACATTTCCTTTCATTCCTTTCATTTCCTTTCATTTCCTTTCCACCATTTCCTTTTGGAGAATATATTACGACAGTAGTGCAGAGGTTCATAACTTAAGGCCCCTTCCCTAAGCGCTTTGGGGGTTTATATCATCACCAAAGATATGTTTAATGGACCTTCAACCATTTTTGAAACAAATGGTGGAAAGGTTAGTCATTTTCAAAAAAAATATGGCTATGGCAAAATGCGACTTTGCGGTAAAGGGAAGCATGTGAGGGGGGCTAGCTCCCTTCCAATCTTTTTTTCTATTTATAAAGCGCACTAGAGTCTTTATTTTCTGCTTGAACGAACTCTATCTCCATCTGATTGAACTGTTGGTTTGATGCTGTCACCCCTGGGGATAAAAATAAAATAAAAAAGAAACAAATGAACACGCTTCCGTATTTTTCTTCTGGCAAAAAAAATATACGAGATTCCACATCTTCGCAGATGGGAGCTTGAAATCTCCACAGTAAATTTCTCTGGAACATTAACCTGATGGAATTATTTTCATCAAGTGGTCTTGAATTTTTTGGGGTCTTATCTTCCTTTTCCAAAAATGTGGTAATTTTATTAGGCTCGTAGTTTTGATGGGTAATATCGTAAAAAGTCAAATCTTTTTATGTATCTATTGTTATCAAAATTTATTTTTAGAGTCCGGTTACTATTGAACTGATCTGTGCCTTATTTACAGTTCATTACCACAAACTTTTCAAAAGTAGGATGTCCATAAATAGACCTAAGATAGGCAACATTTTCAAAAATACGCTTTGGAAAAAAATGTCCAGTGAGGTAAAATTGGCGTTTGAGGCTGCGCATGGAGGTAACTATAATTTAAAGTAATCTTAATAGTAAAAGTCTATTGCAAAAACAAAATTATAGAAATTTTAAATAGCAGCCTGAAGCCCCTCGAAAATAAAGTTAGATTGAAATGAAAACTGCACCACAGGATTAAATAAAAAAAAAGCAAATTTTTCAACATAAAGTAAAGAACTATATTAAACCTTAAAACGAACAGAAATTATTTTGTATAAGAGGGAAGTATCTCAATGCCTCAATACTTTTCAATACCTTGCTCTTCGCGCTAAAACTTTTCAGCATTCCAAAAAAGAATCTCATTTTAATTAGCCTTCGTATTTCAGGATTTCTTCTTAAAGGACTGGAACAAAACATCAGAATTTACCGTACGTAGCAAGACCTCATATTCGGAATAATTTTTGTTAGGTTTTAAGTTTTAATGTTGCTCCCTGCTTTCAGTTGCAAAAAAGCTTTTTTATTTAATTTCTGACAATTTTACAAATAATGCTAGGAAACCCACTTCCCCTTTCCAGGGAAAGCTCCCAGACGAGTGATTCCTCTATAGATACTTAAATTTAAGACAATGTGGTAACCCACGCCTCAAAATTTGAGCACAACTTTATACGGCTTCTAATGCTTTTATCTGAAAGAACTCTACAAAAAGTTCTCTGAAATAGTCAATACCTTTAAATTGAGCCTTTAAAAACATCTCTATAATGTACCTATATGCTAGTTCTGCTGGCGGCAATAGAGGTGCTAGGATATGCTCCTTGTTTTTCTACGGCCTGGATTTTGAAAAATACCTTTTTTAGAGTCTTTTCATTGGAAAAGAATTTTTTGTATTTTCAGTAATATACAAAAAAGGAACAAAGTACGCTTTTTTTAGCTCTTTATGGTAGGAATATAAAATTAAATTTATAAAAGTCAATTAGATGTAAAAATTGGATTTTAAATGAGCTTTTAAACAGGTCTCTATCACGTTGCATTTACCTTCTAGTTCCGTTAGCCACTAGACCATTCATGAAAAAAATTAAGAGGCATAGGAGGGTAGCATTAAAGAGGGGGAAGGGTCGTGGACCTCTGAATTAGGTTTTAAACCATAAAGATCATCATTGTCCCCTTTCCATTCTTGAAATGGTACCAAATGTGCAATTTTCATATGCAATATAAATAAAGTGGGATTAAATGCAATATCATAGATTCTCTATAATTCATTGCTCTTCAAATAGGAATGCTATTTGGGGACAAAATTCATAATTCAAGTATATTTTGATGCTTCATAAAGGGAAGTATTCATTGTGAAGCTTACTGAAGTGTTATTGTTCTAGATTCTGAAACCCCCCCTCCCTCATTTGCTAACAAATATATACTTTAAGAGGCTAGAAAATATAGATGTTGTTCAGTTTAACAATCGTACCAATTTAAATGTAAGCAGCTGGAAAAGTCAAGATACTATCAAACAGTTCGTGATAACGAACTGTAGTAAGGAGCGACCCGGCTTAATAGTAACCAAAACTCTAAAAGATGGAATTTTGATATCAATAGCTACATCAGAAGAATCGCATTTTAATGCTAATTTTAAATATATAAGTTTCATCAAGTTTAGTCTTACCCATCAAAAGTTACGAGCCTGAGAAAATTTGCATTATTTAAGAAAATAGGGGGGAACACCCCCTAAAAGTCGTAGAATCTTAAAGAAAATCACACAATCAGATTCAGCGTATCAGAGAACCCTACTGTAGAAGTTTCAAGCTCCTATCTACAAAAATGTGGAATTTTGTATTTTTTGCCAGAAGACAAATCACGGGTGCGTGTTTATTTGTTTTTTTTTTTGTTTTTTTGTTTTCCAGAGGTCATCGTATCGACCAAGTGGTCCTAGAATGTCGCAAGAGGGATCATTCTAACGGAAATGAAAAGTTCTAGTGCCCTTTTTAAGTGACCAAAAATTGGAGGGCATCTAGGCCCCCTCCCACGCTCATTTTTTCCCAAAGTCAAAGGATCAAAATTTTGAGATATCCATTTTGTTCAACATTGTCGAAAACCATAATAAATATGTCTTTGGGGATGAATTACTCCCCCACAATTCCTGGGAGGGGCTGCAAGTTACAAACTTTGACCAGTGTTTACATATAGTAATGATTATTGGGAAGTGTACAGACGTTTTCAGGGGGATTTTATTTTGTTTGAGGGCGGGGCTGAGGGGAGGGGGCTATGTTGGAGGATCTTTCCTTGGAGGAATTTGTCACGGGGGAAGAAAAATTCAATGAAAAGGGCGCAGGATTTTCTAGCATTACTATAAGAGAACAATGAAAATAAACATGAAAACGTTTTTTCAAATAAAAGGAAGGACTAGCATTGAAACTTAAAACGAACAGAGATTATTACGCATACAAGGGGTTCTAAAAATACTTTAGCATAAAGAGCGAGGTATTAAGGAGGAGATAAATACCTCGCTCTTTATGCTAAAGTATTTTTAGTAATTTCAACTATTTATTTTACGGCCTTTCTGATTCAGGGGTCATTCTTGAAGAATTGGGACAAAACTTACGATTTAGTGTAAAGAGCGAGGTAATAACGACGGTACAAACCCCCTCGTATACATAATAAAAATAAAAGATTATGAAAGTTTGTTACGTAAGTTAATTCTTAAGTTACGTATATTTTTTACTAATAAAAACGTTCGTTAAAAATTATAAGTTCTAGTTTTAAGTAGCCGAAAAATTGGAGGGCAACTAGACCTCCTTCTCCACCCCTTATTTCTCAAAATCGTCTGATCAAAACTAAGAGAAAGCCATTTAGCCAAAAAAAGAATTAATATACAAATTTCATTTTAATAATTTATGTGCGGAGAGCCAAAACCAAACATGCATTAATTCAAAAACGTTCAGAAATTAAATAAAAAAAACTAATTTTTTTAGCTGAAAGTAAGGAGTGACATTAAAACTTAAAACGAACAGAAATTACTCTGTATATGAAATGGGTTGTCCCCTCCGCAAATCCTCGCTCTTTACGCTAAAGTTTGACTCTTTGCCACAATTCTACTTTTTAAAACAATTAAAAACTTTAGCGCAAAGAGGGAGGGATTGCGGAGGGGACAACCCATTTCATATACGGAATAATTTCTGTTCGTTTTAAGTTTTAATGTCGCTCCTTACTTTCAGCTAAAAAAATTAGTTTTTTTTTATTTAATAAAAGTTAAAGACAAACTTTTGAGCAGAAAAAAAGTCATTACGAGGATTAAAACATGAAGTACAAGCATGTCAAAAAGTTCGTGGTAACGAACTGTAGTAAGGAGCGACCCGGCTCAATAGTAAACAAAACTCTAAAGAATGGAATTTTGATACAAATTGTTACATCAAAAGAATTGCATTTTAATGATGATTTTAAATATATAAGTTTAATCCAGTTTAATCTTACCGATCAAAAGCTAGGAGACTGAGAAAATTTGCCTAATTTTAGAAAATAGGGGGAAACACCCCCTAAAAGTCATAGAATCTTAATGAACATAACATAGATTCAACGTATTAGAGAACCCTACTATAGAAGTTTCGAGCTCCTATCTACAAAGATGTGGAATTTTGTATTTTTTGCCAGAAGACAGATCACGGTGGCTTGTATATTTGTTTCTTTTTGTTTTTTTGTTTTTTCAGGGATGGTCGTATCGACCCAGTGGTCCTAGAATGTTTCAAGAGGGCTCATTCGAACGGAAATAAAAAGTTGTAGCGCACTTTTTTAGTGATAAAAAAACTGGAGGGCAGCTAGGCCCCCTCCCACGCACATGTTTTCCCTTAAATTACCGGATCAGAATTTTGAGATAGCTGTTCTATTCAGCTTGGTCTAAAACCTAATAAATATGTTTTTGGGGACGACTTAATTGCCCAAAGTCCCCGAAGGAGGGGCTGCAAACTACAATCTTTGACTATTGTTTACATATAGTAATGGTTATTATGAAGTTTACAGAAGTTTTCAGGGAGACTTTTTCGTGTTGGGGTGGGGGTGATTTCAGGGGGAAGGGGTTACGTGGGATGATCTTTCCATGGAGGAATTTATCATGGAGAAGTGAATTTCCAAGAAGAGGGTGCAGGATTTTATAGCATTAAAAAAAAAACAATGAGAAAATGAATGCATTTTTTTCTACCGGAAGTAATGAGCAGCGTTAAAACTTAAAATGTACACAAAGTATTACGCATATAAGAGGGTTCGTCTCCTCCACAATACCTTGCTCTTTACGCTAAAGTATTTTTAGTAATTTTAACTATTTATTCTACGGACTTTGTGATTAGTGGGTCATTTTTAAAGATTTAGGATGAAATTTAAACTTTAATGTAAAGAGCGAGGTATTGACAAAATTAAATTTCGTTTTATTTATTCATGCGCAGTGAGCCAAAATCAAACATGTATTAAATCAAGAACGTTAAGAAATTAAATAAAAAAAACAAGGTTTTTTTAACTGCAAGTAAGGAGCGACATTAAAACTTTAAAACGGAATAATTTCTGTTCGTTCTAAGTTTTAATGTTGCTCCTTACTTGCAGTTAAAAACTTGTTTTTTTTTTATTTAATATTTAGAAAGACCGGATGATACGAGTTGGAATAGGAAAGTTTTTTGTACTCGTTCTCGAGAACTAGTTCTTACGAAGCAAATATTAGGTTGACAACATTCTGTTTATTTAGTAAATTACATTTATGTTGATTTTTTTTTTGTTAAGCTTAATAACAGGGGAGAAATCATTTAGGAAAAAAAATTAGTAGCTCATCCATTCAATTTTCTTTCCAGTGTCTATATTTCCTGAATACACCATTTATTTCAACGAGGCATTAGTAAAATTCTAGCACCATGAGAATAGCATTAGAGGAGAGAGGTGGCTTCCTTCATATACAAGGAGTGACCCGGCTCAATAGTAACCGAAAATCTAAAAAATGGAATTTCGATACCAATAGTTGCATCAAAAAATTGCATTTTTATGCTGATTTTAAATATATAAGTTTCATCAAGATTAGATTTACCCAACAAAAGTTACTAGCCTGAGAAAATTCACCTCATTTTAGAAAATAGGGGAAAACACCCCCCAAAAGTCATACAATCTCATTGTAGAAGTTTCAAGCTCCTATCTAAAAAAAAATGTGAAATTTAACATTTTTTTGCCAGAAGACAAATCACGGATGCGTGTTTATTTGTTGTTGTTTTTTTTTTTTTTTGTTCCTAGGGGTAATCGTATCGACCCAATGGTCTTAAAATGACACGAGAGGGCTCATTCTAACGGAAATCAAAAGTTCTAGTGCCCTTTTTAAGTGACCAAAAAATTGGAGGGCACCTAGTCCCCCTCCCACGCTCATTTTTTCCTCAAAGTCACCGGATCAAAGTTCTGAGATAGTCACTTTATTCACCATAGTCAAAAAACGGAATAGCTATGTCTTTGGGGACGACTTGCTCCCCTGTAGTCCCCGTGGGAGGGGTTGCAAGTTACGAACCCTTGACCTGTGTTCAAACAGTTCGTGGTAACGAACTGTAGTAAGGAGAGGCCCGGCTTAATAGCAACCAAAACTCTAAAAAAGTGAAATTTGATACCAATAGCTACATCAAAAGAATCGCATTTTAATGTTGATTTTAAATATATAGGTTTAATCTTACTTACCAAAAGTTACGAGCCTGAAAAAATTTATCTTATTTTAGAAAATAGGGAGAAACAACCCCTAAAAGTGATAGAATCTTAACAAAAATCACACCATCAGCTTCAGCGTATCAGAGGACCCTATTGTAGAAGTTTCAAGCTCCTATCTTTAAAAAAATGTGCAATTTTGCATTTTTTGCCAGAAGGCAGATCACGGATGCGTGTTTATTTGTTTGTTTTTTGTTTTTGTTTTTCGCCGTGGGAGGGGCCACATGCTACAAACTTTGACCAGTGCTTACATATAGTAACGGTTATTTGGAAGTGTACAGACGTTTTCAGGGGGATTTTTAGGCTGGGGGGTGAGAAGAGGGGTATATCTTGGGGGAGCTTTTCTTGGAGGAATTTGTCATGGGGGAAGTAAATTTTCATGAAGGGTGCGCAGGATTTTCTAGCATTATTTAAAAAAAAAAATGAAAAAAATAATATGAAAAAGTTTTTCCAACTGAAAGTAAGGAGAAGCATTAAAACTTAAGCATTTTAAAACTTTTAAGCATTACGCATATGATGGGCTTACCTCCTAATACCTCCCTCTTTACGCTAAATTATTTTTAGTAATTTCAACTATTTATTCTACGGCTTCTGTGATTCAGGGGTCATTCTTAAGAAACTGGGACAAAATTTAAACTTTAGTGTAAAGAGCGAAGTACTGACGAGGGGTGAACCCCTTCATATACATAATAAAAACATGAGAATACAGAAGTTCGTTATGTAATCTAATTTGTAAGTTACGTATATCTTTTACTAATAAAAAGATTCGTAAGAAATTAAAAGTTCTAGTTGCCTTTTTAAGTAGCCAAAAAATTGGAGGGCAAATAGGCATCCTCCCCCTCTCTTTTTTTCTCAAAATCATTCGATCAAAATTATGAGAAAGCCAATTGGCCAAAAAATAAATATGCAAATTTTGTTTTAATTATTCATCTGCGGAGAGCCAAAATCAAAACATGCATTCATTGAAAAACGTTCAGAAATTAAATAAAACTTTTTGAAATTTTAACGGAAAGTAAGGGAAGTTTTTAACGTATATAAAAGGGGCTGCTTCCTCATCAACGCCCCGCTCTTTACGCTAAAGTTTCTTACTGTTTTAAAAAGTAGAGTTAAGAGAAATAGTCAAACTTTAGCATGAAGAGCGGGGCGTTGATGAGGAAGCAGCCCTTTTGTCTTTGTTAACCTGTTTCCTCAAATGTTGACACTGTGAAATACATTTTCGTTCGGGTGATAGATTGCAATATTAGATAAGAATATTATATATAAAATTAGGCTGTTATATATAATATGAAATCATTGATGTTGAAAGATGCTAAAGAATGTTAAAAATTAGTTGATTGTCATTGAATTCAGAGCGGCATACATTCGTCAAAAAAGTGCACCTTAAGTGCCAGATTCGCCTTGCGCAGTTGAGTCAAAAGGAGCAAATATTAACGGTGGTATTGTGCTTTCAATTAGTACTTCATTGCGATAATCAGATTAAGAGTAGAAAAATAAGCAATAATTATATAATGTAATTCATTAGGAGCTTTCTTTCCAAAGCCAAAAGGAAATCGAAAGTTTGTCTTTTTGTTCACTGTCATATTAAAATTTTGACGCATCTCTATATATTTTCGTTAGAATTGTAAATGAAAAGGAGCTAAGAAATTATTTAATTGTATGGTGAATAAAAAAAATTTAAGGAGGGGGAAGGGTTATTCTTTTAGGTAAGCTCTATACTAAAGCCGAAAACTAAGCAAAATGGGAATTTACAAAGCACGACAAATGTAAGTAACAAATAACAGAAAGATATATTTCATTTTTGGATTGTTAAAAATGTCTGACTTAATTTGCTTACTTACTTTGTCCTCTTAAAGCAGGTTCGTGAGCTCATGATACACAATGCTATATCCAGGTGCGTTGAGGATTTTGAACCCCCACCCCGAAATTTTTTCTGATTCGTGAACACGTAAAAAAATGCATTAAATTGCATTTTTGTATTATAAATTGCATAAAATCATAATTGTATTAGGGGAGGGTTTGTAATCCTCCCCTAAAACAACAATCCTGAGTATTTTGTATGGGCCTGATAGTAAAATATTTAAATTTTGAAAGTTTGACATTCTGAGTTTTTTTTTTCAGTTGACTTTCGTCTTTTGTTATTTAGATATGACACTAGGTACAAAGTTTTACTTTCAAGTGGGAATACCGTTCAGTTTCTGAAACGTTTCATTTAACTAAGAATAATTGTGTTGCGACAGCAACACTTTGGTTTTGTCGTGTTTTTTTTTTTTTTTTTCCTAGCACCCCGATTTCAGCTTATTCCTAGAAAGTGGTAAGGGTCTAACCTCTGCGGTTTTTACGGAAAGTGTGGACCTTAGGCCGGATTGATGAATATGACTTTACATTTTGGAAAGCTTCGTAGAACTCTTGCCTGGGGCCAAAAAGGATGGTTTTTGCTTGTCCTTGAGCCAGAGCCTATAGTGTGTGAAGTGAAGAGGAGTTGTATAGCCTATGTCAGAGAGGACTATCTGAAGTTATGCAGCCAAGCTTTCGTTTCATCAAACCATGTTTCTGCTTTCGAGTGGAAAGCTCCTTTCTAGCAGGCAAGCAGGCAGGCACCAGTTTCAAATTGAAGATGGACTAAAATCTATAAGTGTTAAATATATGGGACAGTTACCCTGCCCCACAGCCAATATATCTTCTTTGAGTGATAAATAGAAAAATTTAGAGAAGCAAAAAAGCAGCATTTTCCCACGGGTCCGAAAGTGCTGCCGTGATTTCGGCTGAGTTTATCATTCGGTTTTTCGCACTTGGGATTGCGGTAGGGAAATGGTATCAGATGTGCCTCTTAAACTTTAAAAGTTCTCTCATTGCTAAAGAAATTAGAGTTTATCCTTTGCTCCTTTCTAAGTGATGACGTTAGAAAGTTGGCCTACGGCAAAAAAGTCAACTTTTGAACTAAGACAGATAGATTCTTTTTTTCGACGGCATTCGATAGCTTTTGATGAGCTGATTAAAGTATATGTCATCCATTTTTTTGTACAAAAATTCTTTCATGAGATATACCAGTTTGAAAGTTTAAAGGGGTTGACAACTTCAGTAGTAAGGTACACACTGAAACCAAAAATAGGCCGATACCAATTGTGAGACATATAGGGGAGTTGTAAGCAGCAGTCAGCTGTTAGCTCATAATCATCCTCGGCAATGAGGGGTTCGCAACTCTTACTAGTTGGTGTACCTATTTTTTGTTTCCGTTGTATTTGATGGTAAGACCAATTTGGTTGCGGTGGTAAGACATGTAGGGGACTTGTAAGTAATAATCGGCTGTTAGGCTACAATTATCTTCAGCGATGAGGGGTTTGCAACTTTTGCTAGTTGCAATGAGGGGTTTGCAACTTTTGCGAGTTGGCGTACCTATTATTTGTTTCCGGTGTATTTGATGACAAGACCAATTTGGTTCCAGTGTTGGTAAGTAAGACATGTAGGGGACTTGTAAGTAATAATCGTCTGTTAGGCTACAATCATCTTTAGCGAAGAGGGGTTTATACCTTTTTCTAGTTGGTGTAGCCTACCCATACTCACTGTAACCTAGAATTAAGTGTTTACGCAACGGCTACAAATGATTACGTAAAACAACGAGGCAGTTTCGTAATAATTAATAAAGTGTCATCTATGATAATTTGATCCTGAAAAGTTACGGATATCTTTATAATACCAACTAGATTATATAAGATATTGTTCCAAGTTTTCATTCGTCACGATGTCTACGATTGAAAAGGATAAAGTTCAACTGGCTGCAAAGTCAATTTAGTCCCTTCTTTCAATACTATTTTGTTTTTTTTTTCAACGCTGAGGAATGGCCTTTGATCATCTGATTACTGATCAATAGCGAAGAAACAAAACCAAAGTGTTGCTCTCGCAGCACTTTAGCCGGCGAAGCCGGACAAAGGTTGCCGCAACACTTCACGTTGCTCAGGCAACGTAGGTCTAGTATTTGGAGCTATTAACGGGATGACCCGGACGGGAAATACAAACAAGATATACAAAACAGAAGAGTCAAAGCCCGTCTAAATTTCCTAATCAAATTAAATAGGGCCTAAAGAATAAAATTTTAAATTACCTTTAAAATATTATAAAATCTAATTACCAAATATTATTTATCAAATGACTATATAAAATATCAAATCAAATATAAAATATTGCCCCAAACAGTAAACATACGCATCGACGGATAATAGATAGACTTATCTATTAACAAATGAGCTAACATCATTTTAATACAATCCTAATAAGACCTTATGCCAGATTTGGCTCTCACTCAATTGGACTGTCTTTCTTGGCTTTTTCTACAATTAGCCATGGCTTGATGCCCACAGCTGTTGGATTTGAATTCAATCCAATTTCCTATTCGATTTGAATTTCGTCCGGATGTTTGTTTGGGGTTGTCTTTAGAGGTTATTTTGCCACCCTGCATTGATGTCAAAAGATTTTGATATGATTCATCTCCTAAAAAAATGTTTTTAATTGTCTAAATTACATTTGTTTGACAGACTGATCTTTGTTCAGTCTCTGAGAAACCTTTCTTGGATAAAGTTGCTACATATATTTTCATGAGCTTTTCCTATAATAATACCAGCTAAGAGCATTCCCAGCTCTTAATAAAAAGTAACACTGCAAAATTGTCTTAAATTTTATCAAAACTAGCCTAAAATCCCTCTAAAACTCAAAATTGGGTCATCTTCATCGCGTGCTTTTGAGTTCAAATGTCCCGTACACGTGTTTTCTCGCATAAATCAGGATCATAACTGCGAAAAGTCAGACTGTTGCTGCCCCAAAAAGTTTTTTTTAGTGAAATAATCATCTTTGCTGTGAGTTTTATTTTTACTGTTTTATTTACTTTGAGTCTTAAGTCCTTGTACATTTTCTTTGAGTATACTTTTGTTTCCCAATTATACTAAGTTCCGCACCATTGATATTGTCTAAGAGTCCCGATTAGCATAGTGAATGTTCTTTCCTGTTGGCAGATTTTATCATTTCTTCAGCAATTTTACAACTGGTAAAACCCTTCAAAATTTGTTTTACTTGTCATTAAGTAGAATTATCTAATTCCTTGGAAATGACGAAATACATTATACAGTCTTGTAAACCTAAAAAAGACACTGATGAAGAATAACCACAAATAACCCAGTATTTTCTCTATCTTGAGCCCAAATAATTCCACCTAATATGTTAGGTACAATTATTCTTTGTTTTATTTTTCTATTCATTCAATTTAATTTTACTTCACTCATTCTTTCTTATGTTAAATAAAAAGAAAAGTTTTTTTTTTAACTGAAAGTAAGGAGCGACATTAAAACTTAAAACGAGCAGAAATTACTTCGTATTTAAAAGGTCTGTTTTCTCCTGAACGCCCCGCTCTTTACGCCAAGGTTTTTTACTCTTTAAAAAAGTAGCGTAAAGAGCGGGGCTTTGAGGAGGGGAAATCTCCTTTCATGTACGGAATGATTTCTGTTCGCTTTAATTTTTAATGATGCTCCTTACTTTCAGTTAGAAAAACATGGTTTTTATTTAATGTCTTGAATTAAGGCATGTTTTTATTTTGGCTTTCAGTACATGAATAATTAAAACAGACTTTGCATATTAATTTATTTTTTGACTAAATAGTTTTCTCATAGTCTTGATCGGGCAATTTTGAGAAAAAGAAGTGGGGGAGTAGGCCTAGTTACCTTCCAATCTTTTGGTTATTTGAAAAGGCAACTAGAACTTTCAATTTTTTACCAACGTTTTTATCAGAAAAAATATGCGTAACTTACGTAACGAAATTCTATATTCGTATGTTTTATTACATATATTAAGGGGTTCACCCCCTCACCAATACCTCGCTCTTTACACTAAAGCTTAAATTTTGTCCCAAATTCCTCAAGAATGACGCTTGAATCACAAAGGCCGTAGAATAAATAGTTGAAATTAATAAAATTACATTAGCGTTAAGAGCGAGGTATTAGGAGGACGTGAACCCCTCATATGCGTAATAATTTCTGTTCGGTTTAAGTTTTAATGCTGCTCCTTACTTTCAGCTGAAAAAACTTTTTCATATTGATTTTTTCATTTTTATAAATCCTTTATAATCCTGCCCTCCTTCATGGAAATTTTCTAACCCATGACAAATTCCTCCATGGAAAATTTTCCCCGCATAGCCCCCTTCCCTTAGCCCCCCAGCCAAAAAGAATCTCCCTGAAAGCGTCTGTAAACTTCCCAATAATCATTACTATATGTAAACACCGATAAAAGTTTGTAGCTTGCAGCCCCTCCCACGGGGACTGTGAAGGAGTAAGTCGTCTCCTAAAACATAGTTATTAGGTTTTTCGACTATGCTGAATAAAATGGCTATCTTAGAATTTTGATCCGGTGACTCTGGAGAATAAATAAGCGTGAGAGGGGGCTACGTGCCTAGCAATTTTTTCGGTCACTTAAAAAGGGCACTAGAACTTTTAATTTCCGTTAGAATGAGCCCACGACATTCTAGGACCACTGATTCGATATGGTCATCCCTGGGAAAAAAAAACAAATAAACACACATCCTTGATCTGTCTTGTAGCAAAAAATACAAAATTCAACATTTTTGTAGATAGGCAATTGAAACTTCTACTGTAGAGTTCTCTGATGGTGTAGTTTTCATTAAGGTTCTACGGCTCTTAAGGGGTGTTTCCCCTAGTTTATAAAATAAGATAAATTTTCTAAGGCTCTTAACTTTTGGGTTGTAAGTCTAAACTTTAAAATACATTAAAATGGAATTCTTTTGATGCAATTATTGTTATAAAAATTCTGTGTTTTAGAGTTTCGGCCGGGTCGCTCCTCACTACAGTTAGTTACCACGAACTGTTTGAAATGGTCACATAATTTTTTTTTGACTATTTGCCTTACTGACTGTTGACTATTTGACCACTAAACGAGCTAAAACCCCATTTTACCCAAAATAGAGTTCAAAATAAAATTTATATGGAAATACAGTACAAAAAGTTTGGTAAGATTACTGTACTTAAGTTAAGGAGAATAGACAAGCTGTTTCTTCCTAAAGTTTTCACTGATATACCATTTAAAGGTTGGAAGACCAAGTAGCCTAATATTTGCCAAAAAAGCGCCTACTGGATTTTTGGTAAGACATTAGTTTTTCATTGTACTAAAAATAATTAGTAAGTGCCCATAACTCTTTGCCAATCCTCAATCGAAAGACAATCACACATGGAAAGAACTTTCCATAGAAGGATTTTCCGATGGGGGGGGGGGAATTTTCCATTGAGGAGAAGTTCAATTTTCTAGCATTGTTTAAAATGATTAGAAATATAAAAAAAAACAAGTTTTTCAATTAAAAGTATAGAGCAATCTAAATTTAAAACGAATAGAAATCGTTAAGTATGAAAGGGGGTCGCCTCTTAATCAATATAAAGCTAAACGATTTTTTTTAAACTTTTATAACAACTTTTTATTCTAATTAAACAGACCTTGTGTTTCAGGAGTCGTTTTCATTTTTGCTAAACAAAAAAACACGTAAAAATTATGACATACTCGTCTGTCCCTAAAAAGCAGAGAGAATAGGCATACCTCCCCCTACATTAGGGGATTTGTATCTACTATGAATTGAATTTGGGCTAAAAATTTGTTCTTCGCAACTGACAAATATATAGTGGCTGAAAAATAATTTATTAAGCTTAATTGTACCCAAAAGAGCTATTGGCATAAGTAATTTAAAATAATTTCATCAAAGGAAAGTAATATCTTCCAAAAAATATGATCTTAGGAGAAGGGACACAATCAAAGCTTGGATCTCCAGGAAATCCCTCAGAGAATTTTACGACTGCTAAGTAAAGAAATGCGTAGTCCTAAATATCTGTGTCAAGAGCATGGGGTTGCTTTTATTTTCTTTTTACTAGGAGGTAATAGTATCAGACCAGGGGTTTTGGATTTTCAGATGGCGTTTGATTCGCACAAAAGTAGCAAGTTTTAGCTTCAAGAGTGTGATTCAGGAATATTTGCAGGCCAAAGTGACCCTTCCCAGTACTCCACCCTTTTATCCATGGGCGTCCAACTGTCCTCTCAAAAGAGTATTTCCTGTGTTCTAAGGCGATCTTATGGCTATCTATGGTAGTTTATCATCTGGGTTTTCTATTCTATGGCTGTCTTCTGGCAGGCTGTTGGCTAGTTGACAAAATGTTTACCTATTGGACAAAATATAACAGTTAAAATAATACAAAGATTATTCGGTCAGCACAGCTATGCGCTTTTAAATTCAAGCGTTAATCAATGGGATAATTTGCCTAAAGAAAACAATGAGGCGGCATTAATAGCTTTTTATTATCTTATTATATAATTTTATATCATTCTGAATATATTTAAAGATTTATACTGCAAAGAGCAAGATTCAGGAATATTTGCAGGCCAAACGGACCCTCCCCCGTCCTCCATCCTTTTATCTATGGATGTCCAACTGTCCTCTTAGAAGATTATTCGCTGCGTTCTAACCCGGTCTTATGGCTGTCTATAGCAGTTTGTCATCTGGCTTCTCTTTTCTATGGCTGTCTTCTGGCAGGCTATTGGCTAGTTGACAAAATGTTTACCTATTGGAAATTGTTGTTGTCAACAACAGATTTACTGCTAAAGAAAGAATTCCCAATTTAGAATAGGAAGTTTTTTGGAAAATTTTTATTAGAAATTTTATTAGAAAAAGAAATTTTACAAAGAAATTTTATTAGATAATTAGAATGGGAAGTTTTTTTTTGGAAGTTTTAGAAATAGGAAGTTTTTTGGATCAGACAAATACTGCTGCTGAAATATTTTGCTTTTGATAAATAAAAATAGTAACTATAAAGTCATAAAGTTCTCATGTGTTCCTAAGAAGAGAAGAGAAGAGATATATCTCCCCCTGCACAAGATGTATCTCCCCCTCCCCCTGCACTAAATATACTACGAAGGGAAAATGAGCTAAGTATTTCTTTCCTTCATAAACGACCATTCTTTTGAAGGATAAAAAGGATCTTGTTATGCTACCTTCATAAGGGGATCTACGTTCATTAGGGGGCAATGCTACGTTTTTTAGGGGATTCTGATGTCAAGGCTGGTAAAGATAGGGATGCAGAGTATCCTAACCTACCAAATTTTGTGTTATAAGAGAAAGCCGTAACACTTATAGATTACTGCAATTTTTTAGCTATAACAATCAAGCTATAAGCAATGTTGTGTTTAGTCATAAAATAGCCCACAAGTTAACATGTTATTCAAATGATTGTAAGACAGCTAACCTTATTGATTATTTTGTTATAAATACAAGAGTGGCAGGCAAGATAAATATTATATTCTACGGAGCATAGGACTGATGTTACTGGTATTACATTTACACGAATTGTTTAGGACAGCCCATTGACTGACCGTGTCTTAAACAGTAATCTGATCAAAATAGAGTTCTATTCGGTTCTCTGAGGCTAGAATGAGAGAAAGGTTAAGGTGGCTAGGATGTTTTTTTTTTTGTATTAAGAATGACAGATCGTAAGAGATTGCCTTTTTCGGCCAACCACCCAGGGCCAAACAAAAAACAGGTCGTCCTCAACTGGGATAAATTTTTCATGTGCTTTTCTGTTTCTTCATTTCTTTACGGATTATTCAATTTACGGGTACTGGGTTGAAATTAAAGTGACTCATGGCAAAATATAAAGGAAAATATAATTTTGTCTTTTTTAGCAGGATAGGGGGCTTAAGGCTAGAATATATTGGAACTACAGTCAAAATGTTTTAATAACAATAATTTTCCATGAAAGAAGAATTGTTTTCATAGTATTTTCTCCTATCAACAGCATCAATCCTTGGATTATACCCAAACACATGCTTGCATGGTCAGAAAATATAAACCTATTTAGTTTAAAATCGTGACAATTTAAATGTAGTCAGTTAACTTAGTAACTCATTACAAAAGTTAAAGACAGATTCTTTTGCATGAAGAAGGTCGCTGTGAGGATTAAATCATAAAATAAAAATGAGTCTGAATGGAAGAGCTTTTTTTCTTCTTTTTTTGTTCAGACTTATAATGTACTAGTCTGATTTGAGTTCTTGTGAAGCAAACATTAGGCAGGGAGTAACCCCCTTATTTAGTAAGTTGCATTTATATCGATTTCTGGATTAACCTTTATAACAGGGGAGAAATAATGTACGAAAAAAAATAACAGCGCCTTCTCCATTAAATTTTCTGGTACTTATCAAACAGTTCGTGGTAACGAACTTTAGTAAGGAGCGACCCGGCTCAATAGTAAACGAAACTCTAAAAAACGGAATTGTTATGCTAAAATATACATCAAAACAAATTGGATTTTCATGCTGATTTTAAATATATAAGTTTCATCAAATTTAGTCTTTGTCATCAAATGTTACGAGCCTTAGAAAATTTGCCTTATTTTGGAAAATAGGGGAAAACACCCCCTAAAAGTCATAGAATCTTAAGGAAAATCACACCATCGTATTCGGCGTATCAGAGAACCCTATAGCAAAAATTCCAAGCTACTATCTACAAAAATGTGGAATTTCGTATTTTTTGCCAGAAGACAAATCACGGGTGCGTGTTTATTTTTATTTTTTTTTTCTTTTCCCCAGGGGTCATTGCATCGACCAAGTGGTCCTAGAATGTCGCAAGAGGGCTCATTCTAACGGAAATGAAAAGTTCTAGTGCTCTTTTTAAGTGAACAAAAAATTCGGAGGGCACCTAGGCCCCCTCCCACGCTCATTTTTTCTCCAAAGTCAACGAATCAAAATTTTGAGATAGCCATTTTGTTCCGCATAGTCGAAAACCATAATAACTATGTCTTTGGGAATGACTTACTCCCCCACAGTCCCTGGGGGAGGGGCTGCAAGTTACAAACTTCTACCAGTGTTTACACATAATAATGGTTATTGAGAAGTGTAGAGACGTTTTCAGGGGATTTTTTGGTTTTAGGGGTGGGGTTGAGGGGAGGGGGCTATGTGGGAGAATCTTTCCTTGGAGAAATATGTCATGGGGGAACAGAAATTCAATGAAAAGGGCGCAGGATTTTCTAGCATTACTATAAAAAAAAAATGAAAAAATAAACATGAAAACGTTGTTTCAATTGAAAGTAAGAAATAGCATTGAAATTCAAAACGAACAGAGATTATTACGCATATGAGGGGTTCTAAAAATACTTTAGCATAAAGAGCGAGGTATTTAGGAGGAGATAAATACCTCGCTCTTTATGCTAAAGTATTTTTAGTAATTTCAACTATTTATTCTACGGCCTTTTTGATTCAGGGGTCATTCTTAAAGAATTGGGACAAAACTTACGATTTAGTGTAAAGAGAGAGGTATTAACGAGGGTACAAACCCCCTCGTACACATAATCTATATATATAAAAATAAGTTGTCTGTGGATCTGTGGATCTGTGGATCAGGTGACGTCATGTTTGTTCGCATATGACGTCTGAATTATTTCACACTAATACAAAAGAAGAAAAAAACTAAAAAAGGTAAAAACTACAAAAAAAACTAAAAAGGAAAAAAAAACTAAAAAAGCTAAAAAACTAAAAAAAACTAAAAAAAGGTAAAAATCTAATAACTAAAAAAAAACTGAAAAAAATAAAAAAAAGGCAAAAACTACAAAAAAAAAAACTAATAAAAAAACTAAAAAAGCTAAAAAACTAAAAAAACTAAAAAAAAACTAAAAAAAGGTAAAAACCTAAAAAAAACTAAAAACTAAAAAAGAAAAAAACTAAAAAAAAGGAAAAAACTGAAAAATAAAAGAGAAAAAGAAAACTAAAAAAATATGAATAAATATATATAAAAATAAGTTGTTTGTGGGTTATGTCTGTCTGTCTGTCTGTCGAGTGACGTCGTGTTTGTCCGCATATGACGTCTGAATTATTTCACACTAATACAAAAGAAGAAAAAAACTAAAAAAGGTAAAAACTACAAAAAAAAACTAAAAAGAAAAAAAACTAAAAAAGCTAAAAAACTAAAAAAAACTAAAAAAAAGGTAAAAAACTAAAAACTAAAAAAAACTGAAAAAACTAAAAAAAGGCAAAAACTAAAAAAAAACTAAAAACTAATAAAAAAACTAAAAAAGCTAAAAAACTAAAAAAACTAAAAAAACTAAAAAAAGGTAAAAAACAAAAAAAAACTAAAAACTAAAAAAGAAAAAACTAAAAAAAAGGAAAAAACTGAAAAATAAGAGAAAAAGAAAACTAAAAAAATATTAATAAATATAAAAAATATAAATATAAATATAATATAAATTAGCAATCAACAAAGCACCGAGACACAAATGACGACCGGGACACAGGGAGTATAAATGACGACCAGGACATAAGTAAAAAAAAAACTAAAAAAACTAAAAAAATGGTAAAAACTACAAAAAAACTAAAAACTAATAAAAAAACTAAAAAATCTAAAAATCTAAATAAACTAAAAAAGAAAAAAAAGAAAAAAGGAAAAAAATAAAGGAGAAAAACAAAACTAAAAAACGAATGTATATACAGACCGGGACACCGGGATACAAATGACGACCGGGACACAGGGAATATAAATGACGACCGGGACACAGGGACACAACTACAATGGGGACGCCGGGGGGCACAGGGGGATATAAATGACGACCGGGACACCGGGACACAAGGAATATAAATGACGCCCGGGACACTCAAAGAGAAATCACAGACTGGAACACCGGGACACAAATGACGACCGGGACACAGGGAATATAAATGACGACCGGGACACAGGGACATAACTACAAAGGGGACGCCGGGGTGCACAGGGGGATATATAAATGACGATGGCGACTCAGGGAATGGTCGATTAGCAATCACCATCAACAAAGCTCAAGGGCAATCATTAGAATCATGAGGTATAGATCTGAATACGGATTGTTTTCCCATGGACCATTATATGTTGCATGTTCAAGAGTCGGTAAACCTGACAATCTATTCATATGCACAGACAATGGGACAGCAAAGAATGTTGTATATTCGCAAGTTTTACGTAGTTAAAAACATATATATATATATATATATATATATATATATATATATATATATATATATATATATATATATATATATATATATATATATATATATATATATATATATATATATATATATATATATATATATCTATATTCACAGGTGGGACATAGGGACACAACTACAATGGCGCGTAACTAATATGGCGCGTAACGACTTACGCGCGCGGGGGGGGCTTGGGGGGGGGGCGCGCCCATATTTTTTACTAATAAAAACGTTCGTTAAAAATTAAAAGTTCTAGTAGCCTTTTTAAGTAACCGAAAAATTGGAGGGCAGCTAGGCCTCCTTCCCCACCCCTTATTTCTCAAAATTGTCTGATCAAAACTAAGAGAAAGCCATTTAGCCAAAAAAAATTAATATACAAATTTCATTTCAATAATTTATGTGCGGAGAGCCAAAATCAAACATGCATTAATTCAAAAACGTTCAGAAATTAAATAAAAAAAACTAGTTTTTTTAACTGAAAGTAAGGAGCGACATTAAAACTTAAAACGAACAGAAATTACTCCGTATATGAAACGGGTTGTCCCCTCCGCAATCCCTCGCTCTTCACGCTAAAGTTTGACTCTTTGCCACAATTCTACTTTTTAAAACAATTAAAAGCTTTAGCGTAAAGAGCGAGGGATTGCGGAGGGGACAACCCGTTTCATATACGGAGTAATTTCTGTTCGTTTTAAGTTTTAATGTCGCTCCTTACTTTCAGTTAAAAAAACTAGTTTTTTTTAATTAATTACTATAAAAAAACAATGAAAAAATACATGGAAAAGTTTTTTCAATTGAAAGTAAGGAGTAGCATTGAAACTTAAAACGAACAGAGATTATTACGCATATGAGGGGTGCTAAAAATACTTTAGCATAAAGAGCGAGGTATTTAGGAGGAGATAAATACCTCACTCTTTATGCTATAGTATTTTTAGTAATTTTAACTATTTATTCTGCAGCCTTTCTGATTCAGGGATCATTCTTAAAGAATTGTGACAAAACTTACGATTTAGTGTAAAGAGTGAGGTATTAACGAGGGTACAAACCCCCTCATATACATAACAAAAATTTAAGAATATAAAAGTCTGTTACGTAAGTTAATTCTTAAGTTACGTATATTTTTTACTAATAAAAACATTCGTTAAAAATTAAAATTTATAGTTGCCTTTTTATGTAACCGAAATATTGCAGGGCAACTAGGCCTCCTTCCCCACCCCTTATTTCTCAAAATCGTCTGATCAAAACTAAGAGAAATCCATTTAGCCAAAAAAGGAATTAATATGCAAATTTCATTTTAATAATTATGTGTGGAGAGCCAAAATTAAACATGCATTAATTCATAAACGTTCAGAAATTAAATAAAAAAACTAGTTTTTTAATTGAAAGTAAGGAGCGACATTAAAACTTAAAACGAACAGAAATTACTCCATATATGACATGGGTTGTCCCCTCCGCAATCCCTCGCTCTTTACGCTAAAGTTTGACTCTTTGCCACAATTCTGCTTTTAAAAACAATTAAAAACTTTAGCGTAAAGAGCCAGGGATTGCGGAGGGGACAACCCATTTCATATACGGAGTAATTTCTCTTCGTTTTAAGTTTTAATGTCACTCCTTACTTTCAGTTAAAACACTAGGTTTTTTTTATATTTAATATGTTATAGCACCTATGTTAAGTTCTTCATTAAGTAGGACCTGTATCTCTGACTAATTCTAATGAAATTTCACAAAATATTACAAAAATATATAGAAACAAATTTGGACTATATATTTGCACATTAGGGAGGGGGAGTAAAGTGTAGCGGGTGTGCACACAAAGTTTGTTAGGTACAATTATTCTGCATATTATGAAGTAAGATTTGTTTTCTAAGTTCACAGAGCACAAATATTACCCCACTCCACCCTAATATGCAAAAATATAGCCCACATTATATATTTCCCTTCTATTCCGTACTTGTCTTTGTTTCTCTACGCTTAGCTAACGAAGAAACCGGTTATACAGTGCGTTAATGGACGAAGAACTGGTAAATACGAAGAAAGTGAACATATAACTAGATACCATTTCTTATGCTCTTTCTGAATATAATCGCTCTTCTTGCTAATTCAATTTTAAGCCCATTTAGGACCTTAAATCTTTTCTTTTTATTCTGTTAGGTCGCTTATTAACTGCAATTACACCGATATGTCAAAAAATGTCAAAACTTATAGACGATACATTGCGGATAGAAAAATGAAGGAAATTTTTTGAATTTTGTATTCAACTTAATCATGGTAGATCAGTGCTCTTGGATTATTCAACTTTAAAAAATAGACTTATATTCAAATTAAATAAAAAAACTATTTTTTTGAACCGAAAGTAAGGAGCGACATTAAAACTTAAAACAAACAGAAATTACTTCATATATGAAAGGGACTGCTCCCTCCTCAACGCCCCACTCCTTACGCTAAAGTTTGACACTTTCTCTCAACTCTACTTTTTAAAACAGTATAAATTTCACCTTTTCGTAGATAAGAGTTTGAAACTTCTACAATAGGGTTGTCTGATACGCTGAATGCAATGGTGTGATTTCCATTAAGTTTATATGACTTTCAGGGGGTGTTTTTCCCTATTTTCTAAAATAAGGTAAAATTTCTCCGGCTCGTAACTTTTGATGGGTAAAACCAAACTTAATGAAACTTATATATTTAAAATCAGCTTTAAAATTCGATTCTTTTGATGCAGCTGTTGGTATCCAAATTCTGTTTTTTAGAGTTTCGATTACTATTGAGCCGGGCTGCTCCTTGCTAAAGTTCGTTACCACGAACTGTTTGAAAGTAAGTTTAAGACCCTTGAAAATATCAATATATTTCTATATTTTTGGGATATGAAAATGCGTTATAACAATTGTTTCAAGCTTATTGCTAGTTGTAATACATTGGTTGTGAATTGTAATATTGATTTGTTGTCCGAGATATGTCCGAGAAAGTCATATTTTTAAGCAGACTCGCACCATCTTTCCTGTTTTACGGTTTGGTATTAGGTATCCATTATAGTAATAATTTTCAAATGAAGTTCTCAGACAGTTTAAAATAAACTTAAGGCTATTTAAAAAAAAAACAACTACGGGATAGACCGTCCAGAGGCCCCCTTATCCGCTGAAGATGGTCCAAAATCCTCGAGATGTGGATTTGTCTTGTGTTCCTTTCGTAATGCTGAACTTGCGCCCATGTTTCCAGGGAAAAGTGTTGGGTTGTATACTAATTTTACCCTTATTATTTTTCCCAGGGCTTGGATACATTTCTGGAAGCAGGTGTTAACAGAGGTATCAAGTTACATAAATTAAGAGAAGAGGGCAAAGATTCTTGAAATCTTAGGGGGAGTAATTTTTCCATTTTTCCAATGAAATTACTTTAAAAGCCACTTTTTAATGAAAATAGCGAAAGAGAAGTAATTCGAAATTCTAGGCAGGGGACTAATCTCCCGCCTCCAAGGAGAAACCTTTCAACGTGTTTATCAATATAAAAAAGAAAAAATCGACATAAAAAGAACAAGCCTCTTCAACGAAAAGCAAGAAGCGACATTAAGACTTCAAACGGACAGAAATTATTCAGGATATTTTGCCCCCTCCTCAATACCTCGCTCTTGATGCTAAATTTTCTAGTACTTAAAAAGGGTTTTATTCTAATTAAATGGCCCATATATTTGAGGAGTCGTTCTTAAAGAATTGGGACAAAAGGGCAAACTTTAGCGCAGAGGACAAGGCATTGAGGAGGGGATAACCCCTCTCATATACGGAATTATTTATGTCCATTTTATGTGTTAATGCTGCTTTCCACTTTGAGTTAGTAAAACTCTTTAAAAAAAATCTAATCAATTTTCAAATAGTGCTGGCTCCCGCGGCACCCCTCTATGAAAACTAAATCTCCCTTATGTAAAATTCCTCCATGGAAAGGTCAACCCACATAAAACACCCACCCGCAGCTCAAATCCATCTTCACATAAAATCCCTCTGGAAAATTTCTTGTGGACGATTCTGCCTGAAAAACTCTCCTTGGGGAATAATTACATTTGAAAATAAAACTAAAATTTCTGATTGTTTTTCAAATCGTGCTAGAATTCCCTCTACATGTTGAGTTCTCCTAGATCCCCTCCCTCTAGAGGAAAGTTGTTCTTGCAGAACAAGTTTTTCTGAAGACAGTAATGTAACTGTTATTGAACCGTTATTTGTCCGTTTCAAAGAAAATTCCCCCACTGAGGATTTCTAACATGGAAAATCTCCCAGAAAATTCCAACCCTGCTGAATATTTCGCCCGGAATAAATTCACATGTAAATTCGAGTTGGTAAAGAGAAAGTAAGACAAATAAAAAGAATTTCGCATACGAATTCTGGCAAATTTCTTCAGTGTTTTATTTTCCCTGGAGTTTTTACCCCCGAAAACTAAGTGGGGGGGGGGGCAAAGGCGTATCTACAGTAGTTTTGTGGCGGGGCAAGAATGGGTGCTATTGAAGTAGGTACTAATCTAGCGGTAGTGAAGAAAAGTAACTATTTAACAAACACGCTACTTGGTGAATTTAAAAACATTACACAACACATTATAAAAATTAAGCACACATTGGAAAATATAAAAAATGTAAAATAAATAAAATCTAATAAATAAAATATAAAATATAAGTGCTGGTGCTTGGCTTTTACTAAAATTGTCAGCAATGAGCTGCAGCAGACAACAGTAGTATAGTGTAAAATAGCTTTCGGGTGACGGTGGTGATAAGACGGATAAGACGGTGGTGAGGGGATAGGCGCGCAGAAGCTGTACTGGAGGGTTTTCTGTGAAGAATCTCCAACTTTAAAGTTATATCAGGAACTGAAAATTTTCTAAAAAGAGTCTGTTTTTTTGTCCAAGGTGGAAGATACAGAGAAAATTTACAAAATTTGAAACAATTTATCCGAATTATTTTTAAATTACCATTATTAAGAAGGGGGAAAAGACCTGAAGCATAAAGCTGTATATATTAATAAATATAATTGATATCAGCGGGCCACTTAAAGCCAAGACGAAAATCACAGACGGCGAATCAGCGCTGTCTAAACAAAGACAAATGATAAGTCAAAGTATTACCGTAGACTGTGTAACAATATATTGTTACATATTCACCACATTTAAATAGTGACCGTATTTTAAATTTGAAAGTATTTGAAAAATACAGTAAGAATTATTGACTTATTCGTTGGGCATTGTTTGACAAAGAATATCTCGAAAATCCAAACAATTCTTGGCAACATTGAGGCCCAAACCTTATATTAAATGAAAATTGCCATGGATGCCTATTGGAAGGGAAAATTGACACCTAAAGTTACCATTCTCTTTATATCTTTGCTGTAAATAAACGAATTCTATAAAAATTACGCAAAAATTGTCTTGTGTAAATCAGGGTATAGGGGGGTGCATACACTTCTGGAAAGGGTTTACAATGAATGTCGTTTTTGTGTCTATAATTCCCTTTTCAGGCAAAACTTGATCTCCTGCTACTTGATAAAACTGATAAAAAAAGAAAAGAATGGGTTGTTATCGCTTATTTGTGTACATAAAATTTCTAAATCGTGTGAAAAATATATATTATTTTATATATACATATATATATTAATATATATTTATTTTAATAATTTTAATTATTTATTAAAATATAATTTTAATATATATGAAATATATAATTTTCCAGATGAATAAGACCTTTCTTAAACGTTGAGTATTAAACATCTGTGTTGAAAATCTCTGAACTTTGTGAATTTAGACAACGAAAAGATTTCACGATTTCAGACTGATTTTAGGACTTATGTTCTGATTTTTGCCTGTCGTGACAGAGGATAACGACTTGAATCTAAGACTTTTATTTTATATTGATTTGTGCTTCGTTCTGAATCGTTTCGTGGAGAATTTTGAGTAGAATCAGCTATGTATTAATAATGCAACTAACAGCGTTACAACATGAACATTTACACTATTGCCAAGTAACTTATATTTTGTCTTATCACTTAAATCCTTCGGCCATATATAATTGTCTGGAAAACACATGAGTCTTTCCACCTCCTTGGGAGTAAAATATCGAATTTTCAGTTTTCTTAAGGAGTTCAAGGCAGCTTCGGAGTTGGTTTCTTTGAATTCGTTATAGGCTTTGTACGCTTCTTCAATGGTAACTGATCTGTTGCAGACTAGGACTGATCCTGACCCCTCTACTAGGTGAGTATAACCTGCAAATTACATGGTAAACTTACTCTATAACCAACAGAGGGCTTACTTCTCAAGCAAAAAATCAAACAAATAAGGAGATGAAGGAAATGGCCCATTTCCATTTGTGGATTAAAGCATGTCAGTATGGAAGGATGTCCAGCGAACCCTAAATGACCAAGAGTGGCAAGCTCATGAGGACCAATGTATGTCTTTGACGTTTTAATCCCAAGCTAAATAGTGTTGGGAGGAGGGTGTTTATTTTCAATTTGGGCTGAATAAAGAGGATTCGAAGAATTTGTTGTTGGTAAGAAGGGATATTTTGGAATTAGGTGAGAGAAGGAAATTTCTGGGAAAGTTTTGGCTGGCGGCTGGTCCTTATTTTCGCCCTATGTGTGGATGTCTGAATGAAAGTTTATTTCATTTTGTATCCGAGTGTGAAGAGCTCTCTGAGTTGCGGAATTAATGTTTTAGACCAATGTTTGGGAGTGAATACTGGTTAATTGAGGACATGGTTGAGAGGAACGCATGTGCTATTAAACAGTTGTGTAATTTTCTTTGTTTAGGGATTAAACGTAGGGGATCACGTTTGAGAAAATAGCTTGTTAAGGTTTTTAGGATTTGAATTTTGTTATGATTGGTGTTTGCCGGTTAGAATGTTGAACCTTGACGTGTTTTCTTTTGTATTTTTGTTGTCGTTTTCTTTCTTTTTCTTTTGATTTACATTATCTAAAGTTGTGTTTTTGTTCCTGAACGAATCTGATATACGATTTGGTATGTGTTACCACTACACAATGGAGCCAAGGCCTGCTGGTGAATAACTAGGTAATTAATGATGAAAATCGTCTCGATACAAAAATTATAATTCTAAGATAGCTAATCCCTTTCTGATGGTCTAAGACCTTAACCAAAGGTTTTGAGCCCCCCCCCCCCATTTTGAAAAAGGTGACAGTAGACTTTTACCGTC
Organism: Artemia franciscana; assembly: GCF_032884065.1. NCBI lineage: Eukaryota > Metazoa > Arthropoda > Branchiopoda > Anostraca > Artemiidae > Artemia > Artemia franciscana. The sequence continues at coordinate 11,240,467 of NC_088879.1, read as the reverse complement.
AATTTGTTTTTGTTGTTGTTTTTTTTTCGGTTTTAGTCAAAGATCATTTTTGTGTTACTTCAAACCTGCCGTAAAGTGTAAATTTGTCGTCAGATAAATTTGTATTTGTATAAAGAACAAGTTGCATGGTATCTTCATTGTATAACCATCAGAGGGCTTTGACAAAACGGCTTTTGTCAGAGACAAAAATAAGACAAATAGAGAAAAAATGTTCGCTTAAATAATCATTAGTCACAATTGAAAACATTGTTCAAGCGACAGCATAATTATTAATCTAATTATAGCTCTCGTCCCCTTAACATTGATTCAACTTAGCAATCATTTTCTTTAAGAAATCAAGTCGGGGATGTTTTTAACTTGATTTTAAAGTGAAATCCTCTTTCACATGAAAAGGATTTCACTTGGTCAATGATAAGGGTATTATTTGGGGTGGAGGGGCTGGATTTAGATGCTGGAGACTCTTGACTGTCCAAGATCGAAATGCTTTAAATTCAAAAGATATTTACTAGAGTTATTTAGCCCAAGACTCCTTGTAAGAATAACGCTGATACAGAAAAAAAGTTATTATTTGGTAAAATTATTACTTAAATTAAGACTACTACTACCCTAATGATAACTCATCGCAGCATCAAGCCGCCTGAGGCCAATACAGCTACGCACGCTGCTCCTCCAACCCAATCTATTCAGAGCCTCCCTCTTTACACTCTCTCAGGAAGTTCCCATTTTCTTTAAATCTTAATTTAAAAAAAAAACATAAGAATATAGAATTCAAACTTACCCCTAGCCCTAGACTCACTTTCAGAAAAAAACCAAAATCGGCGAAAAGTAGAAAATTAAGTCAAGAGAGGTTAACAGTGATTTATAATTTTATTAAATAAAAAAAAAACAAGTTTTTTCAACTGAAAGTAAGGAGCAGCATTAAAACTTAAAACGAACAGAAATTACTTCGTATATGAAAGGGGCTGCTTCCTCATCAACGCCCCGCTCTTTACGCTAAAGTTTGACTCTTCCTCTCAACTCTTCTTTTTAAAACAGTAAAAAACTTAGTAAAAAACTTAAAAAACAGTAAAGCTTAAATTTTGTCCCAATTCCTTAAGAATGACCCCCTGAATCACAAAGGCCGTAGAATAAATAATTGAAATTACTAAAAACACTTTAGCATAAAGATCGAGGTATTAGGAGGAGGTGAACCCCTCATATGCGGAATAATTTCTGTTCGTTTTAAGTTTTAATGCTGCTCCTTACTTTCAGTTGAAAATTTTTTTCATATTTATTTTTTCGTTTTTTTTAAATGCTAGAAAATCCTGCGCCCCCTTCATGGAAATTCTCTTCCCCACGACAAATTCCTCCATGGAAAGTTCCCCCCACATAACCCCCTCGCCTCAACCCTCCCCTGAAAACGTCTGTACACTTCCCAATAACCATTACTATATGTAAACATTATATATGTAAACGTTTACAATATGTAAACACTGGTCAAAGTTTGTAACTTGCAGCCTCTCCCACGGGGACTTTGGGGAAGTAAGTCGTCCCCAAAGACATAGTTATTAGGTTTTTGGACTATGCTGAATAAAATGGCTATCTCAGAATTTTGTTCCGGTGACTTTGGGGGAAAATGAGCGTTGGACGGGGCCTAGGTACCCTCCAATTTTTCGGATCGCTTAAAAAGGGCACTAGAACTTTTAATTTCTGTCAGAATGAACCCTCTCGCGACATTCTAGGGCCACTGGGTCGATACGATTACTCCTGGAAAAAAAAATTTCTTGACTATTCCCTGAGCTTCCATAATTATTCCCTAGATTATTTCCATAAACTTCTTCGAAATAAGAAGTGCTTCAAACCAGAACCGTGGTTTTGAAACGCGGTTTTGTCAATATTTGTAAGATTTTGACTTCAGATTTGTAACTTCTTTCCAACAAAGAAACCTATAAAACTCATACAGTTCATCAGCATCTTCACCGCTATAGGCCTATTGATTAAATAATAAAAACAAGTTTTTTTTAACTGAAACCAAGGAGCGACATTAAAACTTAAAACGAACAGAAATTACTCCGTATATGAAAGGGGCTGTTTCCTCCTCAATGCCCCATTCTTTACGCTAAAGTTTGACTCTTTCTCTCAAATCTACTTTTCAAAACAGTGGCCCCTGGGAAAAAGAAAAAAAAACAAATAAACACGCATCCATGATCTGTCTTATGGCAAAAAATACAAAATTCCACATTTTTGTAGATAGGAGCTTGAAACTTCAACTGTATGGTTCTCTGATTCGCTGAATCTGAAGGTGTGATTTTCGTTAAGATTCTAACACTTTCAAGGGGTGTTTCCCCCTATTTTCTAAAATTGATGTATGACTAAACTTGATGAAACCTATATATTTAAATCAGTATTACAATGCGATTCTTTTGATGTAACTAGTGGTGTCAAAATTCCGTTTTTTAGAGTTTCGGTTACTATTGAGCCGGGTCGCTCCTTACTACAGTTCGTTTCCACGAACTGTTGGATTGTAAGAAAGAGAAAGAGAGAGAGAGAGAGAGAGAGAGAGGGGGGGGGGGAGAAAGAGAGAGACAAATTTGTCCAAATAAGCCCTTTCGTTCTGTGGCACGATTTCTTTTCTTAAAAAATATAGCTTTAAATTTCCTCCGGAATAAGCCGTATTCCACTATTCTATGACAACTGGTCCTGTTCGATCACTGCCAAGGGAAGAAAATACAAGAACAAACTCACATTCACGAACCAATTTCTAGGAGAAAATGTAAATTTTGTATTTAAATATAGTGACATTTAAGAGACATATGGGTTCTTAGACATTTTTGACATTTTCTGATGTAACTTTCATTAATATATCCCTCCTCTGTGGAGGTATTATCCCCCTTTTCCTTAAAATTATCCAAATATTCTTATGCCAATATTTATTATATGTGATAGTAAATTTGCTGAATTTTAGGTATTTGGAGTAATAACAAAAACAAACATATTTTTCAATGTGTACAGTTTTCAAAATTCTCTTTTTTAAAGAAGTTTTGCTACTTTCGACAAGAGTTTGCAATTTGCTAGCTCGAAGCGCTTGATTGAGTGTATTAGGCTATCAAGAAGAGTGTTGATCTAAATCCTGTCACGAAAAGAAGAATCAATTTTTTTGCTTAGATTTAAGAATATTTACATAATAGAATTTTATAATGTAGGATATTCTTTAAAAAGCGTCTGCTACTTTCAATTAAGTTCACACGAAAGATTTCTTGGAAGAAACCCCGCCCGACAGGAAATTTATTAACAGGGATTCGGTTTTTTTTTCTCATATTTCAACTCCCTCCTGTGTATAAAGGTTCATTCCTTAGGAAATCAAAATTAGAAAAATGGCGATTTGTTACTATTTACCTGGGAGGATGGGGGTGGGTCGATTTAGGCCATGTCAGTCACCCGTACATCTGTTAATGGAGTTAAGGTTTTATGTTGTCGATCGATAATAAACCAAGTAAAGGACTGTCAGAGCCACAAATGCACATTAATAGTGTTGGCTGTATAGCCTTACCCTTTTTTTGGGGCACAAGTATAAAACAAGCCCTCTCTAGAATACAAATTTGGCTTCATCCCTACCCTTGGTAAAACAACAGCTTGAGCTATCCTGGAATGTTCTTAGATCCAAAATGTTGCCATAGCGCAGGAGAATTTTATCAGGCACTGCATATTGTTCAATGTCAGTTTTTTCATCTAAATAGCTGTGCAGTTTACTAGTATTTACTAGGAAGCTTTGCTTCATATTGCCAGTATTTTGCTGCACCAAGGAAGAGATCTTTGTATTTACTTCCCTTTGGCAATTGGAGCAAATACTGCTTTGATCATGAAGGGATATGCCACCACAGGTGCAATAGGTAAATTCTTTGAGCTGGAAAAGAATTAGATATAAACAGAATTTTTAATAAATATAAATTTGAGAAAATGCGCAATAGATGAATTATACAAAAAGCATAAGAAACTATGAGGAACACCATGGCAGGAGGAGAAAAGACAAATTCCTACACACACGCAAAAGGTGTATAGTACAGATGTCCAAAGAGCTTATCATGCAGTGTCAAAAAAAAAGATGTCGGTATTAGGCGCACCTTGAAGGTATTCATGATGATGGTGATGTATTTTTAAGGCAGCATTGCGCTGTTTACTGAACGTTAATTTATCCAAACGACTAATTCATGCTATTACACAATACTTATTAAAGAATCATAGGTTTAAACTGATAAGTAAGCGGAAGAAAATTTATGATTATTTCGTAAGTTATTATTTCTGTTGGATCTCTTAATCGATATTGAATCTTTTGATTAAGCTGGCTCTTAACAAGCAATATTCTTAAATTTTTCTTTTTGAAGAAACTGAAGACAGACGAGCGCACCACCAAAACATCGGTTACCAAAAAATTACTCAGTTTGACATCTGTTTTTTGTACCTTTTGCCTATAACTCACCTTTCAAATGAGTATGCGCGGGTATGTTATCAACGTTTCTATACTCTAATATTTCTTAAAAATATTTTAAGGTTAAAGTTTTTTTTTCTACGCAAGGCTATGTGAAAGCGTTAAATTTTTTGTTAGTAAATTTTGACAGATTTTTTTTTTTTTTTTTTTTTTGCAAAATCTTACAATGTTATATTTTTCTTTAACGCAAAATACTATTGTTCCATCGGCTAGTTTCACGTTAAATTTCAAAAAATTACTAATTCAAAAGAAAATGAAAAAAATAAATAAATAGTATGAAATCAAACAAATTTAAAATTAATTTATTCACTTTCATTAAAGATATTTTATTACTAATCCCCATTGATAATAAACACAAAATCAGTAGGATACGCACCAAAAATGACAGTACCTTGTGCCCATTCATACGGGTTCAGTAGCGATAAAATTTTATTTCGCCATTAATGAGTACAACATTGCCCACAATATCTAGAAAGTACAAACCCGGCTTAAATAGAAAAAATTCAACCGAGGAAAGAAATTTGTTTCTAAATTTCAAAGTTGGGATAGTATTTTGTATTGGCATTTCATTGACAAAAAAAAACTAGTTTAAAAGTTAAGATTAATATGATGTTAAAAAGTAAATTTTATAATATGTTTCTTTATGTTCAAATATGAAGAAAATTTTTAGACAACTTACTTTGTTTGCATCACTTAGTTGTGCTTATTCATGTTTTGTAAAAAAAAAACGATCACAATAATTCAACTTTTTTTCTATTTAGATAAATATCTTTTTAAGTTTTGCCCATTATTGTCCTTTTACATACGAGATATATCTAGTTGATTCAAGAAGAATTTTCATTCTCGATGGAATGTGTATGACGGTGATTATAGCCATGGAAAAAGTTATCCTTACAGAAGAAGCATACTTTAAAACAGGCAGGTCATTTTAAACATGAAAGGAAGCGATTATTATACTATTTTGTATTTCTAATGTGTAAAGTTTTCAACCTAAGCTCAGAATATTGAAGCCAAGATAACGACGGTAGTCACGTATGATTCTTAAAAAAAAAAAAAAATCTGTTAGATGTTTTCCAGAGGAATAGTCTAAGGATCGTCTTAGGTACTATTTTGAGTCATTTTACATTAAAAATGATCTTTACAAAACCATGGTCTGATCTCACATTCTAATGAAAGAAAGCTAAGAAGGCTAGTTCACATCTACGGATATAGATTTCCAAAGACCGTGGTTTTTGGCTCCATCTGGGTCTAACACAGTACAGATATATAGAAACAGTAACGAACAGTAAATAGCGCATTACATATGCTGTGATCTGACTGAATGCCAAGAAGCAACTGAAACTATTATTGTGACGCGCAGAGGGAAACCCATGTCCGAGCTTTTTAATCTGTCTTTTTAGAGGCAACTTTTCGCTACTGTTCGCATATATACTTATACTGCGGGTCTAAAGAAAAAGCAGATCCTCCCAAAACAGAGTGGGGAGAGGTTATGATAAAGAAACAGAAACTCAGGGAGGATAAACAGAGTAAAGTTTTGAGTCGGGCAGAGCAGAAGAGGAGCATTCTCAACAGCAATGGCTTGAGGAGGATCGGTGCTGAATTTAGCCGCTAGAAGTAGCGGCAGTATCTTATACTATAGAGGGATAATTTGTCAATACGATATCGATCAAAGAATTTTTGAAAGTCAAAATGATGTTTTTACTGATGTTACTATAACTTCAAAATCTGAAATAAAAGTAGTATAATTAAGCAGAGTGGAGATACATTAAAAGCGAAAAAAAGAACATGGAATTGGACTTTACTGTCCCTACCGGCTGTGTATATGTCTGATTCATAGCTATTCAGCCAGGAGTACAATGGGGTGGTTAGGGGTCAGCTATCCTATGTTATCGCACACCCTTCCAGGTTAACTTCCTAGATTTCTCCAGATACCCATTTAAAGCTGAGTCTACTCTGGCTGAGTTTACAGAGTCACGTATCTGATCCCGTTTCAAACCAAATAGCCAGTGAAACCCAACTCGAGCCCCTGCCCTAACGGATAACGGAAAAACTAAAAAAATACGCTTAATGTGTTTTGGCAACAGCGGCTCTATTACTTTCGGCCCAACCTAAAGCAAAGATAAAAAAAAAAACGATAACAAACTAAGTACATTTCGAATTTTACTCATCTTTTCATAACCTATTTAATATGGTTGGGTAACACTTGATCGAGTTGTTTATTTTTTCCAAGAAACAAATTTGAGTTTCACTTTCATCAGTCTCCAATTCTCTTTAAAGTTATTTTTAATTCTTTTTTGCAACAAGATAATACCTCAGTTTGAGTTAGGAGCTCTAAAATCAATGTAAATATTAAGAATTCAGTACTATATGTTACATCAGCCTAAAACTGGCACATTTCGATATTATAACTATATTCTACTAATTTTATAAAAATTAATATTATTTTCTGTTTATTTACTGTTGTTTCTTCTTCTTCTGGGTTTTTAATAAACTCATCTTTTCTATTTGTCTTTCATGACTTTCTCGTCAGTTTTTGTCTTTTTTTTTCGCCTATTTTCGTCTAACATTTTGTTAGTTCACAAAAAGGAATAGGACATTTCTAAGATGGTTACTGCGTAACTTTAATTTAATTACATGGTGGGACGGACTGATACATCCTAGAACAAGACCCAGGCCAAACCTTTACATACACCAAAACCTTTAGTGGATGCATAGGATTTTCAGCAATTGTCCCAAGATTTTGGGGCAACATCATTTTTTTGCAGGTAATTGCCATTTGGCAATCAATATACATTTATAAAAAAAAGGAAAGAAATGCTTTGCATCAAATGATATTGTTTAGTTTACTGTTTTGTCAATTAGTCTCAACACAACACCCTAAAATCAACCGTATTGACTTTGAGTAAATATACTTAAATAATAATTAGCGAATAGTCAACTTGCTGGACAATCCTTCTGACTGTGTGTATAATGTCTCAAATATGGTAGCATAAGAAGTCAATATTGTTTGCAGAGTATGAGTCACTATAGTTTTTCCCTGATTATCCAACCCTGTTTATTCGTGGATCATACTGAAAAAAAGAAGAAAACAAACATAGTTTTCCCTACTCTTTGGTACTTACTATTGAAGGAGGATCATGTTTACAAAAAGTAAATTTTTTATTCTTTCTTGCAAGAAGATAGTATCTCAATCTTGAATTGGGCACTCCAAAATCAGTGGGGCTCAATAGAAATTCAATAGTATAGAAGCCGCTACTCTGAAGGATTTCCAACATATTTTCTCTCATTTTTGAGGATTCAAAACCGTAAACGTTTTCTATTAACAGATACTGAATGTTGGGAGTTCGTGGCAAAAGTTTGAGAACATGGTGAAAAGCGTTACATCTGTCATCATTGACGTCCAGCTTTTTCCCAAGGCTAAAAAAGAAATGCCGGAATTAGTATTGAAAAATTAAAACCAAACATTGTATTTATTAGTTTAAGAAGCAATATTTTCTCAGATATTAAAACAGGAATTTTTTTAGGAGGGTTTTTTAGGAGAATTTATTTTAGGGATCGTTAGGAGGGAAATAGGTTCAAACTGTCAAAATGTTACGAAAGTCTCTTGTCATAAAGAAAGAGAACCTCTCTTTTTAGTTTGGTGTAGATATTCAGGACAGATCCAATATGCCTGAGGACCTTTTATTAGACATTTCAAATATATAGTAAACGTTATTTTAAAATTAGAAAAATTAAAAGACAAGCTAATGAACACTCCAAACAACTTTTTTCAAATAAATATTAACCCCCTATATAAAACGCATTCAGATTTGTAAGTCCCTTCCTCTGCAAAGAAGTGTAGGTTTTGTTCTTATCCTGCCCCCTCTTCGTACATGGCTATCAGCCAAAAATACATCACTTTTCAATCTGCAGACAGATGGTTGTACCAAACGCTTTTACTTTAATGACTAAAATGACAAAAGGATTACTCTGGTAAGAATCTACTGGCTGTATAGCCTGAAGTGTATATATACCCATTCTGTTTTAGTACTAAAGTCACTTATAATAATTTAATACTTATAATAGTTTTGTAATAATTGTAATAGTTTTATAATTAGTCACTTATAACAGTTCAAGAAGCAATATCTGCTCAGATATCAAAACAGGAATTTATTTTAGGGATTGTTAGGAGGGAAATGGTTTCAAACTTCAGTTTATTCAGTGATTTTTTACACAAAAAGAAACAGATGAAAAGAATAAAAGAGTTTGTACATTAGGCAGGGGAAAAGTGATCCCACTCCTGTTCTGTCTGTGACTAGGAAAAATTACTCATTATCTACATTTAATTTCGGTTAGGATACTCTTCAGGTACTTTCTCCGAGGCTTTCGTGATTAAACATCTATTCTTGTGTTGTTTTTCAGTTTTGGAACAACTACTTGATGTTTTCTAACACGCTGTTAATTTTCGATATTAATATTATGATGATTTTGGTTTTCTACAAATTTCTCTCTAGGTTAAGTCTGCTATTTGTCATTGAAGATAAAATTATCCAAATTCAGCGCATTTGAATAACCGCATGTCGTCAGAACTAACCACAAAGTTTAGTACGGATGCGACAATAGACAAAATAGAATGCATACCGTTGCCTCTCAAGTAATGTAACCAATTACTGTGGCAACCCAGGCTTAGCACTAGCCTTTCTTTCCAGAGTTTGTGAATAAATTAAATTGAAATCTTGCTCAATCCATTAAAAGAATTTTTGGAAAACATTAATTCTATTACTTAAGAATACTAAAATATTTAACTTAATCGCATGTATTTTCCTTATAAAATCACAACAATAGAGTTTCTGGCACGACTTACGAAGTTCTGTCTAGTATCTTTATATGGTTTAAGGACGGGAAACTGTAACTTGTCGCTTTCCAGCTACCCCATGATGATCGATGTTGGGTCCCTCCTGGAAGGCTAAGACGAGGATGGTAAAGAGTGGTTGTTTGGATGTTTTCTGGAACGACTTGTGAGGTTCTATCTTGTATCTTTATATGGTTTAAGGAAGGGAAAGCTTAGCTTGTCACTTTCTAGCTACCCCATGATGATCGATGTTGGGTCCCTCCTGGAAGACTAAGACGAGGACGGTAAGGAGTGGTGCTTGGATGTTTTCTCCAGAAGGATGCTGTACTGCCAAGGTCTTCCCTAGAAAATCTTCGATTCAAAGCACAGGAAAGGTGGTAGTTGAGAGGCACCATTGTTTTCTTAACGTTTGTTCACCTTTGTCTCCCATTGTTGCCATCATGGGAAGACCTGTGTCCTAAGCAAGCAATACGTTTTTTCTAATACGTATTTCAATACTTATAGTGCTAAGTTGAGCATTATTCAAATTCAACAACTATATATTTAGAAATCCTAATGTCCTTAGTTTTGGAACAGAAAGAAAGTTAAAGAATCTTTAAACAAAGAAAATGAATCAGATTTTCATGAGCGCTTGAAAATTTCCCTTGGTTACATATCCAAGAACAGGCAGTAAGGCCTATTAGATCGGCTACTTTTAAAGTGCACAACTATACAAAAAAAGAAGAAAAGAAACGTTCTTCCCAGAATTCTGTATGTAAATAATACAATACAAATAATAAGCAACATGCAAATAATAGAAAAAATGCAACATGAAGCATTAAAAATGTCTTTAGAGACAATTGCTATAGAGCCCGAGGGGCAGAAAATACGGCTATACTAAGACAACTATTTGGAAGGACATGACATCTGAAAAAAGAAAAAAAGATCACTGCTTATACCGAGAAAATTTATAATCAAAGATTGGTCTTCGTCAGGATTAGAACCCGCAGCCTCCTGCAGAAGAGGCAGGCATTAGGCTTTGGCTAGTAGCAGAAATTAATGCCTAAATTAATCAATAACAATTTATGAGTTTTAGTACTTCAAAGCAATAATAAAAATTACAACTATATTCTTGAAGACGTGACAATATAATACTGCCTAGTAATAACGATAGTTCTCATTAAAATCATATTGTTTAATTAAAAAAGAAAAAAAAATGATTCCAGTGGCTAAGAAACAAATTTGCAAATTTGCGATTCGATGAGAAACGAAGCTAATGCTCACAAAAACATTCAGATCTTACCGAGTGAAGGGCTGACAGGGTGGGCTCATGAATATAGCATTAACATTTTGTCGAATTAACTCTTCAGTAGAAAGAGAGAGAATATTTCTATTTGAAATGACATCATATCCAAAATTTTCTTGATACGTCTTCACTGCATTTACATTTATTTCAAATGATTTAATAACTTGAATATTGGCATCCCTTTGATCTAAAAAGAGGACAAATTACAAAAAGTAATTAAGAAGCATAGCTGTATTGCAGGGCCCAATATAGCTAATGCACCCTAATTAAAACTGACATATATTAGTTATTGAGCCAGTAACCCTAATTCACAGAAAATTATGTTAAAGCCACAAGGCTCTCGAAAACGGGCCCTGAAAACAGCCCAAAAACATTTCCTGTAAACGGCTTGAAACCCCTGAGTCACAAAGATCCTAATACAAATATAACACATAGGCGGGGAGCACAAGACCCAAGAAACAGGCCTCCAAGCTGTTTTTTCCGATAAGTTTGAAAATTATATCGGTAAAATATTAAGCCAAGGGGAACATAATACAAAAATTAATAATAATGACAATGATAATAATACTAAGGTGGTACTAAGGCACGTACCACCTAAAATAAGTCACAAAACATTTTTCCCAAATACCCTGAAACTTTCAGGTGTTGTTCTCTGGATCAAAGGACTCAAAATTTTGTTGGGGTGGAAGGGGGTTTGAAGGGCCCAGAAAACGGCCAAGAAACTTTTGACTCTTGGAGAGAAAAGGTGCAAAGTAAATTACAAAAAAAAAAATTGTTTTGCTAAAGGTGGTGCTTAAAAAGGAGCCACATAAGTTTTCTTGAAACAGGCCAAAATTTACACCCACGCGTCCCAGGGCCAAGGGAGCCCTAATCTAGAGCCACCATTTTCATTAGAAATCAAAAGCCGTCACCCAAAAATCACACCCAAAAGACGTTGAAATGATATTAATTTTGTTAAATAGTTTCTAAGACCACCCAGCATTCCATTCATGCTCAAATTGTAACGAAAATTTAACAACGGCTAAAACTTTTGATTAAGCCAGTGAAATTTAATAAAAACAAGAACGTTTTAATACAAATACTAATAAACGTCCAATTATTTTGGATTCACATATCCGTATGGATTTGTTTTAAAAACAACAAATATTTACTATCATGTGTCAGTTCCTATCCTTTTTTTGTAACGTATTTCTCATCTTTTATATTATTTTCTAGTAGGGAAGGAATGCTTAAAAAAAAAAAACTTTACTAGTCCTCTTTAGTTGATTAATATTTACGTCATTCTTTAGTTCAACTTAGAAAGTAAGCTATGAATTAAAATGACGCTTCCTTAATAAAACAAACTATTGTTCCATTTCATCTTTAGAAAGAAATATTGATCCACCTTATTGTACAGCTAATTGTTTTCTATATGGTCAGTCAAGTAAATACATTAAATTGTTCGTATTCAACTCCTCTGGAAAACAATCAACAAATCTTCTTAAGGGTTTCAAAGCACTGAAGTTTCAGAACTCTTATTGGCCACTGTCATTGCCTTTCATTCCAATATTCTAGCATTAATTCAAAGACTTATATTTCTATCCTTCCAAACTTAAAAAAAAACATCCTAAACTTTAGCTTTTCTACTATTTGTATGTTTCTATAAAATATTTACTTTTTAAGGCCATTCCAAGATCATACTAATGCAAAGGGATCCTTTGACAAATTGTTGATTCAGTGTCATTTTAAAAGAAAATCCTTCCAAATGAACAATTCCAAATGATACTGAATTTTAATTAGATATAATGTTATTAGTCCTGTTGTTGCACAGTAGGCTTGATCTCAGTTTGGTAATACGGGCACAACGTTTGAACCTAGCTGTAGCTATACATTGCAGGGCTGAAATTATGACCTTAGTAGCCAAGAAGTTTCAGTAAATTTTTCGCAGTTCATATAATTGGCTTAAACATACCACTTGATGCCTTTTCTTATTCTCTTTATGAATATAATAATTGCTTCTACCGCAAATTCCAATTTAAGAACTTTTGACCTAACCTAACCTTATTATAAATACTTTTGGCACTGAGAAAACGTAGTATTATTTGTTGAAAATGACCAATAACTCGTACTTTAATTGAAAATTTGTCATTTTTAAGAGCTCAGAAAGTGCAAACTAAAAAATTTGCAGTAGAAGCAATTATAATATTCGTAAAAAACATAGGAAAAGGCATCGAGTGGTATGTTCACTTTATTGGTAAACCAATTATATGAACTGCGAAAAATTTACCGAAGTTTTATTAATCTAATATAATATGATTCTAAGTTATTCACAAAATCCAGTGATGTTAAAAGAAGAGCAATAACATTATTGAATCACAATGGATTATGGTGCTCTAAGATTATTTTGAATTTTCACTGTACAATGAATTATGATTCACCTTTAGGTTAAATAGAAATTTTAAAAGCATTGGAGAATTTGTGGGAAGGTCTTCGAAATATACTTTTAAGCATATTTAACGCTACCTATCATTTTTATTAAAAAAGATGAAGAAGTCAGTTGAAAATAGAAAAGTGACTATTAAATTTGGTTTTTATTTTTAATCGAATCTCAGAAGTATTCACATAAGTAGCAAAAATATAATGGAGCTCACTATTCACAGCAATATGAAATCCTCCTAAGCCGGCAAAAAGTTCCAAAACCTTTATGGTCTCCATTTCTATTTAAAATTAATACTGATTAAAGAAGAAGTAGAACAAAATTTTCAAAATAAAGAGGCAAAACAAATAGGCTAGCCTATGCTAAATATGATCATTATAGTATAAACAGCTAATTTGGCATTTATAATTGGAGCAGAATTTAGAGAACATGGTTAGCTCTCAAGGATTTAGCCTGCAAGAGTTTTTAGAAAATGTGAAGGCCACAAAACCTCCATATCATTGTCCATATGATGACTGTGACAAAGTGTTTAAAACAGTGAAGGGAATTCACTGTCATGTTGTTTCACATAGTAAGGAGAATATGTCCAACAATGGTAAGTTCATTACCAAAGCAATCCTACATACTTCTTCCCCTGTTCTTTTCTCAATTGATTTGCTAGCTAAAAGATGAATAAGCCACTACATGGAACTTTTAATGATATTTCTGAGTATAATTGTAGCTATTTTCAAAAATGTTTCCCAGCCTTTTTTCCATAATGGCAGCTGGATATGGACCTAGCCCTTGGCTAGGCTATAGCCTAATGATATTGCTGATTTTGTTTTTTTTTTGTTTCAAATTATCTTTATGAGTAATAGGCATAAGCACCAGAATTAATGCCAATCTTAAAAAAGGTAAAGTTTTGGTACACCACAGAAATCCATTTGAAGAAAACATGGTAAATTTTATAGCAGTTCATATAGCCTAACTGGCTTACCAATAAAGTGAATATAGGCTATAATTTGATGCCTTTTTTTGTTCTTTACTAATATAATAATTGCTTCCTTAAATTCAAATAACCTAAACTAACTTTATTATGAATAATTTTAGCACTGAGAAAATGTAGCAATATTTAAAAAAAAACAATGGAAGAAGATGTCGCTGAGAAAACAGTATTATTTGGTCAATGTTCCTATTACCTAAACAATTGTTTAGGGTCATGAAACTACTGTAAATAGATGCATTTTGACTTTTTGAACATCTTTTCCCTCTTACAAAACTACCACAAACTCACTGTTATGGAGTTATTCCTGCCCAAATAGCCTAGTCTTGTATTTACACATATAGAATTGCAATTATTTCCATTTTTGTTGATTAGATATTTGAAATCGCGAATCTGTACTAGTTTAGAAACAAATTTGGGCTATATATTTGCACATTGGGCGGGGGGTAAAACATAGCATATATTAAATATGTAAACTAACCATTGCTATATTTAATATATGCTATGCTTTACCCTCCCCCCCTAATGTGCAAATATATAATAACTCCATAATGGTTAGTTTGCAGTAGTTTTGCAAGAGAGAAAAGGTGTTCAAAAAGTCAAAATGCATTTATTAACAATAGTTTCATGACCCTAAACAATTGTTCAGATAATAGGAACATTGACCTATTATTTTGTAGAAAACAAGCAGTAACTCACACTTTAATTGAAAATTTGTCATTTTCAAAAGCTCAAAAGTGCTTCTGCAGTAGAAGCAATTATTATATTTGTAAAGAACATAAAAAAGGCATCAAGTGGTGTGTTCACTTTATTAGTAAATCAGTTTTATGAACATTCAAAATTTTGGAAACTTTGTCACTTTTATGAGCTCAAAAGGTGCTTAAATTTGAATTTATGGTAAAAGTTATTATTAATTTGTAAAGAACACTAAAAAGAGCATAGAGGGATATATTCACTTTATTAGTAAGCCAGTTATATGAACTGCTATAATTTTACCAAAAATATACTCTTCAGTTCTCTATTCAAGTCTTTTCAACTGTAATAATCATTGTAGGCTGAATGTAATTAAATCCCACTCCTCTTACAATGGAGCCATGAATAGCCTTAGGCTATATTTAAAGGTTTGCTGGTTTTTTTGATTTTGGATTAGTTTTTGTCCTTAATTTTCATTAAATTTTCATAAAGTAATGGGGCCATGGTGTTTCAAAAATTCATGGCTCACTCAATGGGATGTAGCAGATGTTCTGCACTCCATCATCACTAGCTGCCATACAATGCATTTGTTCATATTCCTAGCAAGGGTGATTTAAGGTAAGGTATGTTAGCCAAATAGAAATTTCTTAGCAGGATTCACTTAGGAGGCTACATTGCTCAAAGAGGTTTCTTTGATTGATTGGTATTTATACACCTCCATTGTGCTGTAAATACAAGGCTGAAAAGATATGAAGATAGGGGCTGGGATAAACTTAAGGGAAAAATAGAAGGTTTGCATAAAACCCAACTTAATCATTAAAAACATTTGCTTGGTGAGGGGAATTTTCTAATACTCTTAAAATTAGAATAGAATTGCTATTAACACATAGGAGAGAATTTTCTGCAAAGGTATTTTCTCTCTTTGGAATTGCTACATCATGTGATGAGTAATTAGGTCTGTCAAAATAAGTGGTTGCTTGAGATAGAATGGACCTCAAGGCTCTGAAGCTGCTCATCTAATAATACAGATTGCAAATTCTTGTCTGACTATGTTGTCAGCAATTTGGAAAATATTCAAACTTACTTAAATATGTCTGTAAAGCTTCTTCTTTGTGTATGCTATTTGCATAATTTAGGGCCCCACTTCTGTAGCTGCACTTAAGAGGTATTGCAGCCCTTTCAACCAATTTAGCAAGAAAAGCATTATGAAATTTCTATTTAATGACATATGAGGCTTTATGATTACCTTGGGGTATTGGTTTGGTGACATGTTCTGTTTGATATTGACTCTTTGAACTCACTTACACTATGTTGACTATGATAAAGCCACACATTTTAAAATAGAGATAATGAAAAACATTTACCAGAGAATTAGTCTTCTCTTGAGTCTACAATCTTTTGTACAATTATCTGTTGGTTTCTCCTTTTCAAATTGTTGCTAATAATTTTGATTAGCTTGCAGAACAATAAGTGTTCAGTAGCAAAAGTTTTTATCAACAATTTTTGGAATCTTGTAATTTGCAGCAGAATTTAAAATCAACCTTCCAAATGTAAAAAAAAAAAAAAAACATTGGTCATTAAATTTAAACTTTGGAACTAACACTTACAGAAAAAATCACAAAAATGAATTACAGAACTTTAAAAAAGAAAGTCATTCATGATTTATTTTAGTGTAAGATTGTGAGCCATCCTAGCCGAGTTGGTTGGTGTGCTGGATTTGGGATCCTTTATCTGAAAGGATGCAGGTTCGAATCCCAGTGTACCCAATTGTTCGATTTGGGACGGAAGTCAGTGGCGTGACTCTGTAAGCTTAACCAGAATTGACCCAGCTTTAAATTGGTACCTAGAGAAATCTGGGGAAGGTAAACAGGAAGGGTGTGCAAAAAGCACAGGATGGTTGGCCCCCAACCCCCCATTGCACTTCCTGGCTGAAGGGCAAAGAAACGGAGATCAGCACCGCCAGTAGGGACTGTAAAGTCTAATGCTGTATCCTTTTTTTTTTTTTTTTTTTTTTTTTTAAGAAATATTAATTTTTTGTGTGTGTTTTAATTTTATAAACAAGTTACTAAAAGTTGTTTGAAGCAATTCTTCCTCATGCTAAAGTTCGAAAATTGCATTTCTGAAAGTATTTTAGAATGTAACTATTACAGTAAGCAAGTATCTTAAGACATGTTACTTTGTCAATTGTATCTTGAATTATAAATGAGTCCAAAAAAGAATGCCATGTTTGAAAAGTCTGGTCACCAATCCAGTTTGGCTCATCTATAATACAGTTTGAATCCTTGTACAGTCCAGTTCAAATAAGAAACTGTGTCTGCGTGTCTTAGCACTGATAAGTTAATGTTGAGGGTTTTTGAAGAGGTTACAATGGTTCTCTAATCATACACAATGCAAGTCCTTTTGTGATTAAAGCTAAAGCAGGATGTTTCAGAGGAAGGCATGTACGGGGTGAGTGAACAAAAATCAAATATGACCTTTTCCAATGGTGCCTCACTAAGTGACAAATTTACAAAAAAAAACGCACATCTCTTGGAAATCAGAAATGAAACTCAACAATTCATCTACAAAGCTGATGTTGCTACACCTGAAAAGTTGAGTAAGTGATGGTTCATTCCATGGACAGAATAAGAAGCCTACTTGTAGAACTTGTAAAAGGGGGCTGTATACACAATTTTGTGTTTTATGAACAATTTCAGTAACTCTTGAAAGGATGTTTGTTTTGTTTGCTTCTGTCAAATAAATAAAATGGGTTTATAGTAGATTCAAATCATTGTCCTTTTTGAGACACCCTTTACAAACAACTTCATTGTTTAAAGAAAACATATTTAAATGAGCCCTTTATTCTTAAGCATTATTAAATGCTTTAGTTTCTACCGAATTGCTCTTTGGTAATTGGTTTTAGCTTCTGAAATAAAAATTAAAACTTTAGCATAAATAATGGGCAGAGGGGAAGGAATTTAATCTAGCTAAACCAAAAGGCTGGTTCACTTTGCAGGCCTCTTAGCTAGTTTTTTGCCTCTCTCGACTAGATTGGACCTTAAGACATGGCTTGGTTGATGTTTTGGCCTTCGACTGTCTCAGAAAGTGGTTCTGGATTCTGTGAATGAAAATAATATAACATAAAAATGTCCTACCTGTTTTTATTATAATTGCCAAATAATTTATGATATTCCTAAACATTCTTCTCAGTTTTAATACAAAAAGAAAAACAACAAATACAGAATGAGACAAACAAAGGCTTGCTTTCCAAGGCAGCTTATGGTACCCAGTGTATATAAATATATGTGTGTGAATGCATATATATATATATATATATATATATATATATATATATATATATATATATATATATATATATATATATATATATATATATATATATAGATATGACTTTGTTTTTGTATCTAGGATTTATGTAAAATTACACAACATGACAAATGACTTTGAACAGCTAAAGGAAAAGGCTTGGAACAAAAAACAGGAAAAATCACAATCACATTGAATTACAGAGGAAAATGCTTCACAGTGAAATCTGCTGTTAGATGACAAAGTATGGAATGAAGGAACATTTTAGTTTAGTATGAATGAGCCTGTGAAGGATGAACAGGAAGGAAAAAATGAATTATACAAGAATTACTTAACTAAAATTGAAATTGAATGAAGAAACATTTTATTTTAGTATTAGCAAAGATACACAGGAAAAGGGAAATGAATTCACAGATGAATTTGTTAAACACTGTGGAATGGAATGAAGTTATTTTGGTGTCTATGAAAGGTAAGCTGAAAAGAGGAATTGAATTCATCTGAGGAAAATTACATGAGTTCCCTCACATTTATACACATTCAGAAAGTGTAAAAGTTATATAATTTTTTCCCTAGGAGTGGCTATATTGTTTTCAGTATCTATAACACTCCTGGTTGTTATTGAATTATAACAGTTTAATTAAAGCAGAAACTTAATGCTAAGAGAAAGGCTGGAAAACAAGTTTTTTTTGTATCTATGATGTCATGTGAAATTACAAGTTGTTTTGAATGAATCTGAACAGCTAAATAAAGGCATGGAAAATGTCTACAACAAGCGCAACAAGATCTGTGGCTAGAGGACATGCAATGAGAAGCATCACAACAAATCCTAAATGAAAGGAAAGGGCTAAAAATACTCTGACAAGAAGAAAAAAATAGATAATTTTTTGTTGCATTAACAAGAATGAGGAATTGAATTCACACCAGAATTTCTTGATTCAATTAAAATTGCCATTTTGACACCTCATGATTTACAGATAAAGAATAATGTGATGATTATGCTAATGAACAATTAGAGAATCAAATATATACAAGCCAACAATGTGCTAGGTCCTGGATGCAGCCCAGAAATATTTTCAGGAAGGAGAGAATTGAATTAATGCCAGAATTTCATATTTCAATTGAAATTGCTAATTTGATGCCTCATGACTTAAAACTAAAGAATAATGTGATGATTTTGCTTATGCATGATTAGAGAACCAAACCCTGTACATATATAAATATTATGTTCTATTTTAGAAAATGATGATCCAATTACTTATGTGGACCCTCAGAAAGTTGTGGAATTCCATTTCAGTGGTAAACCTGTGCAGGTTAGCATGTATGAACCTTTGGCTTTGTTTACCAAGGTATGGTAATTTCTTTATTCATCTATCAAGTTTGTTGTTTACCATTTATTTTCATATATGGAACTGAGTGTGATGTTTATGATTATTATGCATATATAAAGCCTAAAAGGGGCTCTTATTATATATCTTAAATATGGAAACAAGAGAATTTGGTCTAGAATCTCTTCTCTTAAGCTATACCTTGGTATGGTGCTTCCTATAATACAAGACAAATCCTAGGTCAAACTTTTTCAAGTCAGAACATATTTTCTTAGTCTTTCAAACTTTAAAAGTATTGGAGAAATAGGGGCTAAAGCTTTGAAACAACTTTATTTACTAGCTTGGGTTGTGGATTTATTTTTGAAAATTTCTTTCACACAGTAATTTGGAAAAACAGAATATTTGAAAACACAAGATGTTTTTCATGAAAAAAACAAAAAAAGCAAACAAACAGAAACAGAATTAAAACAAATGGTGTCATTTTCTTTTCCAACCTCTTGTTTTTAACAGACAGTACTAGTGCTTACTTGTGACCTCCTGCAGCATAGTATGAATAGAGTAAAAACCATGCACAAAGTCCATTCATAGAAGAGGCTGCCCATTGAAAATCTTTCAGTCTGTTGGTGGTTTACTTCAGTTGTAAACACATTAATTTGTGCAAATGGTAAGTAAGGAAGGTAAACTCCAAGGATATAACACACACATGGTGGGAAACAAACTAGGCCCTTTACATTTTCACATTGTACATGAATCATTAGGTTTTCTTGGGTTTAGTGGCTGATTAGGATTAATTGAGATTGAACTCATTGTTGCAACAAATCTGTCTGCAATGCTTACTCGTGGCCAACTACAACACAGTAGGAATGGGGTAAAAACCATGCACGAAATCTACTCATAGAAGGGGCTAAATAAAGATCCTTTCAGTCTGTTGGTAGTTTAATCCAGTTGTAAGTAAAGTAGTTTGTGCAAAGGCTAAGCAAGCAAGATGAGTTCCAAGGATTAACTCACAGATGGTGGGAACCCTGGGTTCCTTACATTTTGACATTTCACATGAGTTTTTAAGTTTACCTAGACTAAGAGGCAGATTAATTAAGGGATGGAGCTCATTGTGGCATCAAATCTGTCTGAAATGTAAACTTTTACCAGAAGTTCCCCTAGATTAGGACTCATGATTAAGATTAAGCTATTTCCTGCATCAAGTCTGTCCATCAAGCAGAAGTTCCCTAGATTAGGGCAAATGATTAAGATTAATTAAGATTTTTTTCTACTTCAAGAAGTCTGTCATCCATGTGAACTTTTGACAGAAGCTCTTCCTAGATTAAGGTTAAGAAACAGATTAAGATTCAGCTTGTTTTGCACCAAGTCAATCTACTACTTAGAGTTAACTGGTTTTTAAGCTAATTATATTTAGGATAATAATTACCTTTCAGTTCTTTTAGCCTCATATCAATGTGCATATTGAGATAATAAGCCTAAGAAGAAGGTTAAGAGTAAACTTCTTGTTGCACAAAGTCTGTCTGCTTTTTGGACTTAACTTGTTTTTAAGCCATATGCATGATAATAATTTGAATATTGTATAATTGTAATATACATTTAGGATAAGATATAAAGTTAAATTATATAAAATAATATATGATGATGAAACATAATTTTAATTGTTTTATCATAAATTGTTGATAATCTATTATATAAATTATTTTGCAAATAATGATTATATTTGATATTATAATATAAAATTTGTAACTAAAACACATAATTATAAGTAACTAATTTTTAAAGGCAAAAGCTGGCAAATTACACAAAACGCCTAGGAAACTATGAGGGAAATCACACTATGTGATTCAAAGTTGAGGGGGAACTTATAATGAAAAAAGAGCTTACTAAAAATGAATGGGGCTCTTGGCCTTCTTAAGCCTTCATTTATTTGGATTTTACTTCTTCTTAAGTTTTGGCAACCCCATTTGAAGCTATTGAGAAGGGTGTTTGTGGTTTTCCTACTGAATGCCAAGGGTCTTTCCATCTTTGATCATGTCTGTTTATCCTGTGTTTGTGGTTGTCAAAGTATGTTTTACTTTCTGTTGCTCTTTTTGTTTTCTTGTTTTTACTCTGTCCTTTCTGGACAGAATTAGATCCAAATCAATAAACATACTAAGATTATATTCAAATGTAATCCTTTAGGTTAGACTAAGAAGCATTAGGGGGGGGGGGATGTTTCGCCGCTGTGATGTAAGTTTTTATTGATGCAACATTTCTTTCTTGTTTTTAACCTTAGTGTCTTTGAAAATTTGTTGCTGTTTCTTGAATATTCTCGATTTAAAATTCATCCATTATTTAATGTAAAGATAAAGCCCGATTCCAAGCTCTAGTTTTGGTTTCACAAATACTTTTCAGCAAAATAATTAGTCTCCCATCCTACAGAAAAATATCAGCCCATCCTTGTTCTGAAGCAAAGAATTTTTCTTAGATTAGTCAGGAGGCCTCAGGTGAAATTTAGGAAATGCTTGAAAACACATATGCTTAGGCATTGCAAGACATTTCATTTTGGTTGATATTTCTAAATCTAACCCCTGAGAGAATATTTTAATTGCTTCTCATATGAGTCAGGAATGCACACAAAAGTGTAGTATTTTTGGATTTGGGGTCAAAAGTCCAATTTCAGCCACATTTTGAAAGTCATATTGTGAAGAAGATCCCTTGCCTTCATATATTTCCCTGTTTGTATGTTGGCAACATTGCCACTCATGGTTCTAATGTAGGCCTTTTTATGTGCTATGGTACATGTTTGTTCTGATAAATTGTATTTTTTTTATGCTATTGTACAGTACTGGTAGAGAACCTGAATTTAACTTACACTTCAGTAAATCGAGCCATTTTGGCAAATATGGCACATTTTGTCTGCTATTGAGGACCATAAAATTTGCCTGAATGACAGTAAAATGAAATGAAAAGCTGGTCTTTTGTGCCTATTGCTCTTTTCTATTTCAGATTTTTGTGTCAGATCATATCAGAGAGATATTATCAAGAACTTCATGCTAGATTTAAAAGTATTTGATGAATAGGAACAATAAAATAATCGACTGTTAAACTGTTATAACCTAATCTAATATAAATCTGATTAATTTGTATTTAATTGGTGAAATTAGTTAAGCAAATAATTGATTTTTTAAATGATTAACTACTTAAATAGTTGAAAAGGCTACCTTTCCATCATGGAAAATATAAGGAGTTAATGAGGAGTTTTCTTAAGACAGTTAACAAAATACAACCTGAACAAATTTTTTGGTTATAAAACTAAGAGCTGTCGTCAAAGAAATATAAAAAACACGAAAAAAAATCGTATGCTGAAAAGTGATCTGCATAGCGCAGATACTGATGTCCTGGTTTTCTGCTTTTGGCTGGGAGTCTGATGTGTGGTTGGGAGTAAATTAGCCAACACTTCCCGTGTTTTCCCCCCAGATTTCTCCAGGTACTCATTTAGTACTGGATCAACTGTAGCGGAGCTTATAGAGTCACACCGCTGACCCCCATTCCAAACCAAATAACCAGCAACACCTGGAATTGAAGCCCTGTCCTCACGGACAAAGGCTTTTAAGTGTAGCACACTAAGCTCTCAGCTAGGATGGCTTTGGGGATATAATGCGGATACTAAAATAAATAACTAATAAGAAGCTAATTCACTCACAAACTCTTTGATAAATTAACGCTTAAATTAAAACCACAAAATTATTAAATTTGGATAGAGCCTTTATTACCATGTAAAGGTTAAACCAAGAATCAAGGTATAGTATTATTTTATCAAATAGTTTTTAATGAGTTATATTCTTATTGGTTTATCTGTTTTAGTATTTGCACTATATGTTGCTGAAGATGGCTATTAGTCAATTAGCTGAAATAGTTGCATGGACTGTATTTTATACACTGTTCTTAAAATTTTCCTGATTAGCTTCTTATATTTCGCATGATTAATAACTACAAATCAAATAATTTTTGATTAATTCATTCTAAAAAAATGAATGACTTAATTAATTTGAAGCTAAAATTTAGTCATAAATGCTGTTTGATCAACATTTCAGCAACCAGAATGTTACATACCCATATATTATTGCTTTATTTCTATTTTGTTGTTTTCTTATTGTCTTTTTTTTCTGGTATTGTCTTATTTTTTCCTTAGCATAAAAGAAATCTTCTCATATTTTCTTCTTTGCATTCCTGAAATGTTTTTAATTCATCATGCCAGTCTTTTTGCTGTTTCCCTATTTACTAACTACTTTCTTGTCCCTCTTTTAACCATATATTTCCTTTCTTGATGATGCGTTTACAAGAAATGTTCTGTATGGTAAACTTCTGTATGGTAAACTTCAGGGAAATTTTAAACTTGTGTTTTTGAGGGGTAACATCATACTAAATAGAGTTAATTTTATTATCAACAAAAGAAAATGTTGTAAAGGGAGGAGGATATGAAAAGTTTGTGTTCAAGGATACTGCTTTTATTCTTCGCCTCTCCTGTCTTCCTCAAGAAATGCAACAATAAACCCAAGATTTACTTGCAAAAAAAACATAATATTAGATATTAATAATATATTCAGTAACTACACTTTTAAAAGGTATTTCGTAAGATTAATATAGGCCTATATTTCTTCTTTTCCAATATCCCAAGATCGGGCATTCTATATATTTGTGCGTAACAGAAACATGTGGTAGGTGGCATCTTGGTAATGGTTGGTCTAGATGCAAGGCAACCACCCCCATGTCTTGAGTGTTTTTTTTATAGTTTTTGCTCATAATCATACAAATTTCTCTATCCAACATAATCACAAGTAAAAAAAAAAAAATAAGAATTTTTTTTTGAAAATAATGGATGTGTCCCTGGTATTTGTGTGAAATGACTTTTTAACTCGTTTGTCATATTTTTAAATGTTCAAAAAGTAAATTGTTCTTAGAGCTGGTATAATCTTGCTTTATTACTAACTTAAGTTCTAATTTCAGGAAGATTTTGAGGAAAAATACCCTGAGTTAGTGAAGGAGCCACAAGAGGCCGACGAAGCTCCAAAAACACCATCATTAAAAACATCTGGAACCAAATCTGTTGGGAAAAAGGGCTCAAAAACTCCAAAAGCAGGGAAAAATGGTATTTTTGGCCCTAGTTTTCTTTAGATTACAAAAAGTAGGCATTAATTCAACAAATATGGGTCATATTCTTTGTAAAAATGCAGCAATTATTTTATTTACGAATAAAAATGTAGGAGTAATTTTAATGGAATAATTGCATAACAAAATATGCAGATTGCAGGGTAATATGAATTAAAACAATATTAGAATATCATAGCTGATGCAACCAGGCCTTGTAGGTTTGAAAAATTAAATCAAAGTTAGTTAATTGAAATTAATCAATTTATTTTCGCTTACCAAAATTGACTTTATGTGCATCCTATACAGTTTTCTCTTCTCAATCTTTTAGTTAAAAAATTTGTTTTTGTCCAAGCTTCCGTGTTGATTTCCCCTGGAAAGGTTGATTCATATAAGTGAAAAAGCTCCTTTTCCGTTTTAACTTTTCTCTCTCCTCTAAAGGTTGGATCCTTGAACTCCTAGTATTAATTAAATCCTTTTTCCGGGTCGTAGTGGTAGCTTGCAGCCTAGGAAGAGATGATCTCGTTCCATACTAAGAAATACAATAACCCGTAACTCCTAAAACTAGAGTCGGATCAAAAAAAAGTATACTATTATGCATACAAAGGTCTATGGAAATTAATCAGTTTTCGGCACCGGTAGAGGTTTCGGCTTTTCAACAAAAAGTTAGGGGATATACTATTTTTATACGACAAAATTGTAATATTAATCAAAAAACTGGTTATTGCGATATAATATAGCCAATGATTTAATAGAAAGATTCCAGAAAGGGGTCTGCAAAATAATACTGGTCCCTTAAAGAGAGAAGGGATAAATTGGTTGTGGATTTCAGTCGAAAAATCCTTGACTCGGAAACACACCGTGATCTTCTTCCGAGTTTTGAGACACGCCAAACTCAACATTCCACTAGGCTCAGAGAGAGAACAAAAAACGATGCAAAGTGGGAACAACCGCCGATCTACTCATCCAAGCGGTACCTGAAGTCATTTGATCTGTACTTCGTAAGTCATTATAATGGTGACTTGGAAAATATTGTTAATAAACCATGTGTTGATAATTTAATTTTTTAGGTGTTTTAATTTTTTTTACCGTCGCTGTTATTTCTGTAATCGGCAAAAATATTAAGGGAAAATAAAGTGAATTTGAATTTGAACAAACAAGTAAAAGAGTAGCAGAAGACACACAAAACAAATACACTTTTGACCTGACTTCAGGAGCTCAGGGGCATGGCAGGATCAGAAGTATGATATCCAAGCCCTGAATCAGGGGTATAACACCAGTTAAAATGTTGACTGAATATATGCCAAACAGTAAAATTTTTTTTAAATAATGTAAACTATCCCTGCCATAGAATATTTTTTGTTGTTGTACTAATAAATCTTATTTTATGTATTGGCTTTGCATTGTAGCTTTTACAAAATAGTGCTGTTTGGAAAGTTTTTCCCAGCCATTTAAGATCGCATCTGCTTTTGAAATTATCTCGATTTCGAAATTATCTCGATTGCATCTGCATGAAAAATCATCTCGATTCGTCACATCTCAACTATGATGACCGTGTGAGCACCCATGTCCCTGTTTGATGCTTGGGTTTTGTTTTAATCACTTCATTTTGTGATTAATTTCATTGAAGTATCCCTCTTAAGGATGATTTTGTCCGCCAGTTCTCTTCAATGGCCATTTTACGAGGAGCCATGAAGCACATAAAGCCAGAAGCACTAGAAGCCAGGGTATTTACAATTGTGCTCAGAAACATAGGCCCTTTGAAAAGTAAAGGAAGATATAATATTTTTTTTTTCAGAGGTATTGTCTAAGGATGCTTTTTAAGTAGGCTACTCATTTTGTTGACTTTATGGAACGGGAAGTGGAGTGAAAAATGTGGTTC